>NC_092465.1:2259846-2573596 GCF_047495875.1 Pithys albifrons albifrons | reverse complement strand
CAGCCTCGTTGCTCTTCTCTTCTCAGTTGGGATGAAAGAGACCTCTGAGCTCATCAAATCCAACCTTGATCCAACCCCACTGTGATCACTCTGGCACTCCGTGCCCTGGGCTGGTGATCACAGTAGGGTTGGATCAAGACATGGTGGATTCTCTGACCCTGGAAGTGTTTAAGAGGACACTCAGTGCCACATCCAGTCCCTTCTCCAGCCTCCTTGCTCTCTCTTACCTGCCTTGCTGTGGAGGAGTTACACTTTTGTGTGATTCTTTAAGCTCTTTACAACTCCCTCATCCCATTTGCTCTGCTGGAGATCCTTAAACCCACTCTCTTCATAGTTAAAAACAAGGTAACAGGATTAGGCTGCGAGCCAAGGAAACCAACCCTGTGCCAGCTGAGTTCTAATTAGAGCATCGTTTGTATTAACCTCCACTTCTACCAGAAGGACAATATTATCACTCCTGTGATTATATCACTGCAGTAATTATCTATTCCAGGAGTGTATTGTGAGATAGGAACAGTGTAATCCCAACAGGGCGACTTGGGGGGAGTTATTAATAGGGAATTATTTCATGTATTAATCTAAACATTATTAACAGAAATGAAATAAGGAGACAGCCATTCATTAGCAAGAAGAATTTGATAAACAAGAGTATGAACAAAGTGTCCTAATCTGGTGAAAAAGTCTTTCAATGGGCTTGGAACAGACCAATAGGCCTTTGGTCAAGTTTTATTTATTTCATATTATCCTGAGACCCTTAAAAGGGAGATGTTAAGTGAAGTATTTTCAGGAAAAGGTCAGTTTTGTGGGAGGATGTTATTGGGTGAGTGATCTCTTCAAAGTCCAACAGAAACCAGCCAAAAACTTTCTCACATAAAGCAGTAAATTTTACAACAAAACATGCAGCTCAATGCAGAAAAAGCAATAATTTAATGAACTCACAAGAAAACTCTGGGACTTAAATCACAGATTATTTCTCTGCTACTGAAGAGATCTTGGAAATCATGCACTGAAATGAATATTAAAAATATCCATACAGCATTAATTCACCTAACTACAACCACTGAAATTGAAATAACAGTCATAGTTCCAACAGAAAATTGCCTAAATTTGAGTATTATCAACAGGTGTTTGGAATCACTGAGAGCTTTGAGACTTTGTGCAAATGAACCTTCCCAAAATCCCAACAAAACCTGGGGGTTTATGGAATACATTGTTGGTGACAGTGAATTTACCACAGCAGGATCTGAACGTGGATCTCGAAGTGTGAAAGCACTTCTGGTGCCTCTCTCAGCAGTTGGTTTGCCATGAAGACTCTACTTTGGTTTCCATATAAAGACAGACACAAAAATTAAAATCACAAACATCCTTTCAGGGTCACCATCTCAGAACAAAGCTCCAAAACTTTCAAGAGATTATTAATTGTGCCTCAAGGGATGGGTGGACAGTTCAAGTCACATCTCCACGTGGCCTGAAAAAATAATTAAGTTCTTCACACACATCTTAAGCACCAAAATTATTGCTCATCTCTGAGAATTTAAGTACAACTCTTCTTTGCAGACAACAGTATGAAACTTCCTACAAAAACAGCCATGAAAATGTATCTGAGTGTTCCAAGAATCCACCTCTGTCCCATGTCATTTATTATACAGCACAGACTCGTGTCTATAATCCTTGTGCTGTGCAACTGTTTGCACAAAAGAACATACCACGTGAAAAAACTAAACCACCAAAATGGGTTTCAAAATGTCAATACTTGCCCTGCCAAGAAAATTATTACATATTTAATGACTTGGATCATCACCTGGGAGTGTCCAGGGCCAGGTTGGAAGTGTCCCTGCCCAGGGACAGGATGATTTCTTTGCAGAACCTCCCAGGTTCTGGCAGCCAAGTGGTAAATGCAGATGGGAACTTGTTGCTTAGGGCTTAATCAAGCTCAGCTGTAGCAAAACCTTTCTCAAATATTTTGAAAGCCTTTCAGAATTTATAATGCTTTGGTTGGTGTTTTACAAGTCACTGGGCTCAATTTCATTTAAGAAGCTTATTTTGGAATACTCTGAAAGACAACCATATGAGTAGAAGTTCCAGTTGATCCTCCCCAGAAGTTTCTTGCCTGTGCAGCTCAGCCTGAACACAGAGCAGAGAAATCTTCCATTTTAATGCACTCCAAACTCGGCAAAGTTCCTTCCACCAGGAAATATGATTGATTGTTACAATGACAGTAATTGCATTTTAGTAAAAGTAACCATTATGGTAATTTTCCTCCAGAAAGAGACATTTAACTAAACTAAAGTAACTTGTTACTTTTCAACACATTAACTTTGGCAAATTTAACGTTACAAACGTACAGAGTTCACAGCCACAACAAGGAGCATCACTCAGGGAGTGTGCACAATTTTTTCATTCTATATATCAAGAACTGTTTCCAAATAGTATCTGCTAAAAAAAAAAAAAACAAAAAAAAACCACAACACTGTGCATACATAACACAGCATTAATTAAACTGTTAAGAGCAGCTACAGCACATCCCCTGCCAAGTCTCCTGTCGAAAAATTCTGCCTTCCAAGCAGCAAACTTTGTATGGCTGGGAGATATTAATTCCAGGGATAAAATGCCAGCTCTGAGAACACCAAGAGAAGGGATGGGGGGAAGAAAAGCAAAAGAGCAGCTCCTGACACAGCCCCAAAACTGACCCTGCACTGCCCAAAAGCTGCTTCGCTTTTCCCACAAATATTCAGATTGTAGGAACTTCTTATTAAAAGTGTAGCCTCTGATAATTAAGGCTTAAGACTCCATAAAAGACTCCAAACATCCAGGGTTTGTTTCATCCCACTTCACATGAGTTAAAATAAAAACACTGTGCCTTTCCTTTAAAGATAATAATCATTCCTTGTGCTTTAAAGGGATCCCAAACTGCAGCTCCTTAAATTTCCATCCTACTGAACATCCTTACACTAGAAAAGAACTGACATTAATCTGGATTTAAATTTTTTTAAGAAATTCCCTTTAAATGGAAATACCAAAAATCTGAATTTCAATTGATCAGGCTTCAAATTTTCCCTTTCCTAACTCCTTTGAAGGAGCAGGTTTTGCCTCCTGTATCCTCTTTGAATGGTATAAAATGCTTGTGGTGCAGAATTGTGTGTTTGCAACTTGAGCTTCCACAGATGATGCTGCAAAATGCAAACCCCTTAGTCCTTGTGCCCTGCTGGAGAATTAATCTGCTCCTCTAGTTTGTCACACCTTGGAAATAAAATACCTGTAGATAACTCAACATCAGGAGCCTTTTTCCCTCCCCTGGCAGGTCCTGTCCCCTTCTCCTCAGGAGTGGAACTCACTCCTCCCTTTGGAGAACCAGCTCAGCTCAATCAGCTGTTCCAATGGGAAATTCTCAATTCTGTGATTGAAGAGGCTTTTTAAAATAGATGTCAATTAAGGAGCTTCATCTTAAATTGTGATTTAAGTGTTTAGCTGGGACAGCCAATGGTTTTCTCTTATTTGAAGACACTTTTAAGGAAAAAAACATAAATGGTACAAGGTGGAGGAGAAACCAGAGAAAAATACAGAGGGCTAAGAAATAAAAAGTTGGAATAATAATCTGTATTATTTCAAAGTCTGAACTGCCTTTTCAGCAGCCTTACAGAGCATTTTAGATAAACCTTCCATTTTTTTTTCTATTTTTTTATTATTATTTTTAAGAACTTTTGCCTGTAAACTCATCGATGATTTGTTTGACTTTTATAACTAAAAGGTTGCAGAGTCTCAGTGAAGGAAAGGCAGAACTCTGGAACAGAATGGACTGGAAATCCACACAGCTCAAGGAAACTTTCTTTGCAATGTTTCCAGGCTGCCCATCCCTGGAGGGATTGAACAGCCCTGGGGATGTGGCACTTGGGGACAGGGGGCACTGGTGGCCCTGGCACTGCTGGGGATGGTTGGACTTGGTGATCTTAGAGGAACTTTTCCAACCTAAACAATCCTGTGGTTCTTTAAGACTAAAATCTTTCCCTTCCTCTTAATCTTCTACTACATTTTAATGACAAAACATCTGAGAAAATCTCAAAATTGGTTTGGCTTTTTGGAGACAAAGTGAAATCAGCAGTAAATCAGTGACTGCCACACAACCTGGGGCACACATTAAGAGCTTTCTAACATTCCACCACGGAATTTTGAAAGATTATTTTTGTAACAGTGTCCCAGTTACTGCTGAGAAGAGGAGGAAACTCACACTTCAAGCAGAACTGGCAGCCAACCTCTATAATTAGTCCTTTATCTTCCCCACGGCTCTAAAACGACAGGAGACAAACCACATACCTGAATTTGGCTGCGCAGGAGTTAATTCTTCAACAGCAGCTGAAGGGACTGAGGAGTTGGGGGAGGCTTTGCAAGGTCTCCAGCTCTGCCCAGGTGTTACCTATTAAAAAATCACACAAACAATCACGGGGTGTGTCATTTTCCTGCCTTTAGCCACAAACTGCCCATTCCTTGGACAAAAGGGGCTAATGCTGATCACCTGGTGGCACCTCCAAGAGGGGACACAGCTGGAAGAAATTAAGACCTTAAATAAAGAATTCTCCTACATAATGCATTACATTTGGCATGATTGTAGGGGAGAAAAAAATAAATCCATCATAACTAGTGTTTGAATTGTACTACAAGATTACTGAAATTCAGGAGAATATGTCTCAAAAAAAGCATTTAGTTCTACTGAAGTAGCTGTAATTTGTCTCAGAAATTCCAAGCAAGGGATATCCACATAAGTCCCATGCAAGACCTGTAAGTCTAACAAAAGGAGTTGATGGAGAAAATCACAACCCATTTATTAGAAAAGTGAAGTGAAAACTTTATTCTAATGTCCAACAACACAATAAATGTAACCTGGGATGAGTGAAACTCTGTAATTCTTGGTAATCCACTTATGAAACTCATAGATTTTCTCAGCAGAGTTTTGGAGGAAAGGAATGAGCGACTCAAACTGTCAGATGGTAACACAGACAAGCACAATTCACCCAAGTCTGTATTTTCCTCCAGTTGTTTTGTTGCATAAATACTGGATGGAACTACCTAATACAGAAAATATCTGCTGTGAGAGGATAGAAAATTATTTAAGTGGGTGTGGAAACGTGTTTTGCTTAGAGACAGTTTGGATCACAAAAGGTACAACTTGAGGTTATTCAGAGAAAAATGGCTAAAGGCAGGCAGGTGATAGACATGAAATTATTCCAAGCCCACACCCTGGGCTCTATCCAAGGTGTGTCCTGGGAGTCAGGGCATGAAAACATGACCATTAATCCTCTTTTGGAATATCTGGTTGTTCAGCAAGCAGCCACAACTTAAACTGCAGTTCCACAAGCCCTTTAAACAACGAAAAAGCAGCTCCTGGTTTCCTTCCCACTCTTGTTGTGGCCTTAACCCCAGGAAGGTGCCGAGCTTTGGGCCAGCATAAATATTGTGAGGCTGGGAAGGAGCGAGTTCAGAGAGGAGTTTAAAGCTCATGTTTTGGTTTGGCTTGGTGGCTGGGCTAAGTTTGGACCCAAATCAGTTCCCCAATCACACCTTGAGTGTTGTGTTCAGTTCTGGGCCCCTCAGTTGAGGAAAGAGCTTGAGGGGCTGGAGCGGGGCCAGAGAAGAGCAACGAGGCTGGAGAAGGGACTGGAGCACAAGTGCTGTGGGGAGAGGCTGAGGGAGCTGGGGGTGTTCAGCCTGGAGAAGAGGAGGCTCAGAGGTGACCTCAGCACTGTCTGGAACTGCCTGAAGGGAAGTTCTGGCCAGGTGGGGGTTGGTCTCTTCTCCCAGGCACTCAGCAATAGGACAAGGGGGCACGATGGGCTCAAGCTCTGCCAGGGGAAATTGAAGTTGCAGATCAGAAAGAAATTCTTTGCAGAGAGAGTGCTCAGGGATTGGAATGGGCTGCCCAGAGAGGGGGTGGATTCCCCATCCCTGGAGGTTTTTCAGCTGAGCTTGGCCGTGGCACTGAGTGCCATGATCTGGTAAAGGGACTGGAGTTGGCCCAAGGGTTGGACTTGATGATCTTGGAGGTCTTTTCCAACCCAATCCATTCTAGGATTCTATGGGGAGTTTCTGCTGTGGTTTGTGGAGGAAAACAATGGTCTGGTGGGTTCTGCCTCTTCTCTGAGCATGGCCACGAGCCGGGAGTGTCCCCAGGGTTGGGGGCATTGCCCCGGGCCAGGTGTGTCCTCAGGATCTGGGGACTGGCCGTGGCACTGAGTGCCATGATCTGGTAAAGGGACTGGAGTTGGCCCAAGGGTTGGACTTGATGATCTCAGAGGTCTTTTCCAACCCAATCCATTCTGTGATTCTGTGATCAATTAAATGTGCAGCTGCAGGAACATTTGTGCAGGGCAGGGCAGCATCTCTGGCTTAGGCTGGCTTAAAGTGTTTGTGGAAGTGCAGCAGGAGTGTAACCAAAGAGCTGCTATAGCCTAACCCTGCCAATAATCCACAAATGCCATTCCAGCACACAGGAATAGTTAAAGCTTATAAATGGCCTGGCCATGTGCTCTGCAGAGGGGCCTGGCAGAGGAGAGCTGAGAAGTGGCTGCAGCAGCTTGAAAAACATGTTCATCTTGAGGTGACTGTGTGTTCCAACAGCAAGGACAAAAATGGGGTTTTCCTGAGCCTCTGGTATCACAGGAGGATTGATGAGGACATGATAAATGATAAACCTCTCAGTCCCTGCTTGAAATTTCCAGTAATGCTCCAAAGGTAACAGAGGATCAAAGGGAAGTACCAGCAGATGGAAATGCCACTCCAGTTCTCCCATTGCTACTTCCCTGTACCATAAACACAAGCCTGGACAATCTGAATTCTCTCCCTGTATAATATCACAAAACCCTGAACTCTGCATATCCATAAGTGTTGGTTTTGTCTCAGTAGACCTTACAGTGTCTGGTCTGTCTGAACACTTTATCTTCATTGCTAAATTGACATAGTGACTCTACCACAAGAATTATTCCAAATATTTGAAGGTAAAATGTTAGAATTGCATTCTGGTTGAATTAAAAAAAAAAAAAAAAAAAAAAAAAAGCACGTTTTTATCTGGTACAAATCTCAAGTAGAATTTAAAAAAAGCAATAAAGTAGAAGAATAATCACCAGTTAATATATGACATGCATATGTTATTTATGTTGTTATATATGTTATATTGTTATATAGGTTATATATGTTATATTGTTATATATTATATATTGTTATATATGTTATATATGTTATATATTGTTATATGTTATATATGTTGTATGTTCTATATTGTTATATATGTTCTATATTGTTCTATATTGTTCTATAGTTATATATTCTTATATGTATTATATATATGTTATATATTGTTATATATGTTATGTTGTTATATATGTTATATGTTATATATCATTATATATTGATCTATATTATTATATATGTTATATTCTTATATATGTTATATATATGTTATATATCCTTATATTTGTTATATATTGTTATATGTTACATATTGTTATATATTGTTATGTTATATATTCTTATATATGTTATATACTGTTCTATATGTTACATATTGTTATATATTATTATATATTCTTATATATGTTATATATTGTTATATATGATACATATTGTTATATATTATTATATATTATATATTGTTATATATGTTACATATTGTTATATATTCTTATTTATTATATATTCTTATATATGTTATATGTTGTTCTATGTGTTACATATTGTTATATATTATTATATATCGTATATTGTTCTATATTGCCCACTAAGTTTTCCTCAGGTGAGAACCAGCTGAGAGGTCTTAAAGACAACATCATGCTGTGATTTTAAAATAATAACTAAATAATAATTAAATAATTAAATTTAATTAAATAATTAAATAATTAAATAATAATTAAAAGAGTTTTTAAAAGTTCTTTCAACACTTTGGAGCTCATTTGTTAAATATTTGGCAATAAATCCTCACTAGAGTCAGGATTATTCCCTGCTGGATAATCTGGATGAAACATCCAGCCCCTCTTTGTGCTTCCCTCCTGCAGCACAAGACTCAGCGAATTCCAGATATTGTAATGACAATAAAACCTGGAAACTGATGTAGGTTGGGACTATTAGTCCAAAAGCAGGAATCAAACAGGAAAAAACCTGCCCTTTTCTCCTCCTTTGCCTGAGAAGTTCATGGCAATGCCCACTGAACTTGGCAAGGGTGTTGTCTGAGCTTTCTCCAACCTGAAGCGCTCAGAGCATTCAAACTTTAAAAAAAAAAGTACAAGCTAGCCCTGCCATGCAAAATTCCAGGGTGGAAAAGCCTCATCCTTCAACCCAAGCAACTGCTGCAGTGCAATAAGCCTTCCAGCCCATGGGAATCTCTGTCCTGGGAGCTGCTTAAGCTTCTTTAATGCTCTTAATCCACCTTGCTCTGGGACTGCCAGACACACTGGCACCCACCGAGGGGTTCCACAACTGTGCTCGTGGCCTTGGAGAAACACCCTCCTGGAAGGGAAAACTCTCATGAACTGTGAGCAAAAATGGGCTGGTGACAGTGAAATAAATCATGGGTGTCCCTGGCAAAGAAAGGTTTTATTTAGGAAACAGCAGAGAAAGAGGAGCCTCCAAACCAGCTCCCCTGGATGTGCCGTTAATTAGCTCAGTATTCATAGTCCAGCCAGGAATAACTTCAAAGTGGAATCATTCCAATGTTTTGGGGCAAATATGGGAAAAAAATCTACTGCCCATGTGTGTGTTTCACCTTCCCTGATAGAATCATAGAATCATAGAATGGATTGGGTTGGAAAAGACCTCCAAGATCATCGAGTCCAACCCTTGGGCCAACTCCAGTCCCTTTACCAGATCATGGCACTCAGTGCCACGGCCAATCTGTGTTTAAAAATCTCTAGGGATGGAGAATCCACCCCCTCTCTGGGCAGCCCATTCCAATGCCTGAGCACTCTCTCTGTAAAGAATTTTTTTCTGCTCTCCAAATTAAATTTCCCCTGGCAGAGCTTGAGCCCATCGTGCCCCCTTGTCCTATTGCTGAGTGCCTGGGAGAAGAGACCAACTCCCACCTGGCCAGAACTTCCCTTCAGGCAGTTCCAGACAGTGCTGAGGTCACCTCTGAGCCTCCTCTTCTCCAGGCTGAACACCCCCAGCTCCCTCAGCCTCTCCCCACAGCACTTGTGCTCCAGTCCCTTCTCCAGCCTCGTTGCTCTTCTCTGGCCCCGCTCCAGCCCCTCAATCTCTTTCCTCAACTCAGGGGCCCAGAACTGAACACAACACTCAAGGTGTGGCCTCCCCAAGGCAGAGTCCAGGGGAAGGGTCACTGCCCTGGGCCTGCTGGCCACGCTAGTTTGGATCCAGGCCAGGATCCCATTGGCCTTCTTGGCCACCTGGGCACACTGGTGGCTCCTGTTGAGCTTCCTGTCCCTCAGTCCCCCCAGGTCCCTCTGCCTGGCTGCTCTCCAGCCACTCTGTGCCCAGCCTGGAGCGCTGCAGGGCTTGGGGTGGCCAAAGGGCAGGACCTGCACTTGGCCTTGTTGAACCTCATCCCATTGGAATCAGCCCATCCCTCCTGCCTGTCCAGGTCCCTCTGCAGAGCCCTCCTGCCTGTCCAGCTCCCTCTGCAGAGCCCTCCTGCCTGTCCAGGTCCCTCTGCAGAGCCCTTCTGCCTGTCCAGCTCCCTCTGCAGAGCCCTCCTGCCTGTCCAGGTCCCTCTGCAGAGCCCTTCTGCCTGTCCAGCTCCCTCTGCAGAGCCCTCCTGCCTGTCCAGGTCCCTCTGCAGAGCCCTCCTGCCTGTCCAGCTCCCTCTGCAGAGCCCTCCTGCCTGTCCAGCTCCCTCTGCAGAGCCCTCCTGACTTCCAGCAGCTCGACACTCCCTCCCAACTTGGTGTCATCAGCAAATTTGCTGATGCTCCATAGGAAACAAACCCTCTTTTCCCTCTGCAGTTTTGTGGAAGTTGATTACTGGATGTTCCTACAACCACTATATATGACTAAAAAACCTTAGAAGGATGTTCTCATTCCCTAAAAATTTCAAGGCAAAAAAATGAGTCTTTATATTAGGAAGGTTGATGTTAAGCACAACACTTTCTAGTTAAATGAGGGGGAAAAAAGGTTAAATTTTGATCTTTTAGAACAGCCTGCACTGAAAAATCTTCTCATTACAGGCAGATTTTGTCACCTCAGATAACAAACTGATTTTGTCATCTCAGATATTATCATATTATCTATTCAGTGTCTGAATTGTAATTATTATAAATTAATTTATAAGTGAATCTACCCCAGAACCATTAAATGGTGGGAGCTGGAGGAGGATTCAGGTTCTCAGTGACCTGGACAATGACTGAACCTCTGTGAGAGCACAAGGCTGAGATGTTCTGCTGCTGGCAGAGACAAGATTAGAGTTTTTAACTTTAAATCACCTCAGAAGGGCCCAGCACATCCATCTTGTCAAAGCACAAGCACCAAAAATGTTCCAGCTGGATCCTCCTCATGGAAAACAAGTGGACACCAAGTGTGTGTTCCCTGAGAGACTTTCAAGACTCTGAACTTGCTCTGTCCAACTTTAGAGCTGAAATAGGTCACCTTGGGGAACCTTCCACCCTCCTTGCAATGAAATCCATAATGTGCCAGATTTTCAGGAATTTCAGCACGTGGGGAGAGGTGTTATTGTGGTAACAGTGAGCAGGAAGCAGGGGGTGCCTGCAGACTGAGCTGCTGTTGGCAGGATTATTTTAATGCTGCTTAAATTCCGTGCAGAAATTATGAAATCCCCAAATTGCTGATCATGGGCTGAGCCCAAAGCACGTTGACCTTACACCAATTCACATCCACTTTCCCCCAGTCACACTCCTGATTTCCTCAGGATTCCTGCTGCATTTTTATAGAACCACCTCAAATCAAGGCTTCAGAAAACAGCAGGAACAGCAGGAGCTGAATTTCTTTCAAGGAAATGGGTCTCAAATCATATTCCAATCATTTTCCTCTGCAGAAAGGCTTTATTAGCCCCAAACTGCTGCCTCTGGAAACAGGACAATTTCTTCTTTCACATTATAAAGTTGTAAGGGTTTATTCTACATTTTTTAACCCCCATAGAATTATTAGTACCTTTTTTATTGCCATGGACCTTCACATTTCTCTTCTAAAATTCCAATTTTCAAAGGCAATGGATTATTTGAGGAATTCTTCACTCCCAGTTAACATTAAGGAGCCTCAATTTCTTGGCACCAATAACTAATATTTGAGCTCCAGCATCCTCTAATCCATCTGAACCTTCCAAATTTAGGATTAAAAAACCTGGAAAAGCAGCCAACCCTCCTGATCCCACTTTTCAGCCCTTACACAAAGATTCCAGGATATTCTGAATTACATCATAAGCAGCTACAACTATTCAAAGTGTTTTCCTTCTTTCAAAAGAGCCAAAAGTCATATTGAAAAAAATAATTGTAAAAAGCACACAGTCTAAATATCTGTCAATCTAACCCCACTTTGCTCTCCTATTACTTATGATTATTTAATTAAAAATTATTGGTCTTAAATATATAAATATTTATCAACAAATATAAATATATATATATATATATATATATATATATATATATATATATATATATGTATGTATAAAGACTTTCAAAGTAAGTGCAACAAATACAATCCTTAAAATTTATTATTGTTGTCAGGACACTGCAGCAAAAAAACCAAAACCAAACACAAAAACAAACAACCCCCCCAAAAAAAAAAACACCAAAACCAAAACCAAACAACAACAACAAAAAAAAACACCAAAAAACACCCAAAAAAACCCCAAAAAACCAAAACCAAAACCAAACAAAAAACCCACTTGTCACATATATTAAGAATTCATCAGAAATAATTCTGAAAACATGAAAAAGTTGTAGCACTTTCACCTTCTGTGATGGACACAGAGTTAGATTCTAAATGAGGATATAAATTATATTGAAGGAAAATCTCTACACAGACCTGAAGAGCTTTGTTTTCATAACACACTTTAGGAACTCATCTTGGACTCTTCATGGCACTTCCAGAAAAGAAAGGAATCCATAATATGAGTGAGGACTACAGGAAAATATCCAGAAAATGTAATTTTCCTGTGAAATACAGATGAAATCACACATAGAATCATAGAATCCTAGAATTGATTGGGTTGGAAAAGACCTCCAAGATCATCAAGTCCAAACCTTGGTCCAACTCTAGTCCCTTTACTAGATCATGGCACTCAGTGCCACGGCCAATCTGTGTTTAAAAACCTCCAGGGATGGGGAATCCACCCCCTCTCTGGGCAGCCCATTCCAATGCCTGAGCACTCTCTCTGCAAAGAATTTCTTTCTCATCTCCAACTTCAATTTCCCCTGGCAGAGCTTGAGCCCATCGTGCCCCCTCGTCCTATTGCTGAGTGCCTGGGAGAAGAGACCAACCCCCACCTGGCCAGAACTTCCCTTCAGGCAGTTCCAGACAGTGCTGAGGTCACCTCTGAGCCTCCTCTTCTCCAGGCTGAACACCCCCAGCTCCCTCAGCCTCTCCCCACAGCACTTGTGCTCCACTCCCTTCTCCAGCCTCGTTGCTCTTCTCAGCTGGGTGGGAAGAGACCTCTGAGATCATCAAGTCCAACCCTTGATCCAACCCCACTGTGATCACTCTGGCACTGAGTGCCCTGGGCTGGTGATCACAGTGGGGTTGGAAAAGACATGGTGGATTCTCTGCCCCTGGAGGTGTTTAAGAGGACACTCAGTGCCACATCCAGTCCCTTCTCCAGCCTCGTTGCTCTTCTCTGGCCCCGCTCCAGCCCCTCAATCTCTTTCCTCAACTGAGGGGCCCAGAACTGAACACAACACTCAAGGTGTGTTTGCGTGGGGATTTGTGTGCTGATTCAGTGCAGAGTGTGTGAATAGCCAAAAATCCTCAATTTCTCTCCCCCTGCTCCAAAGAGAAAAAATGAGACATTGCTGGCTTTTAATTCTCCTCATTATCCCCTAAAAGGAAAGTTATATTTGTGCTGCCTCTAGGCAAAGAACCATCCCACATGAGCAAAAGACTGGGAGCGAAGATCACATCCCTTTCCACTCACTGCTGCTCCTCCTGCTCTCCACAGATGCTCAAGTCCCTGACACTGTGTCTTCAGAGCTCAGATGTCACAGCAAACGATTCATTAAAAATGCATAGACAGATTGATCTTGGGAGAGGGAGGGGGGGAAATCTGGAGTTTAAGGCGAAAGGAAAATAGAAATGAAGAGCCGAAAGGTGAAAAAGGGAAACACCCCCAAAATTCGCATGAGAAAGATGTTTAAAAATAAAGAGGAGACAGCAACTGTGCTGACATTTAATGTGTCTGCTTGGGATAAAACTCATCCTTTTACGAGCAATAAAACAACAGCCTAGCCCAAAGCCCTCCAAGCATTTTGCTTCAAGTACCTCATAAAAATGGTTGGCTGGTTCTCCTGAGGTCTGTACAGTATTTGCACCAAACCACCTTTTTCCCCCTCTTTTTTAAAATGTAATTAAATGGGAACAAATCCCTAATGCGGGTGATCCCAGTCAGCAGCACTCACCCTGACTCACAGAGCACTGGCCACACTCCTCAAAACTGGGAAGGAAAAGGGTTTGATGAAGCTCCACTCAGGATTCCTGTGGTCCTGTGAGTGTGTTTGTAATAGTTCCTGGGTGGCCAGAGGGATTTACTCTGCTGAAGGAATCCTGCAAGAAAAAAACACCCCTGCCTGAGGATAATGAGACACCTCCTCACCGTGACATCCATGCAAATGGTGCTGTATAGGTGACATATTTATTCCATTTTTATTAGGAAAAAAGGGTAAAATACGAGTATGGGCCATAATTTACATTCTGTAGGTTAAAAAAACCCTAAGCCAAATACCTACAATGGGAAATGCATATATATATATATATTATATTCACAAACACACTAGCAATATTTTTAGCTATAATTTCCTGCTCATGTGGCAACATGACCAGAGTTTTGAAGCAGCTGAGCCAAGTGAAAACACAACCTGCAGAACAGGTCACGTTTAAATATTCTGCTATTGAAGAATATTAAAAACTACAGATTAAGTAGGAGTGTTGTAACACTTAACATTAATTAACGCTTGTAAATCACTCTGAAATACGTGGATAAAAGGTGGCATAAAAGGTGTTGCCACATGTCTTGATGCTTCTAGAGCTGCACAAGCCCTGACATCTTGTTTTGTGTTCGGGGTGTTTCAAATCATAAAAAATACAGTCACTGGATGAATTTAGTGCTGGGAAGTGTTGGAGCATGGCAGAGAAACACCAAGGATGCCCTGATTAAGACCTCAAGTAGACAGCTCGATGTAGATAGACTGAAATAGAGGAATTTCTTGGGGTCTGAGTCCTGGTGGGTGCCCAGGTCCAGTTCCTGAACACTGAGCTGTGAATTAGCACAGCTTGGCAATGTTACTCAACCTTGACTTGGCTGTGGATTCACACAAATGAATTACATGTAATATTCCTTCCAGTCCAGTACCACCCTGTAAAAACTTGGAATATGCCATCAGGCAGTTTGAAAATGGATCTGGAATCACCCAGTACCTACCTGGGGTTAGTGAACAGCATAACCAGTTCCCAGAGAACTTGGCACTTGTTGCTCCTGCAATTACAGGCCTTTATAGAAATTAAAGGCCAGCACCAAGGCCCTTATGCTTTCCCACATGGATCTCTAGATCTAAGAGCCATGTCCTCCTTTTTATCCAGAGACAAATCATGTCATTTTCTGGCATCCATTTAAAAGAAGTGTAGGGAGTGACACCAAACTCAGGAAGGCAGAGAACCAGCGTCCCTACGGGGGATGATTTAGTGCCAACTGTTCTGTGTAGAGGGACACAAAGCACCACTGAAACACACGTTTCCCAAAAGGTGAGAAGGCTGCAAATGATCCATCCCTGCTGCTCTCACCCTCTCCTATCCCCAACCCAGCCCATGTGCTGTTTTATGCCCACTTTCTGGGTTGGTTCTGCCCTCCTCTGTTACACGATGATGTGCTTGTGTCGGGAGCATCACAGAATCACAGAATCACAGAATGGATTGGGTTGGAAAAGAACTCCAAGATCATCAAGTCCAACCCTTGGGCCAACTCCAGTCCCTTTACCAGATCATGGCACTCAGTGCCATGGCCAAGCTCAGTTGAAAAACCTCCAGGGATGGGGAATCCACCCCGTCTCTGGGCAGCCCATTCCAATCCCTGAGCACTCTCTCTGCAAAGAATTTCCTTCTCATCTCATCTCCAACTTCAATTTCCCCTGGCAGAGCTTGAGCCCATCGTGCCCCCTTGTCCTATTGCTGAGTGTCTGGGAGAAGAGACCAACCCCCACCTTGCCAGAACTTCCCTTCAGGGACTCTCCCACTCCACATAAACTCCAAGGGACAGACAATGACAGGGAACAGTTTGTTGTGATCCAGGGGGAGGCTGAGGGAGATGCCAGCACTGGGAAGGAGGGCCAGAGTGCCAGCAGAGAGCCCTGTCCTTCGGGATGGCAGCGCAGGGAATCAGTGACCTGCTCCTGGCATGCTGGGAGGCACAAACACCTTTCCTGTGCCATCCTGGGGGACAGGGCCATGGAACACCCTGGTGGCTTCCAGTGCCTGGGGGAGTCTGACAGAGCTGGAGAGGGAGTGGGGACAAGGCATGGAGGGACAGGACATAGGGAATGTCCTTGTGGAAAGGAGGGTAAAAGGCTGGAGAGGGACTTGGGACAAGGCATGGAGTGACAGGATACAGGGAATGGCTTTCCAGTGCCAGAGGGCAGGTTAGGTGGGATATTGGGAAGGAATTGGTGGCTGGGACGGTGGGCGGGCCCTAGCACAGGTTGGGCAGAGAAGCTGTGGCTGCCCCTGGATCCCTGGGAGTGTCCAAAGCCAGGCTGGAGCCACCTTGGCTGGTGGGAGGTGTCCCTATCCATGGCTGGGGGGGGGGACTGGGTGGGATTTAATGCCCATTTCAACTAAACCATTCTGTGCCTGATTTCACACTGTGGCACCACCAATGGCCCTGAGGATCGTTGCCCACAGCAGGGCCCGCCACAGCCGTGTCTGCCACCAGGGTCCCGCGTGGGGCATTTCCAGGGCCATTTTCCGCCCGGGTGGGGGCGAGGTGGAGGCCAGGCCATCACCGACCCCAGTGGCCGCACCCCAAAGCCTCACACCGCGTGCCCCAGCCGGGTCGGCAGCGTTGTGGGGCGCGGAGTAGCCCGCCTAAGCCCCCGATACGGCAGGAGAGCGCCGCGAAGGGCACTCGCCCCCCGGTAGGGCCGAGGCGGAGCGGGACGAGCGCCCGGACCGGCCGCGCCCTGAGGGGAGGGCAGGGCGGGCGGGAGCGCGCCCGGGAGCGACGCGCGCGCGCCCTGAGGGGCGGGGCCGGCGTGCGGGAGCGCGCCCCGCCCCGCAGCCGATAGGCGGAGCAAGTGCGGGAGGGCGGGGCTTATCGAGCAATACCGCGTTGCTATTGGCCAGCTCAGCTGTCAATCCCCGGCGGCCGCCGCGGCCGCGGGGAAGGAGGGGGAGGCGGAGAGGAAACAAAAACAATCGGCCGCGCGCCGCCATCTTGGGCCGGTTCTCCGCACGCCACTCGGGTGAATGGGTAGATATGAGATTACCACGGCGGAGCAGCGGCAGCGAGGCACCCACGGCTGTTCCGCGCTGCCAGCCGCGCTCGGCGGCCTCTAGGCACGGCCGGCACCGCCCGGAGAGAACCCCCCGGCTCGTCCTTTCCGCCTCGCCAGCGCCGAAGCTGCACTGTTGGAGGGACAAAGTTGGGCTGAGCCGCGCTGCTGCCGCCGCCGCCCGCTTGCCCGGGCCGCTGGGCCGGCCTCAGAGTTAGGGGCGAGCGGGGCAGCGCTGCCCGCCGCGCCGTGAGGGAGGCACGGGGCTCTGCCTGCCCGCCCTGCCCCGCGCCCCGCCGGGCACACGGAGAACGGGCAGGAGGAGAAGGAAGAGAAAAAAAAAGGCGAGAAGTGGATCGAGCTCGGAGCGGGGTGGGTTTTGTGGGGTGTGTGTGTGAGCGGCGGCGGGGCGGCGAGGAGGGGATGTGGCTGTGAGGAGCCTGGATCCATCCCGGACCTGTGAGGAGCGAGGCGAGCCTGGATCCATCCCGGACCTGTGAGGAGCGAGGCGAGCCTGGATCCATCCCGGACCTGTGAGGAGCGAGGCGAGCCTGGATCCATCCCGGCCCCTGCATCCCTCCCGGACCCGTGAATCCTGCATCCATCCCAGCCCCTGGATCCATCCCGGACCCGTGAATCCTGCATCCACCCCGGACCGTGAATCCTGCATCCATCCCAGCGCCTGGATCCATCCCGAACCTGTGAGGAGCGAGGCGAGCCTGGATCCATCCTGGCCCCTGCATCTCTCCCGGACCGTGAATCCTGCGCCCATCCTGGACCGTGAATCCTGCACCTCTCCCGGACCGTGAATCCTGCATCCATCCCAGCCCCTGGATCCATCCCGGACCCGTGAATCCTGCATCCATCCCAGCCCCTGGATCCATCCCGGACCCGTGAATCCTGCATCCATCCCAGCCCCTGGATCCATCCCGGACCCGTGAATCCTGCATCCATCCCAGCCCCTGGATCCTTCCCGGACCCGTGAATCCTGCATCCATCCCAGCCCCTGGATCCATCCCGGACCCGTGAATCCTGCATCCATCCCAGCCCCTGGATCCATCCCAGCCCCTGGATCCATTCCTGCCCCGTGAATCCTGCATCCATCCCAGCCCCTGGATCCATCCCGGACCCGTGAATCCTGCATCATCCATCTATCCATCCCCAGCCCCCGAGAGGCACAGCTCCCCTCGTCCCTTCCAAAGAATCCCGGCTCTCCTGGAAGCTCGGCACTCCAGCAAGGATTTGCCACAAAGAACACACCACCCTCCTCCCCAGCGCCTGGATACTGCATTCTGATTTTTAATTTTATTTTAATTTTTTTCCCACCCCTCTCCCCAGTCGCTCTCGTGTGTTTAAAAACCAAATATAGCCTCTTGCGGGGGGAGGGGATGGAGATCTCCTAGAAGAATTGGGAATCTTGCTGGGATTCGGGAGCGCTGGAGGAGGACGGGGAGATGCGCTGGTGTCGCTGCCTGCCCAAGGACTAAAGATTTGCCGCTTCCCGGGGGTCGCTTTGGTACCAAACTGTTCTTTCCCCTCCTCTCCCTGCGCGAAATCTCTCGGCGTTATCCAAGAAAACCCACGTGTAGCTGCTGGTCGGGTTTTAAGGCAGTTTGTTGGGGTGTTTTTGCATCGAGGAACTGACAAAACTTGGCGCCGAGGTTTGGAACTGGAATGGAGCTGCTTTTCTCCCAAACACTACGAGGGGTGTGAGAGGGGAGGCAGGACCAGACCATCGCCTGGACTGATCCCGACCCGACCCCCCGCATCGCACCCACGAGGGATGATCCTGCGCGGCGCCTGATGTGGAAAACACTCGGAGACTCAGAGACTTCGGCGTGTCCAGCAGCTTAATTCTTGACTTATCTTCTTGTTTTCTTTTTTTTTTCTTTAAAGTGGATTCGTAGCATTACTTTTATGAATTGAATTTTGCCACCGTTTGTACAGAAGCCAAATGACACATGTGTTTTGAAACACGGTTCCAAATATATTTATCCCTCCCTCAACCCGGATTTTCTCTAGAAAGAGCCGCGGGGAGGTCGTCAAGTGTCTAAAAAACCCCGATTTTAGTGTTTTATGAACACTACCTGCTGCAGAAATGTTGCTATAAATTGCTTTATAACTGTTCAGCAAGAAGGGAGATTTTTCCAGCTTGCAGGACGCAGGAAACTGGATACTTAAAAGTCACTTAAATGTTTTAACAGCGTTGGAAAATGGGAGCTGCTACTAAGTTGGCGTTCGCTGTTTTTCTTATCTCTTGTTCATCAGGTAAGTGAATGTTCTTGGATCTGTTGCTTTAAACGCGAGGGTTTTGGGGTCAGCGCTTGAAAGCTTGGGCTGATTCGGTATAAATTAGGATAAATCTGATTTTTTTCAGGTGGCAAATGTTTTACTGCAAAGGCACAAGCTTTTTTCGTGTTTTTTCTTAAAAATATATACCGGGAGCAGTTGAAGCAGGCGCAGCGCTTGGGTTTCAGCTCAGTTGTGTGGAATAAATGTGGAGATATAACCACCTAGTGACAAATAAGTAATCTGGCAGTGCAGTCGCTGGCGTTGGACGGCGTGGTTTTAAATAAGAATTACCCAGCTGAAATGCTCTTCCACTTCGGTTTGATCTCTTACTCTGAACTAATCACTGGTGAACGTCGCACTTCGTTAATGCTTCATTAATTTAGGATAGGTGCTGCTCGGAAAGCCTGAGCTCGTCCTTTAGTGACAGCGAGGGGTGGGATGTACTGACAGAACTGCGGTGAAAAGCCAGACTTTCAGGTTCTAAACAATAATTTGTAACCCTTTGCGTTTCGCTATTCAACATGTAGTGCGAAAAGTGCTGATTTTCTGTTTAAAACAGCAAAATTTGAGTTCCAAACCCAGGTCCGGGGGAGTGCGAGGATTTCCCCACGCTTCTTTTCCAGGAGGAAAATTGTTCGGGCAGCAACCAGTGGTTGGGCAACTGTTGGTCCAGTTCTTGGAGCTCCATGAGGCTCCCAAAAACCCTGCTGGGAGCTGTGCGAGGATCTGACACTGGTTTACAAGCGTGCCTGGCTCTCTCTGCTTGCACTTCAATTTCGATGTAATTCAGTGTACCCGGTGATCTTTGTCGGCTTTTCGCGTCCTCGCAGGGTGTGCACAGACACTCGTGTTTATCACAGGGGGACAAGATAAACAGTGGTAAAGGGACTGGAGTTGGACCAAGGATTGGACTTGATGATCTCGGGGGTCTTTCCCAACCCAATCCATTCTATGATTCTATGATTCTAACTTGATAAACTTGTTTACCACAGGGGACAGGGCCATGGAACACTCTGGTGCCTGGAGGAGCCCACCAGAGATGGAGAGAGACTCGGGACAAGGCATGAAGGGACAGGACACAGGGAATGGCTGTGAAAGCCACCAGAGCAGAGCTCAGCTCAGGGAGAAAGAAGAACCAGAGCCCTGCCCTGACGCCCTTTGCAATCTCAGGGCTCTGAGGTGCTGGGTTTTGCTGAACAGGACGTTTTGCTGTGGTTACTAAATGGCTTAGTCTAGTCTGGTGTCTGTAGTGGTATCGATCCGTTCCGTGAGCGCTGAATGTGCCGGGGGATGGATGGAAGTGCCGCCAGAATAAACCCCAAACCCTCCCTGATCCAATCAGCACAGCGGGTTGAGGACAGCCAGGAGGTTCCTGGGGGGCTGGAAGATTTGTCTTGCAGAGGAAAATGTCTTTGGTCTTTCCCCAGTATCTTATCTTTAAGTTGAGCAACATTCCTGAAGGGAAGTTCTGGCCAGGTGGGGGTTGGTCTCTTCTCCCAGGCACTCAGCAATAGGACAAGGGGGCACGATGGGCTCAAGCTCTGCCAGGGGAAATTGAAGTTGGAGATCAGAAAGAAATTCTTTGCAGAGAGAGTGCTCAGGCATTGGAATGGGCTGCCCAGAGAGGGGGTGGATTCCCCATCCCTGGAGGTTTTTCAACTGAGCTTGGCCGTGGCACTGAGTGCCATGATCTGGTAAAGGGACTGGAGTTGGACCAAGGATTGGACTTGATGATCTCAGAGGGCTTTTCCAACCCAATCCATTCTAGGATTCTGTGATTCTATGGATGCGGCACTGAGTGAGAATCCACCATGTCTTGATCCAACCCTACTGTGATCACCAGCCCAGGGCACTCTGTGCCCTGGGCTGGTGATCACAGTGGGATTGGATCAAGGGTTGGACTTGTTGATCTCAGAGGTCTTTTCCAACCCAAACCATTCCATGATTCTGTGATTCCTCTTAATTCAGGGATATGTTTTGTAGAGAAACTTTCCCCCCCTAACACTTTTTGAAGGACTTGGTGCCATCTGCTCTCCATGTCTGTCTCCCTTCCACTTCCAAGACCCTTTTGCCCAGAGCACAGAATAGTGAGTTCTATTGACTTTACATATCACACGTATTAAAAATAAAGGTTCAGCAACAAAAAAACACCCCTACTTTTAGCATTTCTTCCTCAGGTTGTCCTTGGTAAGGTAAAAATAATGTTTCTCTTGCCTGTGAAGAATTAATCTTTGCTAAATGAGCAGGAAACAGCACCCCGGACTGCTTCTCATGTTAATGACATTGTTTCGGTGGTTGTTCCAGTATTACACATTAAGTGTTCCGGTACTTAACAATTATTAAACTATTTTCTACTCGCCTAAAATTTCAGAATGTCTGCAGTCCTCCTGTAGGTCTGAAAGTAAATAAATTCAACAGCAAACTGTTGTTTTTATGACGGAAATTACAAGACGATTTAAGATCTTAAGCATGAAGTGCAGGTATTTGTATGAGTGGTGTGACTTCACTTTAAACCCCTCCCCGACGAATCGGCTCTAACATCATCTTAAGTTCCTTTGCCGGTCTTTAGTCTGAAAATAAGGCTGTCCAGGGTATATATTTAAGAATATTGGCAGTGGTTGAGGAAACCCTGGAGTTCAGGTGTGGAGATCCCTGGTTTTTTGCCTCTCTCCGGTGTCTCTCCAGCTCCTCCCAGCCTGTTTGGGTGTTGGTTTGCTGTTATTTGTTAATTTATTTTTATATACAGCTATTTGCTGTAGATGTTTACATAGCCAATTAATACCCCTGTTCTTTAAATAGGTGAAAACGTTGTGGTTTTTCGCTGCGTGGTGGGTGTGGAAGAGCTCCTTGGGTTCAAAGCAATTTTATTTTACAATCTGTAAACTGCTGGATGAACCCCTGTAAATGTGCTGGGAACCGACAGGAATTTCCAGTGGATCTAATCATCTTTGCGAAGGGAGGCAAAATATTTCCCCATTCTCAGTAAGATATTGGAAAAAGAGCATCTGTGTTGTTATTAGGCTCTAAAATATTTGGAGATGCTCGGCTCGAAGTGGGTGTTGGTTCGCACCCGTTTGTAGCAATCCAAGAGGAGGAGATGGATGCACATTAACCAAACATGAAAACAAAGTGCCCGGGTCAAGGTTCTCCTCCTGCCCTCTCAGACGCTTCTTAGATAAACCTTTGTGTGCTTTTCATTTAATAAGGAACAGAAGATCCTGAAGTAATAATAAAATAGCTCTGAACGAGCTTCCCCGCCTGTCCTGTGGGCGAGGCAAAGTTGGAGGTGAGCTCAGCAAGAAAAATAGCAACAAAACCAGCTCGTTCATCAAAGAAGGTGCTCCTTAGATATTTATCTGTGTTCTCCCCTCCCCCGAGGAAGTCTGGTTGTGTTCTCTGGGTTTGGGGGTTGCTCAGTTGCTCCCTGACATTTCAGGAACAGAGAATGTGTGTTTTCATCATTTTCTGTGATTTTTGGGGCACGAACCCTGCACAGCTCAAAGTGTGGAAGACCTTGAAGCAGTGGATTGTTTTCAGTCAGTCTTTTCTGGGTGCTGTAGTTCAGCATCTCGTGTTTCCTTTTGTCACTCTTAAGCTCCTTATTTCCCTAAACATCGTTTCTTTTCTTCTGAGCTCCCTGCTCTGCCTTTGGTACCTGGGTGGTCCATCAGAAAAGTAGTTCTGCAGCTCCAAGCCTTACGGGGGACTAGACCTATATTTTTTACAGCTCATTTAAATTAAAATCGTGCCAAAAATCACCTAAGCAGAACAACCCACATCAGAAAAGCCTCGGTCCTCTCTATTTCTCCCAATGCCCGATCACTCTAAAGCCACTCACCAGGTCTGCAGTAACTGTGCTGAAGGAAATGGCATGGCAAAGAGACCTTTGTAGCTGAAGGAGCATTTTCATTGCATGGAGAAGGTTTTATTCTCTGATTTTTAGTTTATTCTCCTGTCTCACACTGCTTATTTTCAGGTAAATGATTTTTTTAAATTCTCTTTTTTTGCACCCCCAAAAAATCCAGCTAGAACTTCCAAGCCCAAGATCCTGCATTGACTTCAGACCCTGAATGTCCGGGTGTTCTGAAGGAATTGGAGGGAGGCAGGAGACACTTTCCTCTTTGATTTTACTGGTGTAACTTTTATTTCTGAGCAGCCCTTCCCTTATGGGTTCGGTAGCCCTTGAAAACCCTGCCGGAGGTTGGGAGTGTTTGTGGAATTGTCTCTGTGCTTGGACTCTCATCCCTTCACTGCACAGGCAGGGCAATAAACCACTTCAGATTAGAGCTGCTTTGCAAGTAAAATCCTGCTCCAGATTCCCATTTTTTTATCACAGTGTTCACTTTTTTATATTAAATTTGCTCTCAGTGGGCAGTACCAGCCCTGCTGATGCTGCTGTTGAGAGCAGGACTTGCAAACCTCCTTCATTCCTTTTTCCAAGCACAGATCCCTCCGTGTAGGGCTGGATGTTATAACATCCCAGGGCCAAAAGCTGTTAACTATTGCTGGGCAGTCTGTTAATGCTTAACAGTGACAAACCCTGAGCAAAGAGCTTGTGCACTATTAGAACATGTGAGCATCGTTCTGGTGAACTCTGCAAATGTTCAGGAGTTTATTTGCATATCTGCCCTTCACACACAGGTCCTTTCTTGTAGATAAAGCTGAAATAAGTTTGCCCTCACGTGCTGGATGCTGTGAGTTGGTGGGCAGGTGTTCTGTGCCAGGGGAAGGCTGTTTTCTGCTCCATGGGGGTGCACGAAGATAATTGCTGTTCTCGTGGATAATAATTTTCAGCTGGTTTTAATGGAGACCATTTGAATGCCATTTTTTTCATTTTTTTTCCTTTTTTTCTCCCCCAACCTTTCTGGAATTTGGGGGCAGAATTCCTTAAGTGATGAGTTTGGCTGATTTGCAAATGAGGATAAACAAATAACTGTTTTCTTCTCTGTTCAAACACGTTATTTTTTTGTCATATCATAAGTTCTAGGTAGGGGGAAAAATAACAGTAACTCCAATGTTTTTCTTTCTACTGATTCTCCTTCCAACCTTCTACACTTGTAGGTTTTACAGGCTGTGAAAAGGGAGAGGTTGACAAGGAATGATTGTGCAAGAGATCTCTTGGTGAGGGGGAGATGCATTTCCAGCACTTAATTAACCAAAAGCAGATTAATGCAAATGCCTGCCTGAGCTGGTTGGTAACATCCATGGGCTGTTAGCTCTCTGATGTTGCTGAAAATGAGAACTCTTTAAAAAGATCAAGAAAATTACGGATTTTACAGCCAAGTTCTTGTGCTATGAAATCTTAATGTGTTTTTGTTGCCTTGGTGCTTGAAATTCGGCGCATCTTCTTTCCTGTTATTTCCATATGGAAATTGAAGTGTCTTTGGGTGCCACTGACTTTGTGGCATCTCTTGTCTTCTCTGCCTACACTGTCTGTGTGGTGGGGGAGGTTTTTGCTTGGAAAGTTTGGGACTGTGGTGCCAAACTGCAGGGCATTTTCAGGCTTAATCCCACAGAAAATGGATATTTACTGCCCTGTTGTTTGCATTGCATGGCTCTGTGGCTGAGAATCCCAAAGGTACTTTGGGTGCATCAAATCCTTCTGTTGTTGGTGGAAAGGGAGCAGAGAAGGGTTTATCCATTGCAGGAATTATTGTCATGGATTCACAGCGAGGGGAGCCTTGATGAGAAGGGTTTCCTCTGAGTTTCCTGGCTAAAGTTGTAGCTGGAAACAAGAAAAACAGACAATTCACTTACTAACTGGAGGCATAAACCTTTGGGTGTGTGATTAGAGGTGTTAGAAAAACCCTTGGAAATGAGGGAAGGATTTGTGGGAGTACCAATTCTCCCTGCAGCTGGAATAGCACTGGTGGTGTTGGGGTGGGATCAGCTCGGGCTGGGTGTGCAGGTGTCAGTCCTGCTTTGTGCCAACACTGACCAGAGGTGGGTACAAACCCCTCCCTTTTTCCTAAAGGAGTTCAGTGACAGAAAGTGCCTTTACCTTCCCTTTCTTCTGTTGGAGAGCGCTCCCAAATTAATTAATCCCATTTTCCGGCTCGCAGGACAGTGGCCTTTACCTCTCTGCCACTGGAGCTTCCTTTGTGAGGGTTCTCCTAATGAATCCGCTGGGATTCCTTTCATGGAGAAACCTCCTCATGGAGCAAATGAGCGAGGGACACACTGGCAATTGTGTCGGTGCCAGCGAAGGGCCGAGCGGCGGCTGCGCATCCCGAAATCCTGGTGCCTTTGCAGGCTGGCAGGGGGGCACAGGAGCCTGGGGGTGATGCCAGCTCGGGGTTCCATTGGGCTCTGAGGGTAACAGTCCTGGTGTCTTTGCAGCCTGGCAGGGGGGCACAGGAGCCTGGGGTGTGATGCCAGCTCGGGGTTCCATTGGGCTCTGAGGGTAACAGTCCTGGTGTCTTTGCAGCCTGGCAGGGGGGCACAGGAGCCTGGGGGTGATGCCAGCTCGGTGTTCCACCACTGAGCTTTGAGGGTAACACAGTTCTGGTCCCTTTGCCGAGTGGCACAGGAGCCTGGGGTGTGATGCCAGCTCAGGGTTCCATTGGGCTCTGAGGGTAACAGTCCTGGTGCCTTTACAGGCTGGCAGGGGGGCACAGGAGCCTGGGGGGTGATGCCAGCTCGGGGTTCACTGGGCTTTCAGGGTAACACAGTTCTGGTCCCTTTGCCGAGTGGCACAGGAGCCTGGGGTGTGATGCCAGCTCGGGGTTCCATTGGGCTCTGAGGGTAACACAGTCCTGGTGCCTTTGCAGGCTGGCAGGGGGCACAGGAGCCCTGGGGTGTGATGCCAGCTCGGTGTTCCACCACTGAGCTTTGAGGGTAACACAGTCCTGGTGCCTTTGGAGCCACAGGAGCCTGGTGTGTGATGCCAGCTTGGTGTTCTCTTGGGCACTGAGGGTAACACCGTCCTGGTGCCTTTGCAGGCTGGCAGGGGGGCACAGGAGTCTGGGGTGTGATGCCAGCTCGGGGTTCCATTGGGCTCTGAGGGTAACAGTCCTGGTGTCTTTGCAGCCTGGCAGGGGGGCACAGGAGCCTGGGGTGTGATGCCAGCTCGGGGTTCCATTGGGCTCTGAGGGTAACACCGTCCTGGTGCCTTTGCAGGCTGGCAGGGGGGCACAGGAGCCTGGGGTGTGATGCCAGCTCGGGGTTCCATTGGGCTCTGAGGGTAACAGTCCTGGTGTCTTTGCAGCCTGGCAGGGGGGCACAGGAGCCTGGGGTGTGATGCCAGCTCGGGGTTCCACCACTGAGCTTTGAGGGTAGCAAAGTCCTGGTGTCTTTGCAGTCACAAGAGCCCTGGGGTGTGATGCCAGCTCAGTGTTCCCCTGGGCTCTGAGGGTAACAGTCCTGGTGCCTTTGCAGGCTGGCAGGGGGGCACAGGAGCCTGGGGTGTGATGCCAGCTCAGTGTTCCCCTGGACTCTGAGGGTAACTCAGTCCTGGTGTTTTTGCAGCCACGGGAGCCTGGGGTGTGATGCCAGCTTGGTGTTCCCACTGGGCTTTCAGGATAACACAGTCTTGGTGCCTTTGCAGAGTGGCAGGGGGGCACAGGAGCCCTGGTGTGATGCCAGCTCAGTGTTCCCCTGGGCTCTGAGGGTAAATGAATTGTTGCCCAGTTCTAAAAACCCCTTTGTGGAAGTGCTGGTGTTCCTGGTTAAATCAGAGCAGGGTAATCTCTCTCAATCAGGATCAGAGGCAGCCCCAAACTCTAATTATGTCAGTGTTTTTCCTGAGTTACTCACCAAGGCAGTTTGTTGGGAACTGTTAAACTCCACTGGCATTGCCCTCCTGTGGGACTGACCTCCTCAGCTGGCACATGATGTTGAAATGATTGGAATGGCTACATATCACCCTTTGAGATTCCTTATTTTGTTAGGATCAAATTGGTGGTTTTAAGGATTTGTGGGAAGCTGTAATTAGGTGGTAATTTCATTCAAAATGCTGCAACCTGAATGTAATTAAAAGCAGCAAACTCCTGTATACTCTTGACTATGATGGGCATGTGAGAAATGCCAAGATGCATTTCTCTGCTTTTCTAACTCTTTAATTACGTGAGGGAAACGTTGCCTGTAGTCAGTGAATTGGGCTGAAGGAATAGATAATGAAAGAAGAATGTGGAATATTTCTCAAATTCTTCTGTTTTCTGGACTTTGAGATAATCATCAACCAAACTGAAACTGAGAAAATGAACATTGTGTTTTGCATTTACAGCAAAATTGAATATGGGAGTTACAATATGATGTAGGGATTGATGTCTGCTCTGGTTTTGGTTTATGTCCAAGTGAGGCTTTTCTCCCAGTTGGAACATTCCCTGTCTCTGGAATTGTGGCAGCAAATGAGTTAAGTTTGGTGGTTTAATTCTGTTCATTGACACCATTTAAAGCTGGTACCTGATGAGTTACTTAAGACATTTCATCTGAGGGTTTGTTTTCAGAAAATGTCTGCATAATTATTTTGAAAATAAGAGTCTGTATAGCTGGGAATTGTGTTGCTTTTGCTGTAGCTTTGCCTCTTTGTGTGCCCTCCATTCCTGAATGGGATGCAGTCCCTGTCCTGTCACTTCACCAGAAAAAGGATTAGTTTTTCTAACTGAAATGGCAAAGGTCCTTGTTGGCAGATGGACTTTTAAAACTGGATGCTGCATCCATCCTTTTTTAGAAATGCAGGAGGGAGAAAGTGGTCAGAAACATTTAGGATGTTGTTTGTGTATTTTCTGACAGATACCAAACTTTTTATGAGGGAGGGTAAGTCAACATGCAGGGGGTTTGTTTCATTTTGTTTGTTTTGGAAATTGTTTGTTTTGGAAATTGATTGTTTTTCTGGAAAAAAAGTGGAAAGGGATAAAGGGACGTGGCACTGAGTGCCATGATCTGGTAAAGGGACTGGAGTTGGACCAAGGGTTGGACTTGATGATCTCGGAGGGCTTTTCCAACCCAATCCATTCTATGATTCTGTGAAAGCAACTCAGTGATTGTAATTTTTCATCTGCTTGCCATGGATGTGAAGGCTGTTTAGAATGATCTGGGCTGGTCTGTGTGGGGTGTTTGTGCCCTGGCAGCGTGGGGAGGCTGCAGAGGGAGCACAGACTCCCAACACAGCCCTGGCACTGCTGCAGCCTGTGCCAAGCAGTGTCTGATGGGCTGCACCAACCCGGTCTGAGGGCAGAGCAGAGGGGGCAGTGCCAGGAGGCAGCTCTGGCAGCCCCAGCCAGCATTTTTCTGCAGCTTCAGCACTTCAGCATTCCCTCTGTGCTGCCTGAGAGCCTGCAGTGTGTGCCATGGGCATGCTGGGACACACTGGCATGGGCTGTGCTGGGAACCTGCAGTGTGTGCCATGGCTGTGCTGGAACCTGCAGTGTGTGCCATGGCTGTGCTGGGACACACTGGCATGGGCTGTGCTGGGAACCTGCAGTGTGTGCCATGGCTGTGCTGGAACCTGCAGTGTGTGCCATGGCTGTGTTGGGACACACTGGCATGGGCTGTGCTGGAACCTGCAGTGTGTGCCATGGGCATGCTGGGACACACTGGCATGGGCTGTGCTGGGAACCTGCAGTGCATGCCATGGGCATGCTGGGACACACTGGCATGGGCTGTGCTGGAAGCTGCAGTGTGTGCCATGGCTGTGCTGGGACACACTGGCATGGGCTGTGCTGGGTGGCAGCCCAGCTGCTCTGGGAAACTGCCCACTGACAGAAGAGCAGCCTCAAACCCAAACCCCAACCAGCAAAAGCTGCCCCTCATCACCTGCTTGGGGTCCAGAGTGACCCCCTCAAACCCAAACCCAACCAGCAAAAGCTGCCCCTCATCACCTGCTTGGGGTCCAGAGTGACCCCATCACCTGGAGCCATGACCAGGTGCTGTGGGGAATGGGTATCTGGGATAGCTGTTGAGATCTGCAGTGCAGAGGCAGAACTCGAAAGGGAAAAATTATCTACTTCATGTTTAAAGCTGATGTCTGTTTTAGATGAGCCTTGAAAGTTTGGATGCAGGATCAAACTTTCATCTTTAAGTCTGGTTTTTGATGTCTCTCCACAATAAGGTCTCCGAATACAAGTGGGACTGTCCTGTTTGAGGTTCCTCAGCAGTGGAGTGTCCAGCAAAGCCCCAGGTCCCTCTCACTCACAGGGCAGTGCCCAGCAAAGCCCCAGGTCCCTCTCACTCACAGGGCAGTGCCCAGCAAAGCCCCAGGTCCCTCTCACTCACAGGGCAGTGCCCAGCAAAGCCCCAGGTCCCTCTCACTCACAGGGCAGTGCCCAGCAAAGCCCCAGGTCCCTCTCACTCACAGGGCAGTGCCCAGCAAAGCCCCAGGTCCCTCTCACTCACAGGGCAGTGCCCAGCAAAGCCCCAGGTCCCTCTCACTCACAGGGCAGTGCCCAGCAAAGCCCCAGGTCCCTCTCACTCACAGGGCAGTGCCCAGCAAAGCCCCAGGTCCCTCTCACTCACAGGGCAGTGCCCAGCAAAGCCCCAGGTCCCTCTCACTCACAGGGCAGTGCCCAGCAAAGCCCCAGGTCCCTCTCACAGGGCAGTGCCCAGCAAAACCCCAGATCCCTCTCACAGAGCAGTGCCCAGCAAAGCCCCAGGTTCCTCTCACTCACAGGGCAGTGCCCAGCAAAACCCCAGATCCCTCTCACAGAGCAGTGCCCAGCAAAGCCCCAGGTCCCTCTCACAGGGCAGTGCCCAGCAAAGCCCCAGGTCCCTCTCACAGAGCAGTGCCCAGCAAAGCCCCAGGTCCCTCTCACAGAGCAGTGCCCAGCAAAGCCCCAGGTCCCTCTCACTCACAGAGCAGTGCCCAGCAAAGCCCCAGGTCCCTCTCACAGAGCAGTGCCCAGCAAAGCCCCAGGTCCCTCTCACAGAGCAGTGCCCAGCAAAGCCCCAGGTCCCTCTCACTCACAGGGCAGTGCCCAGCAAAGCCCCAGGTCCCTCTCACTCACAGAGCAGTGCCCAGCAAAGCCCCAGGTCCCTCTCACAGGGCAGTGCCCAGCAAAGCCCCAGGTCCCTCTCACTCACAGGGCAGTGCCCAGCAAAGCCCCAGGTCCCTCTCACAGGGCAGTGCCCAGCAAAGCCCCAGGTTCCTCTCACAGGGCAGTGCCCAGCAAAGCCCCAGGTCCCTCTCACTCACAGGGCAGTGCCCAGCAAAGCTCCAGGTTTTTTAAAGCTTTTTTCTTTTTGTATCTGAGGCCTGACCTTATTTTTTCAGGTCCAGAGTTCTTATCTCCTGCAGATAACACTAATCTCCAGTCTTTAAATACTGCCTATATCATCACAATGGTCTTAATTCTCTCAGCTGTGTTTTGAATACCTGGATTTCAGTATCAAGGAGTTGAAATCTGATCCCTTTTTCAAAGCTATTTTTAAACATCACCAATCACTTTAACAAGCTTTCTACCATGAAGAACTGTTTCCTTCTAGGAATTTCCACCTAAACAGGGAAGTGGTTTCATTTTGTTGTTGAGTTACAGTGTTAAGTGTAGGAGACAAAATTAAACTTTGCAGTACCTGTTAATTTTAGACATTTTTGCTGGTGTTTGTCAGCAGAGGGTACAGAAAGTTCTCTTCAGCTCACAGCAATTACATGATGGAAGAGTTTTCTTTAAATATTGCCATGTTTCAGGGTTGGAAAACACTTTGGTTGTGGAAGTTACAAAATAACAAACAATTGTTCGAATTATTGTATTGTTTGTATTAAACTAATTATTTATTTTTTATCACTTCTGTTTTAAAAGTAGCATAGAAAAGACCACTGGTTTAATAGTTTAATTCTCTGATCTTTAATTTTCAAAAGGGTCTGGTCTGCAAGTTGTCCCTGGGCAAGATGGAATTTCCTTAAATTTAACACAAAGCCTGTCAAAAAAATTATTTTAAATGGCTTTTAAAAAAGTTAATGACCTGATTGTGTTTTATTTAAGTTCAGGTTGTGTCACTGGGTGGGGACAGACCCCAACAAATTAAGCCTCACCCAACCTGGCCCACTCAGAATAATCCCATAGAGGTATTAAAAACAAAACGTGGAACCAGCAATCATTTGTGAGAAGCTGATTTAAAACCACAAGATGGTTTTGTTTCCATTCCTCCCCCAAACTCAGCATTTACCAACACTCTGGGAAACCCCCTGTGAAAAAAACGAATTGTTTGGTGAAAGTTTTGTGTTCCTGTTCTTTGAAAAAGTCCTGAATCACTTCCTGTTAGGTCAGAGGCTTTCAGGGAAGTCGAAGTGCTGGGGTCCAGCTTTTCATTCCATTGGAGGAGCAGTGGATCCCTCATGGAAAATCCTTTTGCTCCATTGTGCAGCTGTACTTTTCCAGTGGCTTAAAACCATTGGGATGGATGACAAATAAAAGCCAAATTAATTTTTTAGAGCCTCGTTTGCCAGAATATTTCTCGGAAATTTAATAATCCCAGAATTGTTTCCCTCAGTGTTATTATAAATATTATGGTGTTGGAAGCTCTTCCATTCCAAGTGAGGACGTGAGAGAAGAGGTGAATGACCAATTTCCATTTCTTAATGGGAAGAGTGAAAAAAAATGTGTGTTGGAATTCAGTTTGGATAAACTTCTGGGGTATTTGTATGCTGATGAAGTGTGTTCTGGGAGAGCTTCAGCTGACCATCTGAGCTCTCCTCCACCGTCTGAGCTCTCCTTCGTCTGAGCTCTCCTCCATCATCTGAGGTCTCCTCCTTCGTCTGAGCTCTCCTCCTTCGTCTGAGCTCTCCTCCTTCATCTGAGCTCTCCTCCTTCATCTGAGCTCTCCTCCACCGTCTGAGCTCTCCTCCACCGTCTGAGCTCTCCTCCACCATCTGAGCTCTCCTCCACCATCTGAGCTCTCCTCCTTCATCTGAGCTCTCCTCCACCGTCTGAGCTCTCCTCCACCGTCTGAGCTCTCCTCCACCGTCTGAGCTCTCCTCCACCGTCTGAGCTCTCCTCCACCGTCTGAGCTCTCCTCCACCGTCTGAGCTCTCCTCCACCGTCTGAGCTCTCCTCCACCGTCTGAGCTCTCCTCCACCGTCTGAGCTCTCCTCCACCGTCTGAGCTCTCCTCCACCGTCTGAGCTCTCCTCCTTCATCTGAGCTCTCCTCCTTCATCTGAGCTCTCCTCCACCGTCTGAGCTCTCCTCCACCGTCTGAGCTCCTCCTCCACCGTCTGAGCTCCTCCTCCACCGTCTGAGCTCCTCCTCCGCCGTCTGAGCTCCTCCTCCGCCGTCTGAGCTCTCCTCCGCCGTCTGAGCTCTCCCTGCGCCGTCTGAGCTCTCCCTGCGCCGTCTGAGCTCTCCCTGCGCCGTCTGAGCTCTCCCTGCGCCGTCTGAGCTCTCCCTGCGCCGTCTGAGCTCTCCCTGCGCCGTCTGAGCTCTCCCTGCGCCGTCTGAGCTCTCCCTGCGCCGTCTGAGCTTTCCTCCTTCACCGTCTGAGCTCTCCTCCTTCACCGTCTGAGCTCTCCTCCTTCACCGTCTGAGCTCTCCTCCTTCACCGTCTGAGCTCTCCTCCTTCACCGTCTGAGCTCTCCTCCTTCACCGTCTGAGCTCTCCTCCTTCACCGTCTGAACTCTCCTCCACCGTCTGAGCTCTCCTCCTTCATCTGAGCTCTCCTCCTTCATCTGAGCTCTCCCTGCGCCGTCCGAGCTCTCCCTGCGCCGTCCGAGCTCTCCCTGCGCCGTCTGAGCTCTCCTCCCCACTGCATTCCTTCTCTCCAGTACAACATTTTCCCAAGGGAAGCTCATTTGCAGCCTCAGTGCATGTTGGAGAAAGCCATTATTCCAGCAGGGACTGGCACATTCCCCCTGCAGCAGCTCCTGGACTTTGCTGGGAGCTCTTGGAACATTCCCAGTAACCTGCAGAATCCTTGGGGATAACGAACAAGCACGTGGCGGGTTTGATTCTTCGGATATTCCAGCAGCAAAAGTCACTTGGAAGCAGAAGGTTCTGTAGGGAAAATGTTCCAGAACTGAGCCCACAGTGTGGTTTTTAAGTGTTCAGGCAGCTTCAGAAATCCACTTAATTGCCTCCTGCTTGTCCAGAGGGTGGTTTCAGTTGTAGGGTGTGTAAGAAAAAGTGGCCAGAGAACAGGGAGACTGAGAGTTCCCTTTTCTGTGTCCTCTTCCTCAGCCACATCCCCACTTGGGGATGACGACACACTTCACTCTGGGTCAGTCTCGTGCTGCCTGACTTTGGGCTGGGCTAGTTCCACTTGCCAGAGCAGCAGAAGGGCCTTGGGAAAACAGGAAGGGGCTCTCTGCAGGATCATAGAATCGTAGAATGGATTGGGTTGGAAAAGACCTCAGAGATCAGCACGTCCAACCCTTGATCCAACCCCACTGTGATCACCAGCCCAGGGCACAGAGTAGGGTTGGATCAAGACGTGGTGGATTCTCACTCAGTGCCACATCCACAGAATCATGGAATGGATTAGGTTGGAAAAGACCTCCAAGATCATCAAGTCCAACCCTTGGGCCAACTCCAGTCCCTTTACCAGATCATGGCACTCAGTGCCATGGCCAAGCTCAGCTGAAAAACCTCCAGGGATGGGGAATCCACCCCCTCTCTGGGCAGCCCATTCCAATCCCTGAGCACTCTCTCTGCAAAGAATTTCTTTCTGCTCTCCAACTTCAATTTCCCCTGGCAGAGCTTGAGCCCATCGTGCCCCCTTGTCCTATTGCTGAGTGCCTGGGAGAAGAGACCAACCCCCAGCTGGCCAGAACTTCCCTTCAGGCAGTTCCAGACAGTGCTGAGGTCACCTCTGAGCCTCCTCTTCTCCAGGCTGAACACCCCCAGCTCCCTCAGCCTCTCCCCACAGCACTTGTGCTCCAGTCCCTTCTCCAGCCTCGTTGCTCTTCTCAGTTGGGTTGGAAGAGACCTCCGAGATCATCAAGTCCAACCCTTGATCCAACCCCACTGTGATCACTCTGGCACTGAGTGCCCTGGGCTGGTGATCACAGTGGGGTTGGATCAAGACATGGTGGATTCTCACTCAGTGCCACATCCATAGAATCACAGAATCATGAAATGGATTGGGTTGGAAAAGACCTCCAAGATCATCAAGTCCAACCCTTGGGCCAACTCCAGTCCCTTTACCAGATCATGGCACTCAGTGCCACGGCCAAGCTCAGCTGAAAAACCTCCAGGGATGGGGAATCCACCCCCTCTCTGGGCAGCCCATTCCAATGCCTGAGCACTCTCTCTGCAAAGAATTTTTTTCTGCTCTCCAACTTCAATTTCCCCTGGTAGAGCTTGAGCCCATCGTGCCCCCTTGTCCTGTTGCTGAGTGGATGAAGTGAGGGAGGAGTTGGGTTCAAAGAGGTGGGTGCAGTGAGGATGGCAGTGAGTCTGCAGGGATTGTCCTGGGAAGGGAATTATCAATGGAAAAGGACACAGTGTTGGTGAGTGGAGCTGTTCTCTGCATGTGTTGGGTAAGAACAGGGAAACGACAGTTAATCATCTTTTTTTAATAACCTGTATCTCTAAAAGGAACTTGTTTGCCTTTTTCACTTTTTTCTGAGGTTTTCAGTGTGTGCCTTTTCTCACAGGATTTTGTTTTCTTCCCTTGCTTTTTAAATATATTCATGTTGTTGCCTAGAGTTGGGGCTGCCCCATCCCTGGGAGTGTCCAAGGCCAGGTTGGAATGGCTTGGAGTGACCTGGGATAGTGGGAAGTGTCCCTGCCCATGGCAGGGGGTGGCACTGGATGGGCTTTGAGGTCCTTCCCAACCCAAACCATTCTGTGACTCAAAGGAATAGGTGATAAAATTCACATTTCTCTCCCAGGTTCTCTGGTGTCAGTGAGGTGGGAATTAAAAAGGAGATTCACAGACACAATCACAGAAAGGCTGATACAACAGGCTGTAAAATCCAGTTACATCCCAAGTTTTGGAAAGCATTTTGGAAAGACTGTTTGCGACGTAATCTTAGCAGCATCTAATTTATGTTACTCAAATTTTAACTGCAAGTTTTCCTGGAGACCTGCTCTGAGCAGGTTGGCAGAAAACTTTATGCAAAACCTCTGGCAAAATTCTGATCCAGGCAGAGAACAGGCAGCACTGCAAAGCAGAGGCCTAAATGTGCATTGATTTTCCTTTCTTCCCACCTTCCTTCTAGCAAGGCTGTTTATTCCTGGGATCCACATCCTGGGAGCATAATGTTCCTTTCTTATTTACCTTTATATTCAGCCCAACAAAACCTCCACCCCACCTGCCAGTCCCCAAAAAGGGTTGCTGGAGGAGTCTTTTGGAGTTTCAGGAACTAGAGTGTCTTATGGAGAAGTCTGGAAAGTTCTGGAGGCAAGATGAGATAATGGCAGTGGAAGCAAAGAGCTAAGTTTGGTCTCATGCTCTTCCCATCCCTTTCCAAGCAAATCCAAATAATTATTATCCAGAAAGTGCATTACTTCTTTTTGCTCAGCTAGTCCCCAGCCAGCCTGGCACTTGGGAAAAAAGAGCAGGAAGAGCCCTGGTGGGATTGATGTGGCTGCCAGAGGGAGCCTGAGGCAGATGGAAGTGAGTGGCTGGAATTCCCTGGTCAGATGATGTTCAGCCCCTGGGAATCGAACTGCTCTGGGGCTGACAAGGTCCTTGGAGTCTGGGCCCACCCTTGGGAGCTGCTGAGCCTCCACACAAAAAGCTTTTATATGGAATTCCCAGTAGCTGCCTTGTCCTGGGGAGAGATCTCTTCTCTAGGAGTCCTTAAAAACCTCCTTGGTGATTTGGGTGGATGCCCTGAAGGATGGGAAGGATGGGCTGGATGGAGGCTCCGAGTCTCAAACTGAGTTCTGTGGGCAGGAGCTCTGTGTGAGCTCCGTGTTCCCTCCTGAGGTGCCCAGGGCACTGCCAGGCCTGAATTGCTGCTCTGCCTGCACAGGGATCCCACAGTTCAGGGCATTGCCAATCTTGGGATCTCTGTGTAAATAACACTCTGCTTAAATAAACACTGGGAGGGCACACTAAGGCAGCTGGAATGTTCCAGGCACCTTGAGTGCCCGGCGTTGCTGCTGGGGCAGGGCAGGGAACAGGCTCCTGGTTTCCAGGGAAGGTTTTATTATGAGGAAGGTGGCTCAGAACAGCCTGGGATTCCTTGTGTGGTCTCCATAACTCCAATCCTGCTGTTCTGGTAGGGTGGTACAAACCACTCCTCAGGTTGAGTCACTGTTTGGCCACTGATTTACCAAAGAAGTTGGTGTGTGGAGTGTCTGGAGGTAATCAGTGTCCTGGGGAAAAAAACCCAACAAAACCATCTCCAAAACAAACAGAAATCCCCCCAAAACAAACCACAACATAAAAAGCAGACAATTTGAATCCTCATTTTTAAGGGCTGTTCTCCTGTGGATTTCAGCCATGCAGCTTTTTGTGTTCACATTTAAATACTCACTGAGTACTGCAGGAAAAACACCTGGAACAGGCAAGGCAGGAGAATTCTCCCATCAATTTTGTGCTGCTCTTGTGGAGCTATGGTGGCCTGGACTGGCAGGAGAATTTATTGGAGTGGCTTCCTGAGCTGTGACAGGAGGAACTCCTGTTGGTGTGGGAGCACAAGAGCTTCCCACCAAAGAGCAGGAGCAGCCCTTAAACTGCTCTTTGTGCTTTCTGGGTAAGATGCTCCAAGTAGAACTTTGGAAGTTCTCCTGAGAAAGAACATGGAGATCAGTGACTGGCTTAGAGAAAACAAAGGCCTAGAAATGCACCATCATTCTGTCCATTACCTTAATGCCCAAAATCTTATTTTCCTGGTAAAGAAATCCATTGTTTTGGATGTTGATTTTTTTCTCCTCCCAATAACTCGGCATAGAAGTCCCATATGAGCTCATATATAACTAAAAGTAAACAGCTTGAAATCTGCTGAGTTCTTTTTCTGTTCTGTGTCCGAAGAATTCCAAGCATGAGACTTGGAGGGTTTGACTTCTGAGCATCTTTTAAATCAGGTTGGGAATTTGAAGTGAATAACCCCAGATACTGCTGAGTGCCTGTAATTTCTCCATCCCAATCCACTCCAACGTCCTACCTCGGTCTGATAACCACAGAAATGTATTTAGAGATGGTTTGGGGGCTGAATACCTTGATAACTTGTCTTCTCTTCCTGCTCAGCCTGGCCAGCTGCTTCACATCAAACCCTCTGCAATGATTGATGAAGGTACTTTAAGCAGAAAAAGTACATTTACTAATGATAGGTAATTAAACTGTGGAACTCACTGTTTCAGAACATGAGGAAATAAAAAATCATCTCGCAGATGGACAAATTCAAGGGGGATAGTTTGTTCAGAGGTGATTAAACTTGCTCTGGATGGAACTTCCAGCTCAAATAATTCCCGATTTCCTGAATGCTCCTGCCAAAAGCCTCCAGTTCAACCTACAGTTCCTGTTGCCTGATGCCTTTGAAACATTCTCCTCAAAAAGGGTATTTTGGATGAAAATTAGGCCAACCTTCTGTGTTTATGCTGAGCTGGCAGCTTAATACCAGAGTGCTTCACAACCAGCAGATCAAAATGTCTTTGAGCACATTTGTTTCCTCTTCCAAACAGGACAACAGTGGGAGGCTCAGCCCTTGTGCTGAGGAATTCTGTGTGTTGTTGGGGGGGCAGCATTCCAGGTGGCCTTTCCCTGGACTGTGTGTGAGATTCCTGCTGCAGGGAGAGGTTCCTGCCTCCCTGGGGCGGGTTCCACACCAGCTGTGTGTGTGGCACTGGGCAGGCAGCTGGCTCAGCACGGGCTGTGCTGGGCAAAGTCCACCGTGCCCTGCTTGCCCCTGGGGTTTCAATTGCAGCCCATGGTGGGGTTGGGGTTCTGTCTCAGAGCCCCCTAAGGGCTCTGTGGGGTGTGGAGGGGTTGGATGAGGCAACTCTGGGCAGGAAGGTCTGTGCTGGGTTCCCACAAGTGCTGGGTGGTGAATCTGCCCCTCTGAGTCCGTCTCATGGTCCCAGGCAGGGTTAATGTCTGACTTCTCCTCCCACCCTGTGGCATCTGTGTCAGCAGATTCCGTGTGATGATTCCGTGTGACGTGCTGGCTTGGCTGGCTCCTCCTGGTGACTTTAGGCACAGTGGCAGTGCAGGAACAGAACCATAGAATCACAGAATGGATTGGGTTGGAAAAGACCTCCGAGATCAGCAAGTCCAACCCTTGATCCAATCCCACTGTGATCACCAGCCCAGGGCACTAAGTGCCCTGGGCTGGTGATCACAGTGGGGTTGGATCAAGACATGGTGGATTCTCACTCAGTGCCACATCCATAGAATCACAGAATCACAGAATGGATTGGGCTGGAAAAGACCTCCAAGATCATCAAGTCCAACCCTTGGGCCAACTCCAGTCCCTTTACCAGATCATGGCACTCAGTGCCACGGCCAAGCTCAGCTGAAAAACCTCCAGGGATGGGGAATCCACCCCCTCTCTGGGCAGCCCATTCCAATCCCTGAGCACTCTCTCTGCAAAGAATTTCTTTCTCATCTCCAACTTCAGTTTCCCCTGGCAGAGCTTGAGCCCATCGTGCCCCCTTGTCCTATTGCTGAGTGCCTGGGAGAAGAGACCAACCCCCACCTGGCCAGAACTTCCCTTCAGGCAGTTCCAGACAGTGCTGAGGTCACCTCTGAGCCTCCTCTTCTCCAGGCTGAACACCCCCAGCTCCCTCAGCCTCTCCCCACAGCACTTGTGCTCCAGTCCCTTCTCCAGCCTCGTTGCTCTTCTCTGGCCCCGCTCCAGCCCCTCAAGCTCTTTCCTCAACTGAGGGGCCCAGAACTGAACACAACACTCAAGGTGTGGCCTCCCCAACACAGAGTACAGGGGAAGGCACAGATAGGAGCTGATCCAAAGTGACTATCCTGTCTTCCTTCCAGTTGCTTTGATGCCTTGAGTCCTTCTGCTTCTGCTGCTTCTTTATCAGCAGTGATAAAAAGCAAACTAGTTGGTGTGTGATTTCTACTCCTGTGCTCAGGTACACATTTCTCCCAGGCACTCAGCAATAGGACAAGGGGGCACAATGGGCTCAAGCTCTGCCAGGGGAAATTGAAGTTGGAGAGCAGAAAGAAATTCTTTGCAGAGAGAGTGCTCAGGGATTGGAATGGGCTGCCCAGAGAGGGGGTGGATTCCCCATCCCTGGAGGTTTTTCAGCTGAGCTTGGCCGTGGCACTGAGTGCCATGATCTGGTAAAGGGACTGGAGCTGGCCCAAGGGTTGGACTTGATGATCTCGGAGGTCTTTTTCAACCCAATCCATTCCATGATTCTGTGATTTCTTTTCCCTGGTATTGAGAGTTAGGCATTGATAACTTTTGGGTTAAAATCCTGGATTTCTGGTTTCCTCACCCAGAAAACTGATGGTTGGGAGGTTTGTTCATCTCTTACACCATGAGCTGGCACAGAACTCAGTGAGGAGCTGCTTTCTCAAAGCCTTTGTTGGCACAGGGTAGTGCAGGTTACTCTGATTTTCCAGAATGCTGTGAAATCCTGAACTCTGCATAATTATTACCAGCCCCTGGTACAGTCCATGAAGAGATCCTTGGCCTCTTCCTGCCTGTGCAGGGTGTGGAATGCTGTTCCTCAGGAATGCTGCACCGTTGTGTCCAACCACATCCCTCCTGCCCTGGCTTAAGGGACAGAATGGGAAGTTCAGTCACTTTGTGCTTAGCAGAGATTGGCATTAATAGGCAGAACTGTAACTTCAGTTTCTCTTCTGTAATCTTCTGTGCAGCTTAGCTGAAAAATTGTCCTTTTCCTCCCCTCCTGCCAGTGATATTTGGTGATTTTTTGGAGTGTTTTGGAGCTGTCTGGAGAATTACTAGTGGAATATATTCATGGTCATCTTTGTCCTCCCACTGAGAATCAGGAGGGATTCTCAGCACTGGGCAGGGTGAGCACTTATGGAAAACATGTTTGGGGAACATCATTTTATTGCCATGGAACTTGGAGTTTGAGTCATCAAACTTAGGGCTGTTCCTTTGTGGAAGTGTCAGGACGGTTTTTGATGCAGTAATGGCATCCACGTTCAGGCTGGAAAGGTGTTCTTGAATAAGAAGGTCACAATCACATCCTGAAGTGCCTTCTGGATTTCAGAGCACTGGATGTCATTTTCTTAATTGTGATCTAAATTTAGAAGGCAAATGAAGTGGCAGCAGCAAGTGCAGTGCTTCCACCTGAAGGCTTTTGGTTTGTGGTGTTGTTCTCCTCTGTCACGTCCATCCCTGATTCATCCCTGGCCTTGGGATTTGTTTTCCACTGGAAGGTCACTGGGAACTGTCAGAACTGACTGTGCAGCCACAGCCTCATTTCTTGTAGGCCACGTGGTTAATTCCATGAGAAGTGACAATAAAAACTGAAATTTATATGGCTGCAGTTAGGACAGAAACTCAATTTTATTTGCTAGGTACAAACCAAAAGGATTCTGTCTAGTTCTAGTTATTCTGTTGAATTTACCTGATGAAAATTAAACCTTTGCTGCCCAAACCTGTCCTATGGTTTTGAAGATAAATAGCCATGATCTGACAGCACTTTAAAATTTTCCTGCTCACCTAAATACTTGTAAATAATTTTGTCTTTTTTAACATAAAATATTGTGGTGGAATAGATCAGGTAAGAAAATCAAACCATTGGCCAGAAAACAGCTTGTCTTGGAGTGGCACAATGGGGAGCCCAGTGAAATGACAAAATAACACCAAGAAATGAACTTAAACTGTAATATCTGAGGGTATTTCTCTGATTTCCACAGGTGTAGGAGTCTCAAAAGGTGTGCAGAGCCTCCCTTTGTTAAGCTGCTTTTTGTGGGAGGTTAAAGTTACATGAAAAAAATAATGAAAAAAAACCCAGTGTTGTCAGTAGGACTAAAGATAGGAAATCCTTAAAATAGCTCAGGCAGATGAACTCCAGCACTCCAGGAATACTGCAGAGCTCCAGGATGTGCTGCTGCCTGTGCAGGGAGAACAAAACAGGTGCTTGGCCTTGTTCACTTCACTGAAACACTGAATTTTTGGTGGGGGATGATGTTCCTGGGGCAGTGCTGGGGTTGCTGCTGCAAAACATCCCTGCTGAAGGTTTGAATTTTAAAAGCCAAGCTGCCAAACTGGGAAGGGCTCAGGAAAAAAAAAAGGTTTCCAAGAATAATCTTTTTTTTTTGTCTGCAAATCTTGTGTTCCCGAGAGGCTGAGAAATCTCAGTCCATTCAGAGCCTGCAGAGAGGGGGAATTTCTGCCTGGAGGGATTAGCAGGACTATTAAAAATCAGTGTTTGCAGAGTCCTGATGCAGGGAGAGGGACACACAGGGGTGTCCTTGAGAGCTGGGGAATTCAGCACTCAGGTTGTGGATGAGACTCCCCAGTCTGGGCTTTGCTGCAGCATTCCAGGAGATTCCCGTGGGATGTGGGGCTGGGGCAGAAATCACCAGGATCAGTTCCCTGCCCCTCTGGGGTTGTGCTGTTGTGCATTTTCCCAGCTGGTGCTTTGGGGTTGTAAGACAGGATGGGTTTGGGTTTGGGTTTTTGGTGGGTTTTTTTGGTGTTTTGTGAGGGTTTTTGTTGTTTTTTTTTTTTTTAATTTGGTTGGTTTGGGGTTTTTTTGGTTTTTTGTGGGTTTTTTTTGTTTTGTTTTTGTTGGGGTTTTTTTGTTGGGTTTTTTATTTGTTTTGTTTGTTTTTGGGTTTTTTTTGTTTGTTTGTTTTTGTTATTTTTTTGTTGTTGTTTTGGTTTCCTTTTTTGTGGATGTGCCTCTCCCGGGCTCTTCTTGGAGGGTGAATTGCATGAAAACTTTATGAGGAGGGAAATCTTCAATGCAGGGCACCTTAATTAAAATAAATTAAGTGATTGCTAGTGAGTATGCAAGGGAGAATGGACCAGAATAGAAGCAAAATTGGGCTTGTTGGTTTGGGGTTTTTGGATTTTTTTTTGGTTTTTTGGTGGGTTTCTTTGGTTGGTTGATTGGGTTTTTTTTGGTTTTTTTTGTGGATGTGCCTCTCCCAGGCTCTTCTTGGAGGGTGAATTGCATGAAAACCTTATCAGGAGGGAAATCTTCAATGCAGGGCACCTTTATTAAAATAAATTAAGTGATTGCTAGTGAGTATGCAAGGGAGAATGGACCAGAATAGAAGCAAAATTGGCTTTGTTGTTTTGGGGTTTTTGGATTTTTTTGGGGTTTTTTTTGGTGGGTTTTTTTGTTTGGTTGGTTGTTTGGTTGTTTTGTTTTGGGGGTTTTTTTGTGGATGTGCCTCTCCCAGGCCCTTCTTGGAGGGTGAATTGCATGAAAACCTTATCAGGAGGGAAATCTTCAACGCAGGGCACTTTTATTAAAATAAATTAAGTGATTGCTAGTGAGTATGCAAGGGAGAATGGACCAGAATAGAAGCAAAATTGGCTTTGTTGGTTTGGGGTTTTTGGATTTTTTTGGGGGTTTTTTTGGTAGTTTTTTTTGTTTGGTTGGTTGGTTGGTTGTTTTGTTTTGGGGTTTTTTTGTGGATGTGCCTCTCCCAGGCCCTTCTTGGAGGGTGAATTGCATGAAAACCTTATCAGGAGGGAAAATCAATGCAGGGCACCTTAATTAAAATAAATTAAGTGATTGCTAGTGAGTATGCAAGGGAGATTGGACCAGAATAGAAGCAAAATTGGGCTTGTTGTTTTGGGGTTTTTGGATTTTTTTTGGTTTTTTGGTGGGTTTTTTTGGTGGGTTTCTTTGGTTGGTTGGTTGGTTGGTTGGGTTTTTTTGGGGTTTTTTTTTGTGGATGTGCCTCTCCCAGGCCCTTCTTGGAGGGTGAATTGCATGAAAACTTTATCAGGAGGGAAAATCAATGCAGGGCACCTTAATTAAAATAAATTAAGTGATTCCTAGTGAATATGCAAGGGAGAATGGACCAGAATAGAAGCAAAAGAAAGATAAATAAGGAATGGATTATTTTTCTATCAAAGGATATGTATTAAATCACATAAACATTCTGCATCACCATCTCTCCAATTTTTAATTCCCCTTTAAAATGTAGAAGCAAGGTAATTTTTCTTACAGAAAGGAGATGGAAAAGAAGCTGATTATTTGTATTCTTAAGTCTCCCAAAGCTCAAGAAAACTGTTTGGGAAATACCTTTTATTGCTGCCTGAAAATACCCTTTACTGCTGCTGAGTTACTGTCTGAAATGCAGAAAAAAGATCAGAACTGAATTCGGTGTTCAGGGAATTCCCACCTTATCCCAGCAGTGCCAGGTCGTTGTTGCTGCTCCTCCTTTCAATCCTTTATCCCATCCTGTCCCCACCTCCTTTGTCCTGGGAGCTCTACAAGTGGATTTAAAACGACACGAGTTTGTTTCAAAGGGCACAGCACAGCTTTGTGATCAGTGATAAATATCTGATGGAGAGAGAATTCCAAATCCTTGCCATGCATAAGCATATGATTTTTAAGTAAAAGTTGTTTCTGCTTGCTTAGGAGGTGATAAGATTGTGGGCTAAATGTGATTAATGTTCTTTGCAGATGTTGCTTTATATGCTTAGGCTCTCAAAGTAAAGCAGTCTAGACTGTCTGTCTGCATTCTCCTGCAGCTTTGATCTTGATTAAAACTGGTTCTGTTACATTTATCATCCTCCCTCCTCCAGTGCCAGGAGCATCTGCAGCGTTTCTTTGTATCTGTGTTCGTGTGGAAGGAGACTCGGTGTCACCTCCGGGTGCTGCAGCGGGGACCAAAAGTGGATGGTTTGTCTCTTGAAAGCCTTAAAACAGTGTCAGGCACAGCCAGCCTTGTGCCAGCCTTGTGCCAGCCTTGTGCCAGCCTTGTGCCAGCCCTGGTTGGCTGCAGAGGGAGGGAGGGAGGGAACACCAGGTGGCTTCCGCCCCTCCTGCTGGACCCGGATCTGAGGGAGGGTGGTGGGTGCTTTGATCCTGGTGCTGCACTTGGGTTTGCCAGGTCTGCACAGCCCTCCCATCCAGCAGGAATTGTGTCCCCATTCCCACCCTCCCCCATCCTGCTGCATCAGGAATTGTCTCCCCATTCCCACCCTCTCCCATCCTGATGCACCAGGAGTTGTCTCCCCCATTCCCATCACCCTCTTCCATCCTGCTCCATCAGGAGTTGTGTTCCCATTCCCACCCTCTCCCATCGTGCTCCATCAGGAGTTGTCTCCCCATTCCCACCCTCTCCCATCCTGCTACACCAGGAGTTGCCTCCCCATTCCCATCCTCTCCCATCCTACTCCTCAGGAGTTATGTCCCCAATTCCCACCCTCTCCCACCCTGCTGTCTTCCCATTCCCACCCTCTCCCATTCTGCTCCATCAGGAGTTGTCTCCCCATTCCCACTCTCTCCCATCCTGCACCAGGAGTTGTCTCCCCATTCCCACCCTCTCCCATCCTGCTGCACCAGGAATTGTCTCCTCATTCCCACTCTCTCCCATCCTGCTCCATCAGGAATTGTCTCCTCATTCCCACCTTCTCCCATCCTGCTCTGTCGGGAATTGTCTCCCCATTCCCACCCTCTCCCATCCTGCTGCACCAGGAGTTGTCTCCCCATTCCCACCCTCACCCATCCTGCTGCACCAGGAGTTGTCTCCCCATTCCCACTGTCTCCCATCCTGCTGCACCAGGAGTTGTCTCCCCATTCCCACCCTCCCAACTCAGGTGATGGAGCCGAGTTGCTCCAGGCTCTGGAAAAGGGTCAGTCACGGCGCAGTATCCAAACAAAGCACAATTTCTCGGGGCTGGTGCCATTTAAGCAGTGTCTGGGAGGGCAGAGCAGCTGGAATGTCTGAGCTTCCCAACTTTCCTGGTGGTGTTCAGTCCCTGCTTGGCTCTGGGGGATCAACATTTGTGTCCACCAAACACAACCAGAGGGATTCTTGCAAAATCCAAAATATTTATTTCCTTATTTATCAGTTGATTGTTCAAAGCTGATTTGAGAACTTGGTGTGTTTTCTGAGCAAGTCTGAAGTGAAGGCCAAACTTTTCATACAGAAACCACTTGCTGGTAGGTCAGTAAAACATTCTGGGTATTCCCATGAAATATTAAAGGCTAATTTGCTGTTTCAATTTGTGTTTTTGCTGCCACTGAGCATTTTATTGAGTCTCTTGGCTACAGCTGTTTGTGAAAGGTTTGAGCTTCCAGCCCACGGGGGTGTCTCCAATCCAGGGGTGGGAATGTGGCTCCATGGACAGAATGGGTGGAGAAGGAACCAGCCAACAAATTAGATAATATTGAGTGGTTACAACCCCCTTATAAACCCATTCTAGGAGACATCAGGCTGTGCATTGCTCTGCATTCTGCCATTACTTGATTTTCCCCTGATTTTTATACCATCCCAAAGCCCTTCTGGGTTTGTTGTGCCTTGGCAACGATGTGATTGTTTGGTTTTTTTTTTAATTTTTATAATTTATTTCTCTTCAGTTCTGTAACAAAACCTCCCATTTTTCCATTAGGACACTGTTATCCTTGCAGAGCTGTGTTGATGTGGCACCAGGGGGAAATTAAGGAAAGGAAAATATTTTAGTGAAGGTCTCCCTGTTTGAGAATCCTCCCCCAGCACGTGATGGAGGGAGGGACTGGCTGAGCAGGAGCTGCTGCTCTACATCCACACCCTGCTGTGCTTGGCATCCCATCCAGGCCTTCCTGACAGTCCTTCCTGAAGAAAAATCTGCTAAATTATATTAATACACCAGCAAAGTTCACACTGAAAACCTGAGAACATTTTGTAACAATTTGGGGTTTGAGGCTTTGCTGCAAAAAGCAAAATTGAACAGCTCAAGGTGATTTTTGCCTTGATTTGCAAGCTCCAAACTTGTAAATTTTGGGATTGTTGTGTCAGATCTGAGATGTAGAACCAGCGTTTGTGGTACCCAAATTCAGGTGTTCCCAAAAAACTCCAATCCAGCAGCAGGAAGGTTTTAGTGTTGCTTGGAATATTTTCCATAACAAACACCCAGAGATGCTCCTGTTGCCTCCAGTTTCACTGAGTGGGCTCCTAAATCAGAGTCTGATCTGATATTTTAATTATTAAATATCAAGAGCTTTAAAGATGCCTTTGGTGTCTTCACACTCTGAGGTAATTCCAGCAATAACCTCGAGTTTCTAAAAGGTTTTTGTGCTTTTAAATGAGAGGCTGCAAATTGGCACCAAATTTGTTGTTTTTCTGACATAACCACAAACAAGAATATTTTGGTCTTTTTTTTTTTTTTAGTTGTATTTTTTCCTAAATTACTTTTTGTTGGCAGATTATACATAAAATCCTCCAAATATTTGATTTGAGGGAGATCATTTGCAGATTGCTGGAATTGAACTGCAATTCCTTTTAATGAGGGAGGAAAAAAAGGTAATTTCATCCTGCTCTAAATTTTCCAGTGTGGAGGTTCAGGTGGGGAATTTCAGGAGCATTTTTCTGGTGGTGGGAGAACAACAACAACTTCAGGATTTCTTTGGAGAAGCCCTCCTGGATAAATTAATATTCCTTTGGCCATTTTTTCAAGGCCAAACCACACGTGCATCATCATAATTTTTTTGTACCCAAGAAGCCCTTGCAGGGTTTATTTGGAGTTAATTCCCTCACACTGAACATCAAACAGCCCCTAAAAAAAAGCTTTTTTCTCTTTTTTTCCTTCAGAAAAACTCTGAAGATGGAAACATAAATTATTTTTAAGTGCTTGTGGGCAGGTAAAAGAAATAAAACCCACTGTCTTGGGTTACTTTTGTATTGATTTGATTCTCACGTTCGATCAGTGCGAATTTATTTATTTAATTTTAAAATATTTTATATTTTTAAAGCCATTGCTACAGAGTTACACTCCAGAACAGTGATGAGAGTCTTAGAAATGCAATTTTGAATTTTTTCTGCAGCTTTGAGAACAAACACAAGAAGAGTTAAGTTTTAATGTGTTTTATCCTGACTTTAATAACCTCCTGTTGGTATTGAAGTGGAATCATAGAATTGATTGGGTTGGAAAAGACCTCCGAGATCATCAAGTACTTCCTTTTGGGATTTGTTCCTTTAGTTGCCAGTCTGGCTTTTCTGGATACAATTAGTAATAATATTTAAAAAAAAATCAGTGTAAAGCAAGACCTTTTTCATGGGACTCCATAAAGATCAGGAAGGAACAGCAGAAAAACAGTTTAATTTGAGGTGCAGGAGGAAATTGCTTTGTTGTTTTCATCTTCTGAATCTTAAATATTTGACTTACCAGTGACTTGCATGAGAATTGATTCTCCATAAAAACTGGCATAATAGTGATAAATAAAGGGGGTTAAAAGTAAGAATATTAATTTAAATTATGAGCATCACTTGGGCCAGTTCAGCTGTTCGAGGCTGCACAGATTTTTTTGGTGGAGCTGCAGCTCCAAAACGTGTTGCAGACTCTGCTCTTGGACCAAAACACACCCCAAGAGGTGCTGGTGGGGTCTGGTGGTGATGGATCCCATCCTGAGGGGCTTCTGAAGGAGCATTTCCCAGTGTGGACACAGGGAGGGCTTTGGGAATACTCCTGAGTGGAGCTCTGGCCAAGATGTGGGAGCAGAATGAGCTTGGAGAGTCCTGTTGGGATGAGGAGGTGAAATGAAAAGGAAAATACAAACCCTCTGTGGGATTATTGGCTGTGTGGAATCGAGCCTGAAGCTCAGCTTGGTGATTCTCCAGAAACAGAATCATAGAATGGATTGGGTTGGAAAAGACCTTGGAGATCATCAAGTCTAAACCTTGGAGATCATCAAGTCTAAACCTTGGAGATCATCAAGTCTAAATCAGTGGTGATCACAGTAGGGTTGGATCAAGGCATGGTGGATTCTCACTCAGTGCCACATCCATAGAATCACAGAGTGATGGAATGGATTGGGTTGGAAAAGACCTCAGAGATCAGCAAGTCCAATCCTTGATCCAACCCCACTGTGATCACCAGCCCAGGGCACGGAGTGCCCTGGGCTGGTGATCACAGTGGGGCTGGATCAAGACATGGTGGCTTCTCACTCAGTGTCACATCCACAGAATCACAGAATCCTAGAATGGATTGGGTTGGAAAAGACCTCCCAGATCATCAAGTCCAACCCTTGGGCCAACTCCAGTCCCTTTACCAGATCATGGCACTCAGTGCCACTTCCAGTCTCACCTTAAACACCTCCAGGGATGGGGAATCCACCCCCTCTCTGGGCAGCCCATTCCAATGCCTGAGCACTCTCTCTGCAAAGAATTTCTTTCTGCTCTCCAACTTCAATTTCCCCTGGCAGAGCTTGAGCCCATCGTGCCCCCTTGTCCTATTGCTGAGTGCCTGGGAGAAGAGACCAACCCCCACCTGGCCAGAACTTCCCTTCAGGCAGTTCCAGACAGTGCTGAGGTCACCTCTGAGCCTCCTCTTCTCCAGGCTGAACACCCCCAGCTCCCTCAGCCTCTCCCCACAGCACTCGTGCTCCAGTCCCTTCTCCAGCCTCGTTGCTCTTCTCTTCTCAGTTGGGTTGGAAAAGCCCTCCAAGATCATCAAGTCCAACCCTTGGTCCAACTCCAGTCCCTTTACCAGGTCATGGCACTCAGTGCCACTTCCAGTCTCACCTTAAATACCTCCAGGGATGGGGAATCCACCCCCTCTCTGGACAGCCCATTCCAATCCCTGAGCACTCTCTCTGCAAAGAATTTTTTTCTGATCTCCAACTTCAATTTCCCCTGGCAGAGCTTGAGCCCATCGTGCCCCCTTGTCCTATTGCTGAGTGCCTGGGAGAAGAGACCAACCCCCACCTGGCCAGAACTTCCCTTCAGGTGGGAAGAGTTGAAGGAGGGAGGGGCAGGGAAGGGTTTCCAGGTGAATATTGAGAGCCTGGCATTTCTCAGCTCCTGTTTTGCCCCCTGGCTGTTCTCCTGTTTGCCTGCAGGTCCAAGGTAATCCCTGTGTGTGTTTACCCAAATCTGGAACCTGCCTTTGCCATCTGGCTGGGGCAGCTGGAGCTTGTCTGGGTGTGCTGGGCAAGGGCTGTGCCCCCAGCCCAGACAAACAGCTCAGCCCTCAGTGGGGGGGGCTCAGCCACACCAACCCAGCTGATGCTTCTAAAAACCCACCAAAACCCCTGAGAACTGTTTGTGAGTGTGTTTATACCCAGGATCCTGGTTGTAACCACAGCAAAAAGTGCAGTATGGCGATGGCAGAGGAATTTTGATGTAAATAAGAGGCTTGATCAGCATATGTAGGATAAGTGGGGAGTGTTTTTGCTTGCAATAGCAGCGAGTGGGACACGACACCCACGGAGGGATTTGTTGGAGCTCGGAGCTGAAGGCAGAACCACACTGGTCTTGTTGTCTTTTCAACACTTATATAAGGTCCTGTAAGACAGAAAAAGGAGTGGGGGTTGGAGGTATCATGTGGAGGAAACATCAAATGTGGAGTTGGATCCTTGCCTCAGAGATGTCTTGACTGTGTTTTTGTTTGCCTTGGTGTGTTGTGGTTCTGTTTTCTTTGCAGTCAGACTGTTGAAAAAATTTGCATTGTGCTGATTTGGGAGGCAAAAGGTGGAATAATTTCTTGTAATGAGCCTGACTTAAATCTTGTGTGCACGTTTTTGGGGATCAGAAGGGAAGTCCTTACTTCATTATTTATAGTGGTGAATATTGATCCTCTTCATATTCAACAGGATTCTGGAAGATGGAGAAGAGTTGGGGAAAATGTCCTTTACTCATCTTGTGCTATAACCAGATAATTGGAAAGCAGATAAAATTCCTCTGGAGCTTTTCTTACCCTTTTTCCTTGAGTGATGATTGAGTTCCAATTTCCCATCTCCAGGAGGCTGCAGGAATGTCCCACTTCCATTTTAGACAGTTCTAAACATTTCGTAGTCCATGGCTGGGAATTTCTTACAGTGTTTCTTTGCTGAGGGAAGAATTCCCACCAATCCCAGCCCTGGAAAAGGATTGTTTTGATCCAAGTGGGTGTCACTGGGTGGCACTTCTCGTGCCCTGTGAGCTGGAGCACTGCAGCATTCCAGGTGTCCTGGGAATCTCAGGTGTCTGAGATCATTCCTGGGAATCCCTGTCAGGCCTCAGACAGGAATTCTGCTGGTTGCCACCACCAGCAGGAGAGTCACCCTTGGAAACACTTCACTCTTTCCTCTCCTGGTTTTAGTGTCAAAAATGAATTATTTTTATTGTTTGTGTTGGGAAGCTGTGCTGGGAAGGGCAGGATAATCCCAAGTGGGAATTCTCTTTGTGGCATTAGTGCCTGTTTGGCCCTATTCTAATTTTTCCAACATCTGAGTGTTGTAGAATTCCAAGTTTTCTGGTGAGTTTTGTGTTCCTACTTATGACAGATTTTACCCACCTTTAATATCTTCTCTGTTGTGACATTTGACCATCACACAGGAGGCAAATTCAGCCTCAAGGCTGGGCTTCAAAACAAACCCTTTATAGGGTCTTTCAAGCTTTTTCCCCCCACAAAAACCACCAGAGAGCAGCTGAGAGGGTTCTGTGCTGCTCACACCCTGCAGTGGCACTTTGGAGCTTGAAAACACCAGCCTGAGTGTTGGTGTGTTCCCTTGAAGTGTGAAAAATAACACTCAACTTGGAGCCTCTGGAGATTCCCAGAGGATTGACAGTCTGTCTCACAAGGAACCAGCTGATGTTGCTCCTCCTGACACTTTAATTTCTGCCCAAAGATCACCCTGACCCTTTTTCTCCGTTTTCTGCCACGTGCTTTGCTCTGAAATGATGCTGGAAAACTTGGGCACTGAAGGTCTGGGGGTTTCCCACTTCCTTAAATCCAGGCTTAAATCAGATCCTCGGAAGGAGAAGGCAGAAAATGGAAATTCTCTATGAAATCCTGTTACAACATTCCACTTTATTTAGTGCTCCTGAGAGTCCAGTGCCTTTAGGGGGATCATCCTCCAGTTTTCCAGCTCTGGATTCTTCCTGTGGAAATCTGTTTTTTGAAGTGTCCTCTCAGCTCCAGAATTCCAAACTCCCATGACAGGCACATCCTTTTCCATGTTGGCAACGCGTGAACTGCGAAAAAATTGCAATATTTTTGAAGTATGTGATGAGATACCTAAAAAAATACAGATTTCCTGCTGTCCCCCCACTGCAATCCTGGGGAATGATACAATTATTGCTGTACAAAACTCTCCCCTAAAGCTTCCAAACACATTTAAGTCAGGAAAAAACAAACCATTCTTTTAGAACATCAGTTTAATTTTGCATTTTGGAGCGTGGCAGCAGCGCAGGGGGGTGGTTACTTCCCTGCCCTGTTTATCTTCTCTGCCATTCTTGCCTTGCCTGAGTTAATTGCTGCTGGGCTGGGATTTAATGAATGTGCTCTGGCTCAGCCCAGGGGAAGTGCAGTCCTTGGGTGACCTGTGAGCTTTGAGAACGGTGAGAATGGCACTAATATTAGCCCCAAAATCAACACACTCGGTCTGGGGACGTGGAAAAGGAGGACAGGACAGTTCTTTCTGTTGGAGCCTTTATTAGGTTGGAAATAGCTCCTTTATTTTTCCTCTGAGGAACGTTCCCCTGGGTGTTATCAGAAAAAGCAGGGAATGATAAAATCCTGCTTCCTGCTCGTGGAAACATCAAAGCTGGGCCTTTTTAATCTGTATTTGTAGCCTGTTCTCAGATACCTTTGTGGGGCCAGAAAGTGTTTGAGGTCACTGTGGAAACAAATAGGAAAAACACACATGGACAAGAGCTTGCAAAAGGTACCTGAGGGTTTTTTCCAAGGTGTTAATTCTATTTATGCTGCATTTCCTGTTATTTCTGTTCCTCCAGACCAGTGTGTTGCCAGTCAGATATTTCAGACCTGGCAGTGTCCAGGCTCTCTGCTCAGCTGCTTTATCCCAATAACTGCTCCATTCCTGGTGCTTCAGTGCAGAATTAATCTCAAACATAACATGATTCCAGTCACCTTTCCACTCTGAGCTCAGTTATCTGCCACACTGAACTTCACTCTCTAATTCTTTATATTATATAGTCAGTTTTCCAGGGAACAGCACAAAGCAAGTCCTTTTGTGTCACAGGAGTCTTTGTGCATATAAATACTGGCTCAGAACAGAATGAATTCCACGTGTAATGCAGTGCTTGGGCTTGTGCATCCCTGAAACACTGATGGGATAACTCCTCCTGCATGGAAAAGAGGTTCCTGGTGCTCCATATTTTAGTTCCAGCTCCTTCTAGTCAGGGATGTGTTGGGTGCCCTCTGGGAGCACCATCAGAGCAGCCTGAATAGAGACTGCCTTCCACAAGACAGGATTTTTTTTTATTCCCATGCTGATATTTAAGATCTCAGTACCATCAAACTAATCTTTGAAGCCTTTTCACCAGTTTTCATGAGTGCAGCTTGAAACTCTTCACATGGTGTCACCAAGGGATGCTGCTGCCAGAGCAGCCCTTGGGAATGGGAGTAGGATGTGGGGGAAAGGGAGGGTGTGTTTGTGTTGGAGTCTTCTCTGGAATTGAGGGAGATTGTCCTTGTCACATCTCAGGCATTTTATTTACAGTACCAGGAAACCATTCCTGTGTTACAGCTCCAGGTTTGCTAAATAAAGGCAGACAGTAAACTCCCAGAAATTCCCATTTTCCTTTTTTCCCTCTGGGTGTGATACAGAGGTGTCTTAATAGACAATTCTTGTTTCATCCTGTACCTTTTCCCAGCAATCCCATTCTAACTGAATGCCATGTTAGTAGCTCTGCTTCCCTGCTCTGTTATGTGCCTGAATGTCCTTTGCTTTTCCAACGTGTTTCCTCCCAAGCTCTCAGGCTTTTCCATCCATGGGACACTGCTTTGCTCCTGGCCTCTTCCAGCAGCACACTTGGCCTTTTGGGATTCAGGAACTGGTTTCCCAAGGGCCTGACAATTCCATGTGCACTCAGGTTGGGTAGAGGAGTTTCGTTCCAGACCTGCTGTGGCCAATGAATTTGTTTTACTGTAAATGCAGCTGCCCCTCTGTCCTGGGAGCTCCAGCCCTGTGGAGGGGTGGGAGCAGATGGGCTTCTCTGTGTGCTTCCCCTTCTCCTCTTCCCTTGCATCCATCATATTCCTGCTTTTCCATCCTGAAAGATTAACCCAGGATTGTCCTGGTATGTCCATGTGTCAGTTTAGTCTGGCCAGACCTATTGCAAATGCCTGTTGAGGTGGGAAAGCCCTGTCAGATCTGAGGTCCCTGAACCAGCAGTGTCCCTGTGGAACAGCTGGATGTGCTGAAGGCATCCAGAGCATTAATGGAGAAAAAAATAACGGGTGAGAAAACCTGCCTATAAAAGGAGGAGATTCTGTGCAAAGCCAGTTCTCCTGTAGTTCCTGAATTCCCAAAACTCTGCTTGTCCTCCTCAAAACTCAGCCTGTGCTCCTCTTGGCAGCAGGAGAGGGGAATGGCACACGTGAGAGCAATCCAGGACTTCTGCTCTATTGCACTGACAGAACCAAGGTGCCCAATCTGTCGCCTCAGCTGCCTCAGGCTCGGGCTGTGGCTGTGGCTGGGCTGCTCCAGGGCACTGCCAGGCATGGCAGCAGCACCCCCTGCTCTGCTGGGATGCTCAGAGTCCCAGGGCTGCTCCAGGGCACTGCCAGGCAGGGCAGCAGCACCCCCTGCTCTGCTGGGATGCTCAGAGTCCCAGGGCTGCTCCAGGGCACTGCCAGGCAGGGCAGCAGCACCCCCTGCTCTGCTGGGATGCTCAGAGTCCCAGAGCTGCTCCAGGGCACTGCCAGGCAGGGCAGCACCATCCCCTGCTCTGCTGGGATGCTCAGAGTCCCAGAGCTGCTCCCAGGGCACTGCCAGGCAGGGCAGCAGCACCCCCTGCTCTGCTGGGATGCCCCTGAGCCCCAGGACTGCTCCCAGGGCACTGCCAGGCAAGGCAGCAGCACCCCCTGCTCTGCTGGGATGCTCAGAGTCCCAGGGCTGCTCCAGGGCACTGCCAGGCAGGGCAGCAGCACCCCCTGCTCTGCTCAGAGCCCCAGGGCTGGGCAGGAGTCAGGGCAGTGCCCTGTGCTGCCCCACAACGATGCTCGTGTGGATTTCACAGAATCACAGAATGGGTTGGGTTGGAAAAGACCTCTGAGATCATCAAGTCCAACCCTTGGGCCAACTCCAGTCCCTTTACCAGATCATGGCACTCAGTGCCACGGCCAAGCTCAGCTGAAAAACCTCCAGGGATGGGGAATCCACCCCCTCTCTGGGCAGCCCATTCCAATGCCTGAGCACTCTCTCTGCAAAGAATTTCTTCCTGATATCCAACCCAAACCTGCCCTGGCAGAGCTCAAGCTGTGCCCTCTTGTCCTACTGTTGGTTACCTGAGTTTCTCCCAAACTCTCTAAGTTCTGCAAGCCACGTTTTGACTTAACAGCAGACCTTTGTTTGACGTTCAGCACTTGGAATGGTTGTGAACTTCACCTCTTTGCCTCCTTGCTGGGCTGTGTGTGCCCCCTGGGTGTGCCTGACCCCCCAGACCCCCCCTTTTAACTGTTGGGCACTTCCCTTGGCAGGTGCCATCCTGGGCAGGTCAGAAACACAGGAGTGCATCTACTACAATGCCAACTGGGAGAAGGACCGGACCAACCGCAGCGGCATCGAGCCCTGCTACGGGGACAAGGACAAGAGGAGGCACTGCTTTGCCACCTGGAAGAACATCTCTGGCTCCATTGAGATCGTCAAGCAAGGCTGCTGGCTGGATGACATCAACTGCTATGACAGGTGAGCAAGGAATTCTCCTCTGCATTTGGAGTTGATTTGTCTTTTTCAACCATTTTGCCTGATTTATGCATTTCCTCTCTGCACTCGCTGCCTGAGACAGGACATAACACATAGTCTGAATAATTATCTTATTTTTAGATGGCCTTTTTTCCTGCTCACTTGTATTTAGGGACCAGACTTCACCTCAGCACTTTGTCTTGTTCGCTGAGCAGTGTGTTTTACCTTCTCTTGTTTACTTATCATCTATTAAAAACCCCCAGGTATTTGATTTATACTTTTTTAGGCCATTAATAATGGATTTTTTAGTGCCTTGTTATTGCCAAACAACACAAATACAGTTTATTGCACCCAGAATGCAAAACTCTATAGTTGGCTTTTCCAAGAAATTTGGAACAGGGAAGTCAGCACTTTGTGTCTGCAGTTTACCAAAGCATGGAAGTGTTTGGCCAATTTATTAAAAGGCTCAAGAGACACTGAATATTCTAAATTTACAGCCATTCTTTTAATAACAGATGGTCTTGCAAGTCCCTATGAGCAGTAACAGCAGGACTTGGGGTTTGTTGGATCTTGGCTTGAATAAAGGTCATGACTGTCTTAAGAAATGGCATTTACAGTTTTTAAAGGACAATACTGGGTTTGTTGGACCAAAACACTTATTGTTTGGAAAGGCAGAGAATTAAGAAATAAATACACTGTAGATCTTCATTAAAAATACTTAGAAATTATTTTAGCAGTATTTTAGAAAAGTTTTCCTTTGGGTTTCTGAAATGTTGAGTTGTTAGAAGAAGTCCTTGGAGTCATTCCAGTTGCCCCCCAACACCAGGGGGTTTTCTGCTCTGGTGATGGTTGAAAGCTCAGCTGAACAGCTAAAAAAGTCCTGAGATTAAACTCTCCCTTGAGCCAAGAAAAGGAGTTGGAAGCAGAACTAAAAAGCAGGAAGGATGGTAAGGAAATAGTTGGAAAGTGAGTAAGAATCTGTGTGTGCTCATTAACTAAGCTGTGCTAATAACACACACACTGCTGTGTTTGTCCAGAACATCCCAAATCTTATCTCTGGAACTGGGGGTGGTTTCTCTGGACCCGGAATGATGAGCTCCAAACAGCAGCACATGGAGCACATCAAAGGGGAGAAGCTCCCTGGACCTACAGCACATTGCAGGGCTGGCTCTGGGAAATAACTAACCCAGGGTTTTGAAGATGAGCCCAGAACTTGCTTGACAATCTTGAGCTGCTTTTGAAATCCTCAGCTGTAACTGGAGGGTTTTCAGAGTCCCTTCCTGCTCTCAGCTCGGGTCCTGCCTGGTGCTTATTCCTCTTCCCTCACTGGAATAATTTCAGCTTATTTGTTGGTAAAACTCCTTTCCTGCAGTTCTGCATTGAGTGGAACAGGTGCTGTCTCTGAGCATAATGTAGGCAGGGGGGATTGTACAAATTTTGTGTTTGTTTTCTGAAAATAACCTAGAATGCAACAACTCTCCTTCCCCCTTCTCTGCCAGCCCTGGGTTTGGGTCAGCACCAGCCCTTTGGCCTGTTTAAACCTGCACTGTGAACTGGCCTTTAACTTCATCTTAAAACCAACAAAGATGGGCTATTTCTGTTTTAACAGTATTGCCTTGCAGTGTAAAATACCCCAGATTTTAATTAATTTCACTTAATCAGCAGGTCTTTGGGCACCTGGACAATCCAATGACCTTCACTGCTCAAATTTTAAAGACAAGCATAGATTTTTTCCTTATACAACCCCCCCCCAAAAGTGGAGATTAATAAACATTTTCATGTTCTTTCCCCCAGGAATGATTGCATAGAGAAGAAGGACAGCCCTGAGGTGTTTTTCTGTTGCTGTGAAGGCAACATGTGCAACGAGCGCTTCTTCTACTTCCCAGAGATGGAGGTGACGCAGCGTAAGTGCCTCGGAATATTCCATGGTGTGCTGGTTTTCCCAGCTCCTGGGGGGGCTTTTCCTGCTGGAAGGTTTGTCATTCCTTCATGGGAAAGCTCTGGGTGGTCACAGAAAGACCCCAGTTCATTCCTTCCTTGTGAAAGGTTCTTTCCTAGGAGTGATTTAAATTGATAAAAGGAGCTTCAGCTCTTTCCCCAGGAAGGGTAATCTGAAATAATTGGCTGTTTAAGATACAGAAGTTACTGTCAGATCTTACCTTAATTGTGTAGTTAAGCTGCTGTAAGTGCTGTAAATTGGGGGGTTAAAAGCTGTATCATCCCTGTGCCAGCCTGTGGATGCTCCTTCTCTTCCGACAATCCCCTTTAAACTACTTGGGCCTTCCAGTTTCTCTGCAAATTAACACATGAACCTCTAAAAAGGGGCACAGAATTTCCTGCCAGGTCACAAAGAAAATCAAATGGCCAGACTTTAAAAATAATTGTTTAAAAACAATGGCTAAAAGGTGATTTTTCTTGCCTGTCATCTTGCACTCAGGAACCCAATCTCAGCTGGAGAACTGAGTGATGACACTGACTGAGCTGGAAGCAGCAAATGTCTCGTGCACCAAATAGCCAGAGGAAGTTGTTTATGAAATGAAGTAACATTTTCTGGGAGATTAAAATAGCCTTTGCTGACCCAGGAGGGATTGTTGTCACTGTTGTCAGTGATCCTGCCAAGGCAATAACTGACATTTTTCTCCCCTCCATGAAACCCCCTTTGCCCAGGGGGCTGTGGCTGCTTTTCCCTGCTCTCCAAAGTGCTACCTTCACACAGGGCTGGGAGTTCAATGTGTTACAGGCTGCTGGGTGGGCAGGGCAGGGCTTGGCAGCAAACCAGGCACTGGGGGGTTTGTTTATTAAGAGCTGTGTGCTTTTTTTTGCCCTCCAGCCACTTCCAATCCTGTGACCCCGAAGCCCCCCCTGTTCAACACTCTGCTGTACTCGCTGGTGCCCATCATGGGCATTGCAGTCATCGTGCTCTTCTCCTTCTGGATGTACAGACACCACAAGATGGCCTATCCCCCCGTGCTGGTGCCCACCCAGGTAAGGCCCTGCCTCAGCTTTTGGGGGGGCTTAACCTACTCCCTGGGCAGGATTTGTGCCCTCCCTGGTGCAGTGCTTGCTCTCCCCACAAGCAGAGAATGAAGCTTTACTTCCACAGTCTTAGCCCAGGGATTATTCCTTGATGGATCTGTGAGCAACTGCTCCATGTTTGTGTTTGGAGCTGAGCAGGAGGCTTGGGATGGCCCAGGCACAGAGCTGGGGCTGAGCTTGGTGCTGAGACTGAAACTGGGGCTGCTGCTTCACACTGGCACCTTGGGGGGAGTAGGAACCAGTCCCTGGTGTGTGCTGAGCTGGTTTTGAGGGATCAAGGACTGGGATACAGGTGCAGTTACAGGGAATGTGAAGAGAATCTTTAGTTCAGTAATCCCAGAGTTGAGCTCAGCTCGTGGCCCCACTGCCAGTCCTGTCATCTTCTCCTCCTGCTTATTTATGTTTCTTCTGTTGTGTCTTGACCTGTTTCGGTTTTAGTGGTGCTTGTGTTGTATTTGAAATACTGTATTTGAAATATTCTGAGGCTGTGGTCTCCAAATTTGGGTGTGGACTGGCCCTGCTGCCTCCAAACAGGCCTTTTTTGGCTGCCTGTGTGCTGTTCCTGCTCATTCTGGTGGGGGATCACTGCTAGCACTGGAATTCCTCTGCCTTTGGAAATTCAGCTGAGATCAGGAGCATTTTATGGGAAGAGTTAACACAGGAAATTCCTGGGACCAGAGCAGGAAAGATGACAAAAAAGCAGAGGAAATGGAGAGGGAAATTACTTGGATTTCTGGAATGGGAATTAACCTGAGCTTCCTAGTGCCCAGAACAGAGGGACAGTGTGCAGTGTGTGATGAACTGCAGGGAAAACTCGTGTCCTTTGGGTGGGGTGACCCTCAAAGGGGCCGGGGTTCCCCTCAGGGGGACTGGGGTTACCCTCAGGGGTTCGGCGTTGCCCTTGGAGGGGCTGGAGTTGCCCTCGGAGGGGCCGGGGTTGCCCTCGGAGGGGCCGGGGTTGCCCTCGGAGGGGCCGGGGTTGCCCTCGGAGGGGCCGGGGTTGCCCTCGGAGGGGCCGGGGTTGCCCTCGGAGGGGCCGAGGTTGCCCTCGGAGGGGCCGAGGTTGCCCTCGGAGGGGCTGGAGTTGCCCTCAGAGGGACTTTGGTTGCCCTCAGAGGGACTTTGGTTGCCCTCAGAGGGACTTTGGTTGCCCTCACAGGGGCTGGGGTTGCCCTCACAGGGGTTGGGGTTGCGGTTGCCCTCGAGGGGCTGGGGTTGCCCTCACGGGGGCCAGAGTTGCCCTCAGGGGGGCTGTGTCCCCCCGCCCCGCTGTGTGTCCCCCCTCTCCGCTGTGTGTCCCCCCCTCTCCGCTGTGTGTCCCCCCGCCCCGCTGTGTGTCCCCCCTCTCCGCTGTGTGTCCCCCCTCTCCGCTGTGTGTCCCCCCGCCCCGCTGTGTGTCCCCCCTCTCCGCTGTGTGTCCCCGCTCCCGTGTCCCTTTCCGCGCTCCCGTGTGTCCCCGCCCTGCTGTGTGTCCCCACCCTGCTGTGTGTCCCCACTCCGGTGTGTCCCCGCTCCCGTGTCCCCACTCCGGTGTGTCCCCGCTCCCGTGTCCCTTTCCGCGCTCCCGTGTCCCCACTCCGCTGTGTCCCCGCTCCGCTGTGTCCCCGCTCCGCTGTGTCCCCGCTTCGCTGTGTCCCCACTCCGGTGTGTCCCCGCTCCCGTGTCCCTTTCCGCGCTCCCGGGGCTGCTCCAGCAGCCGGGATTGCCCGTGCTTGACAAAGCCCTTGTTTGGGTTTCGGTTTCCCGGGAATAGCTGAGCCACATTCGGGGAGAGGCAGTGGACATATGTTGTTGCCAAGTGAAAAGAGCCTAATTTAAGGGAAGGAGTCTGTTTGCTGTCCGTGCTCACACTCCCCACAAGCTGTCGGCAGAATCCCTTCCTCCAGCACCGATTTGATGGATTGGGCACTTCCCACCGAGCCCACTGCGAGCTCAGAGTCCCGACTGCTCACTGTGGGCATCATTTCAGCCTGGCATTCCCTTCCTGAGGAATTCTGAGTCATGGACCAAGGGGGCGAGGAGCAAGGGAGTGTTAAATACCTGCGAGATCCCAGACTTGAATTGTGAGGCTGTTCCTCCTTTTCCTGCAGTTCTTTGCTCTCCTTGTCTGTGCAGGATGGACAGCCAGGTTTTAATTAACAGGGTAATCACCTGCTCTGTTAGAGCTCAGATTGTTGGGATAAGTGTGTGCTGGTGGCTGGTTGTGGTGGAGCAGCATTTCCTGATCCTGTGGGGAACAGGCAGTGTGGAAAGACAGGAAAAGCTCCTTCTGCCTGAAGAACTAATGGAATTATTATGCAAATGGAATGGATGAAGAATTTCCCACTCTCAATCTGATTGCAGCTGGTTTGGGCAGGAGGCAGAGGAAGTGGGAAGAGGGGGAAAAGTTTTAGTAACTTTATAACCACAGAGCAAACATGGAAATATTCATGCAATTAATATATTAACTATTAATATTGCATTTAATAATTAGGGCAGAGTTGGGAGGCAATTGGATTGGCTTTTAAGTCTTTGTGTAGCAGTGGTGGAATGAGTGGGTGAGATGTTTCCAGGTATTCCCTGGAAAACAGGGATTGGAGTGAAAGATGGACAATTAGTCTTGGCTTTCCTACTCCTGTGTCTGTCTGTCTTTGCTGGGTGGGGAACTGTCCAGTTAGAGCTGTCAGATTCCATAAATCCCATCACTTCTGACATTCCCCAGCCAGTTATTAACAAATCCATCTGTGTCCATGTAAAACACTTGGAAAAAACTGTTTCATCTCCCTGTTTAGATTTGATTCAATCACACAGCAAACACACATTCGTTGTCTCAGAGAATTTACCCCCCAAAAAAGGCTGGGAATGTCTTACTGGATCACACAGTTGTTTTTTTTTTGCTCTGAGTTGTTCTTAAAATCAGAGTCATGTGTTGAGAGGGTTGAAAAAGGGCTTTAGAGGTTCACAGAACATCTTCATAACCTATTTTTGTGATTCCTTCTCGGGTGTGTCATGTTTTCAATCCCTGACCCAGCTCTGTGTTCCTGGAATGGAGGGATCCATAAACCAAGGATGGGTCCTGGGAATCACCATTTTTCTCTTCTCAGGAGGAGCAGGTTATAGAGTTGAAAAACACCACCACATCTTGTGCCTTTAACCTTTTAAATCTCACTTTATTGTGCTCTGGGTAAGAGGCTTAAAGACTCTTAATGTGCCTCATTTTTGGTTTTCCTTTTTCCCCACATGGATATGGGGAACTGTCCTTGTCTTCATGTGGGCCAAGAATTAGGACTAATTAAAGCACATGCATTAAATAGAGATGTTGCTCTCACCCCTCTGGTCTCTGAGCATTAAAAAATGCCTCAGGTTTTGGTTGGTGACTCCTTCACTCACACTGTGATTCTCTCCTGAAGACACCCAGCTTTTTATGCCCCAAATTAACTCAAGATCTACCTGATGCACTGGAAATTTCTGGGATAATCTTTAACCCTCTGCCACAGAAAGCCATGGAAGGATGAAGAAATTAATTCAAGTGGTCAGGTTTTGGTCCTGCAGCACATTTTGTTGTTAACAGATACTTTAATAGAGACATTTTCACCCTGGAAAAAGGGAGAGGGATTTTCACAGGGACTTAGAGAGGTTAATGGGCACTTGGAAAATCAGGTGGGAAATGGGAAAAGAGATTGGGAAGGTTTTGCAGTGAGTAAATAGCTTGGAACTGTCTTTTTTCTTTTCCTGATGGAATCCATGGGGTGTTCCAAGTGGGAAATGCACATCCAGACCTCAAATATCTTACCCTGAACGGGAACCTGAAGGGAACTTCTTCACTCCAGTACAATTAAAATTAAAGAACAGTTTAAAATGTGTTTCTGTGGCAAAGCTCAGGTTAGTTTGGGCTTCTGAAGGCTTTTACAGTTCAGAATGTGGCTGTGGATGGCCCAGATTTGGGGAAAAAACTCAACTATTTGGGGTGTTTTGGTCTAATTGGGTCCAAGCATTGTAATAAAACCTACTAGAATTAGTTTTCAGCAGCATAAATGGGAAGTTGGTGTGTTCATGGACATCTGTGTAGGTGGCAGGTGTTTTGAGGGGGTAATTGCTCCCAGTTTTTGTGTGTAAGAATTAATTCCTGACATGAAGCTCATATTTGCATTTCTTCTGTAGCTTGATAAGCTTCAAGTGGTGCCAGTTGTGTTTGTGGGGAAGGCCTGAGGTGGTGGGCAGAGATTTCAGGGGCAGAGGGTGTTTCTGAGCATGGATTTATCCTTCAGGAATGTCCCTGTGTGTCTGACCCCTCGGTGGGTGGGGAAGGAGGATTCTCCAGGGGAGCACAGAGGGTTTGGGACAGGACTCCTTTCTCAGAGCTTTGTGTTTCGGTTTCTCCTCATGCCCAGAGCAAAAAGGTTGAACTCCTGCAGCTGCTGCCTCATTCCTGAGGGATCTGCAGGATTCTCAGGAGCTGCAGGACTTGGATAGGGGATAGGACTGGAAAAAAGGGCTTGGGCCCCTCAGAGTGGGTGTTGTGCTCCCGAGGGTGGGAGGAGTGATCCTGCTGGATCCCAGTGCTCTGCAGTGAGCAGTCCAACCCCCAGCTCATGGATTTCCAAGAAATCCTTCTGTTCCCAGTTCCTTGGATAATGCCCAGTGTGTGCTGGGCAGTGCCCAGGCACAGGGGGAGGCTCCGGAGCGTCCTGAGCAGGGAAGGGCAGAGTGGAGGAAGGGCTGAGAGATCCCACGTGGAGTCAGTCCTGGGGTTTGAATCCCATGCTCTTCCAGCAGCATCTGATCCATTTGGAGTGGACAAAGGCAATGGCTGAAGTGAAAGAATCACAGAATCCTGCAGTGGGTTGGTTTGGAAGGGACCTTAAAGATCCTCTTGTTCCAGAGAGACAGGGACACCTCCCACTATCCCAGGGTGTTCCGAGCCCTGTCCAGCCTGGCCTTGGACATTCCAGGGATCCAGAGGCTTCTCTGGGCAACCTTTGCCAGGGCCTGCCTGGGATGGAGTTCAGGAGGAGGATCAGAGCCCTCCTGGTTCCCAAAGATCCGTTCCAATGGACATTCCCCCAGTCTGTGCCCTCCCAAAACTCAGTTCCAATGGACATTCCCCCAATCTGTGCCCTCCTGGTTCCCAAAGCTCAGTTCCAATGGCCATTCCCCCAATCTGTGCCCTCCTGGTTCCCAGAGCTCAGTTCCAATGGCCATTCCCCCAGTCTGTGTTGCCCTCCTGGTTCCCAAAGCTCAGTTCCAATGGCCATTCCCCCAGTCTGTTCCCTCCTGGTTCCCAGAGCTCAGTTCCAATGGCCATTCCCCCAGTCTGTGCCCTCCTGGTTCCCAGAGCTCAGTTCCAATGGCCATTCCCCCAGTCTGTCCCCTCCTGGTTCCCAGAGCTCAGTTCCAATGGCCATTCCCCCAGTCTGTGCCCTCCTGGTTCCCAAAGTTCAGTTCCAATGGCCATTCCCCCAGTCTGTTCCCTCCTGGTTCCCAGAGCTCAGTTCCAATGGCCATTCCCCCAGTCTGTGCTGCCCTCCTGGTTCCCAAAGCTCAGTTCCAATGGCCATTCCCCCAGTCTGTGCCTTCCTGGTTCCCAAAGCTCAGTTCCAATGGCCATTCCCCCAGTCTGTGCTGCCCTCCTGGTTTTTAAGCCCCAGTTCCAAGGGCCATTCCCAGTTCCCGTTCCCAGTAAATCCGGGATTTCGGTGGTGCAGCGTCGCCCCCTCGCGGCCACTGCGGGCACTGCAGGGAATGATTCCATCCCTCTGGAAGTTGAATTCCCTGCGTGTTCGCGGGCACTCAGTAAAACCCGGCTCTTTGTACTCCGTGGTGGGCGTTTCTCGGCCTCATTATACCCTAACTCAGCTAATTGTCTGTTAATAACTCTGCTCTCCCCATTCCTTTGCTGACGTATCAATGATGGATTTTTTAATTATTAATTTAAATGCTATTACTGATGGAAGACAATCCCCCCCCATGAATTCTTCTGCTGTTAACTCACAACTAACTGATTTTGCCTCCTCTAATCTGCTTTCTCTGCCACTCCTGGTGCAAACAGTAATTTCTCTTGCCTTGTTTTCTCCTCTCTGCCAGCATGCCTTTCATATAATGATCGAGGTAAGACCCTTTGCTCTTTGTTCGTGTTGGGGAACCTTCTGGGGATGTGGGAAACTTGGTTTGGTATGAATTGTCCTTTCCCAGTGCTTGGAGTCCCTGTGGTTCAGAACCACAACACCTGGAGGAGAACACTCATCCACTGCCAAGTCTGTACCTCAGATTTCCCACTGGCCAGAAATTATTTTTATTTGTGTTAAACTGATAACATGAAATTACAACTCACTGAAGGTTTTTAATTCACCAACTGGGTTGTTGTTGGATATTGAAAATCCAAGAGTTGGGTTCGTGTTTGAGTCTCAGGAATGCTCCATTTCTGTCACCTGCAGTTGTCTAATTAACATCTGAGATAATCTGTAAATGTAATTTAGAAAGAAATAGGATGGTTTAAGTGTTTTTAATATTTACATTTTTCCCTGTGGTTCCTGCAGTCTGGATTCCCTGTGTGGCTCCAAATGATCCCAGTCAGGGAACCACTTCTGGTGGATTTGTGTTCCCTGTCCCTTCAGCATCTCTCTGATCCCGAGACCCATTTTTAAGGAACCCCATTCCTGGGAGTCTCCCTTCTTTGGGGAATCTTTTCCCTGTATGACTCAGTGGAGGGGAAGGGGCAGGAAGGGAAAGGCTTTGCCAGCTGTGGAAATCTGGAATTCCAAGATATCCCAGCAGAGCTGTGCTGACATTCCAGCCTGGGCCCCGGCGCCAGGGAGCTCATCCCAAAGCCAGCCTGGAATGACAGAGCCTGTGGCACGTGGGACAGCTTTGCCTCCCAGCTGGGAATGTGTCTGGGTAAAAATAGGCCCTGGAGTTGTCCAGTGGGATTTTATCCAGGGGAAATCAAGGAGAACACAGGGCAGATGTTCCTCTCCACTCCTGGGAAGAGCAGGAATTGTGCCTTGCACTCAGAGCAGGGTCTGTCCGGGCTGGGAGGGTGTTCCTGCTTTGGAAACTCCACAAGTTTTGACTCTCCAGGAAAGGGAAACCTTGGGAGAGGCTGGGGCAGGTCCTGGGAACATCCTGTGCAGTGCCAGGGCTTTCTAGGAACCAGGAGTTGGGAATGTGGGGAGTGGAGTGCTCTGATGGGAAATTTGGGAGCAGCAGATTCCGCTGCCACTTTGCCTTGTGTCTCTCAGGTGGGATTTTCCCATGGAATCCTGGAGAAGTCTTTTCCTGAATCCCATGGAATCCTGGAGAAGTGCTCTTTTCCTGAATCCCATGGAATCCTGGAGAAGTGTTTTCCTGAATCCCATGGAATCCTGGAGAAGTGCTCTTTTCCTGAATCCCATGGAATCCTGGAGAAGTGCTCTTTTCCTGAATCCCATGGAATCCTGGAGAAGTGCTCTTTTCCTGAAGGTTCAGAAGGAATTCAGAGTCTGTGCCCTGCAGATTCCCAGCAGGATTTTGGGTGGAGCCTTGGGAAGGAAGGGGAATTTGAGGCACTGAAGCAAAGGGAGATTTGGGCTCATTTCCCACAAACATTCTCCGCTTTCAGAACTTGAACTAATTAATTCCAGCCATTAATTCCCCAAGTGCTGCCCAGTGCCCAGAGGGCTGGAAGTAACAGGATTTTACTCCTTGGGGAGGAAATTTGGGCATCTTGTTTCCACTTTCACTTACAATAATTCCAAACTGTATTTACAAATGTTTGTATTTACAAATTGAGGGCAGTGCCTTCCCTGGAATATTCCAGGAGGGCTCTGGCAGGGAATGAAAGGCACCAAGGGAGGGAAAACTTCCCTCAGGAACTTCACTTTCTGTGTTTTCTGTCCAGCTCAAACCCTCAGTTCTGGTGTAACAACTGTGAGCACCTGGCACTACATTTGTGAGAGGATTCCGTGCTTTTTGTCAGGATTCCAGGGAGTCTCCCACTGGAATTGCAGTTCTTTTTTTTCACAGTTATTCATTTGTGGAATTGGGGTTGGAGGGAAAAGGAGAGCCCAGAGGGAGGCACAGCTTTGGCAGTAAAACTGAGAACCTCCTTGTTCTGTTCAGATTGAATTGTAGTTCTGTTCCTGGGTGCTCAGATTTCAGAGCTGGGAGCAATGGAAGTGGGTCAGGAGGTGCTGATTCCCAAACCAGGGATCTGAGGAGTTAAACAGGTCACACACATCAATAAACACAAAAAAAACCTCCTTAAATGCACAAAACTCTTCAGTGCATCAAAGGTGCTCATTTCAATTCCAGCTCTTTACAAAAACAACAAGTAAAGCTTGATTATCTTTATTCCTTAGTTTCTGCTCTGCTTTCCCACCTGGTTGGATTATTCCTTAATTTCTGCTCTGCTTTCCCACTTGTTTAGATTATTCCTTAATTTCTGTTGTGCTTTCCCACCTGGTTGGATTATTCCTTAATTTCTGCTCTGCTTTCCCACTTGTTTAGATTATTCCTTAATTTCTGTTGTGCTTTCCCACCTGGTTGGATTATTCCTTAATTTCTGCTCTGCTTTCCCACTTGTTTAGATTATTCCTTAATTTCTGCTCTGCTTTTCCACGTTTATTTTATTCCTTAATTTCTGCTGCACTTTCCAACTTGTTTAGATTATTCCTTAATTTCTGCTCTGCTTTCCCACCTGGTTACCCTGTCCTTGGTTCCTGCTGTGGTGTCACTCCTGGTTTTCCAGGGGTGTTCCCTGCCTGTGGTGCTGCTCCCACTCCCACATCCATGAGCACGTTTTCCCACCCCATTCCTGTTCCCTGCAGAGCAGGGCTCAGTCTGTGTCTGGTTTTTTGGGAATTAATTCCAGGAGGGGTTGTCTCTGTGCTCCAGGTCTCTCCCACCTTAAAGCCTTTATTTGTAGAGCTGTCAGGGATAACAGCAGAATTAACTAATGAATTAATTACTGGTTTCTGCTGATTGCAGGACCCGGGGCCTCCCCCTCCCTCCCCTCTGATGGGTCTGAAGCCGCTGCAGCTGCTGGAGATCAAAGCCAGGGGCAGGTTTGGGTGTGTGTGGAAGGCTCAGCTCCTCAATGAATACGTGGCAGTCAAAATATTCCCCATCCAGGTGAGCACAACCCCTGGCACATCCCAACAGCCCTCCCTGTCCCAACACAGAGTTTAAATTCATGCTGTAAATCCAGGCAGAGTTGTCTTTGAGGTGCACGAGGTGCAGGAAGAGTTATATTGAATTAAAATTAATGTTTTAATGAATATTATGGAAGCTTAAATTAATGGGATATTAAAACATATGATTGAAGCATCAGCTCTGTGAAATGGGTGTTTCTAGTCATAAAAACGTGTGCTCAGCAGCAGGAGCTTTAAGCACCTCCTGAGCAGTTAATAACCACATTAAATGCCTGCAATGCAAACCTGTGCAGTGATAGCTCCAATTAAATGTGCCCCAATTAAGTGAGACAGCACTGATTGCCCAGAGAGTGCCCTCTGGATGCCGTGGCTTGAATTGTGCTCAGGATTTAGGATAAAGAATACAAATGCTCCTGCGTGGTGATACTGGGGGGATAATTAATGAAATCAAACCCACCCACGAGGTCTGAGCTGGGGGGACCCACTGCAGGTTGGTGTTCCTGGGGACACACCCCACGGGTGTGCTGGGAGGGGGTTCCCAAGGCCCTGCAGTGCCAGGGGCAGTGCCAGGGGTGTGTGGCTGACTGTGGGGTGTCTCCAGGACAAGCAGTCGTGGCAGAACGAGTACGAGATCTACAGCCTGCCCGGGATGAAGCACGAGAACATCCTGCAGTTCATCGGCGCCGAGAAGAGGGGCAGCAGCATCGACGTCGACCTGTGGCTCATCACGGCCTTCCACGAGAAGGTGGGGCTGGCCCTGCTGGGCCCGGGGCTCAGGCACAGCCTGCACGGGGGTCACAAACAGGGGAGGAGTTTGGAAACACAGTTTGAAAGTTTTCACTGTTTGTTTTTCGTTGGGTGTGAAATTATTTCCGTGTATTTTCAGACAACTGGAGGAAGTTGGTTTTTACTTAATAGAGGAGCTGTTGTAGGACTCAAAAATGAATTCTATCCTTTTTCTTGCTTTTTAGAGTATTTTATTTTAGAGTATTTTCATAGATAGATCCCCCATCACCTGCCTGAGTTCACCAAACTCCATCTCGCAGAACTTAATGGGGTTTGGTTTTGTTCTGCTTGCATTAGTTGATCAGCCTGTAGAGCTGAAGCCACACAGACCAGTCTGTAAATCTGAAACCATAGAGACCAGTCTGTAAAACTAAAGCCACACAGACCAGTCTGTAAATCTGAAACCATAGAGACCAGTCTGTAAAACTAAAGCCACACAGACCAGTCTGTAAAACTAAAGCCACACAGACCAGTCTGTAAATCTGAAGCCATAGAGACCAGTCTGTAAAACTAAAGCCACACAGACCAGTCTGTAAATCTGAAGCCACAGACATCAGTCTGTAGAGCTGAAGCCATAGAGACCAGTCTGTAAAACTGAAGCCATATCTGTAAATCTGAAGCAACACAGACCAGTCTGTAAATCTGAAGCCACAGACATCAGTCTGTAGAACAGAAGCCACACAGACCAATCCCACATGCAGAGACACCCAGCTAGATGGTTAAAGTGAGAGGTGTGCAGTGCCGTGTGTGTGACACTGTGCCGTGTGTGTGACACTGTGCCGTGTGTGTGACACTGTGCCGTGTGTGTGACACTGTGCTGTGTGTGTGACACTGTGCTGTGTGTGTGACACTGTGCTGTGTGTGTGACACTGATGTGTGTGCAGTGCTGTGTGTGTGACACTGATGTGTGTGACACTGATGTGTGTGACACTGATGTGTGTGACACTGATGTGTGTGACACTGATGTGTGTGACACTGTGCCGTGTGTGTGACACTGATGTGTGTGCAGTGCTGTGTGTGTGACACTGTGCCGTGTGTGTGACACTGTGCCGTGTGTGTGACACTGTGCCGTGTGTGTGACACTGATGTGTGTGCAGTGCTGTGTGTGTGACACTGTGCTGTGTGTGTGACGCTGTGCTGTGTGTGTGACGCTGTGCTGTGTGTGTGACGCTGTGCTGTGTGTGTGACGCTGTGCTGTGTGTGCGACACTGTGCTGTGTGTGCGACGCTGTGCTGTGTGTGCGACACTGTGCTGTGTGTGCGACACTGTGCTGTGTGTGCGACACTGCTGTGTGTGTGACGCTGTGCTGTGTGTGCGACGCTGTGCTGTGTGTGCGACCCTGTGCTGTGTGTGCGACCCTGTGCTGTGTGTGCGACACTGTGCTGTGTGTGCGACACTGTGCTGTGTGTGCGACACTGTGCTGTGTGTGCGACACTGTGCTGTGTGTGTGACACTGATGTGTGTGCAGTGCTGTGTGTGTGACACTGTGCTGTGTGTGCGACACTGTGCTGTGTGTGCGACACTGTGCTGTGTGTGTGACACTGATGTGTGTGCAGTGCTGTGTGTGTGACACTGTGCTGTGTGTGTGACACTGTGCTGTGTGTGTGACACTGATGTGTGTACAGTGCTGTGTGTGTGACACTGTGCTGTGTGTGTGACACTGATGTGTGTACAGTGCTGTGTGTGTGACACTGTGCTGTGTGTGTGACACTGTGCTGTGTGTGTGACACTGTGCTGTGTGTGACACTGTGCTGTGTGTGACACTGTGCTGTGTGACAGTGCTGTGTGTGACACTGTGCTGTGTGTGACACTGTGCTGTGTGTGACACTGTGCTGTGTGACACTGATGTGTGTGCAGTGCTGTGTGTGACACTGTGCTGTGTGTGTGACACTGTGCTGTGTGTGTGACACTGTGCTGTGTGTGTGACAGTGCTGTGTGTGACAGTGCTGTGTGTGACAGTGCTGTGTGTGACAGTGATGTGTGTGACACTGATGTGTGTGACAGTGCTGTGTGTGACAGTGCTGTGTGTGACAGTGCTGTGTGTGACCACGCTCTCTGTGTGTGACAGTGCTGTGTGTGACTGTGCTGTGTGTGACTGTGCTGTGTGTGACTGTGTGGTGTGTGATACTGTGCTGTGTGTGACACTGTGCTGTGTGTGACACTGATGTGTGTGACAGTACTGTGTGTGACCACGCTCTCTGTGTGTGACACTGATGTGTGTGACACTGATGTGTGTGACAGTTCTGTGTGTGACAGTTCTGTGTGTGACAGTTCTGTGTGTGACAGTTCTGTGTGTGACAGTTCTGTGTGTGACAGTTCTGTGTGTGACACTGATGTGTGTGACACTGATGTGTGTGACACTGATGTGTGTGACACTGTGCTGTGTGTGACAGTGCTGTGTGTGACACTGATGTGTGTGCAGTGCTCTGTGTGTGACAGTGCTGTGTGTGACAGTGCTGTGTGTGACCACGCTCTCTGTGTGTGACACTGTTGTGTGTGACACCATGCTGTGCGTGCAGGGCTCGCTGACGGATTTCCTGAAGGCCAACGTGGTGTCGTGGTCGGAGCTGTGTCACATCGCGCAGACCATGGCGCGGGGCCTGGCCTACCTGCACGAGGACATCCCGGGGCTCAAGGATGGCCACAAGCCTGCCATCTCACACAGGTACCCGGGCATCAGAGGGCACAGCTTGAGCCCTGCCAGGGGAGGGGTAGGGGGAATATCAGAAATCCTTTGCAGAGAGAGTGCTCAGGCATTGGAATGGGCTGCCCAGAGAGGGGGTGGATTCCCCATCCCTGGAGGTTTTTCAGCTGAGCTTGGCCGTGGCACTGAGTGCCATGATCTGGTAAAGGGACTGGAGTTGGCCCAAAGGTTGGACTTGATGATCTTGGAGGGCTTTTCCAACCCAATCCATTCTATGATTCTGTGTTTCTATGGATGTGGCACTGAGTGAGAATCCACCATGTCTTGATCCAACCCTGCTGTGATCACCAGCCCAGGGCACTCAGTGCCCTGGGCTGGTGATCACAGTGGGGTTGGACCAAGGCTTGGACTTGATGATCTCAGAGGTCTCTTCCAACCCAGTTCATTCTGTGATTCTGTGATCATGTCCAGATATCCCCCACACATCTGGATTCAGTTCAAAAACAAGCACAAAGTAACAGCTCCAAGTGCTGTCTCGTTTATTCCCATAAGAATAAAGACATGCAAGGGCTCTCCGAGGTTTTATTATTATTATATTTGTATTACTTTTTATTGATAATATAAATATATCATGACATTTATATATTATTATGTATTATATTTTGCATTATTTATATTAAAATAGTATGTTATACATTCAGTTTGACTAGATATATATTTACATATGTTGTTATATATGGAAATATATATTTATGTTCTATAATATTACATATTTTATATATATATAGTTATATAGTTGCATTCATTGTTGTTAAAATTATCTGTATAATTTTCCCACCTTTCATCCCCTAATGCTTTACTCTTGTGTTACCTTTTCCTTGGAATTTTAACTACTATTTTTCCAGGTTCTTGAGCTTTAATTTTGGTTTTTTCTTCACCTTGCAAGGGACATCAAGAGCAAGAACGTGCTGCTGAAAAACAACCTCACAGCTTGTATTGCTGATTTCGGTCTAGCTTTAAAGTTTGAGGCTGGGAAGTCTGCAGGAGACACTCATGGACAGGTAAATCCCCCTTTATTTCTGGGAATGGCACAGCCTGGGAACGGGAATTCCCCTCATTTCCATCCTTGTGAGAGGATTTGGGCAAGAACCTTACAATGTTTTATTAATTAATTATCACTGTGGAGAGAAACTGAGCAGTGAAACTCCAGGATTTACCCCTAAGCACGGAATAGCCCTGGGAATCAGAGAATCATGGAATGAACTGGGGTGGAAGAGACCTCTGAGATCACCAAGTCCAACCCTTGGGCCAACTCCAGTCCCTTTACCAGATCATGGCACTCAGTGCCACGTCCAGTCTCACCTTAAACACCTCCAGGGATGGAGAATCCACCCCCTCCCTGGGCAGCCCATTCCAATGCCCAGTTACTCTGTAAAGCATTTCTTTCTGATATCCAACCTAAACCTCCCCTGGCAGAGCTCAAGTCCTGCTGGTTGCCTGGGAGAAGAGACCAATCCCCCCCCCCCCCGGGTACAACCTCCTGTCAGGGAGTTGTGGGGAGTGCTGAGGTCCCCCCTGAGCCTCATTTTCTCCCCCGTGAACCCCCCTCAGACTCTCCCCACAGGGATTGTGCTCCAGTCCCCCCACGTGTTGGCTCCTGCTGTGCAGCTGGACCCCCCTGTTACTCTGGGGGGTGTGGGGTGTGTGCTCAGGGTCCAACCCGTGGTGTCTGTGCCCCTCCAGGTGGGCACCCGCAGGTACATGGCCCCGGAGGTGCTGGAGGGGGCCATCAACTTCCAGAGGGACGCGTTCCTGCGGATAGACATGTACGCCATGGGGCTGGTGCTGTGGGAGCTGGCGTCGCGCTGCACGGCTGCTGACGGTACGGGCACGGCTCGGGGGCACTGGGGTTGGCACAGAGGGGCAGGGAGGGTGGAGTGTGCGGGGAGTCTGCTCAGGTGGTTGGGGGACCCAGTGGGGAGGGCACGGGAACACCCTCAGTGGGCACTGCCTGTGGTGTGGCATCCCAGGAGGAGTCTTGTGGCACATGGAGTGCTGGTGTGCTGCTTCTGGCCATGGGGAGGGAGGGAGGGACAGCTCCTGTGAACTCCTGGCCTGGCACAACTCCTGGCCTGGCACAACTGGCCTGGAACAACCAGCCTGGCACAACTCACCTGGCACACCTGGTGTGGTCTGAGCTCACCCCAGGCTCAGATTCCAGTGTGAATTACAAGTACATTAAAATAGATCTAATGGGGGGCCAGAATGAATCTCAGGATGGACCAAGAACAGGCCAAAGGCTCAGAAATGTTTGGGGCAAAGTGGCATTTTCAGGCAGGTAAATCCAACCGAGTGAATGTGGGTGTGCCACCTGGGCTGGGCATGCTGAGTGTCCCAGAGCTCTCCCTCACAGGGAGCCACCTCAAACTCACCTGCTCCCTGGCAAGATCCCCCAACCTCACACAGGAAGGTGTCCCTGCCCGTGCAGGGGGTGGGACAGGGAGGGCTCTGAAGTGCCCTGCGGGCTGTGCCAGGACTGTGACAGAGCCTTCCCCTCTGCAGGGCCCGTGGACGAGTACATGCTGCCCTTCGAGGAGGAGATCGGGCAGCACCCCTCGCTCGAGGACATGCAGGAGGTCGTGGTCCATAAAAAGAAGAGGCCTGTCCTGAGGGAGTGTTGGCAGAAACATTCTGTAAGTGTTACCCAAGGGTTGGGATTCCCAATCCTGCCCAGCCACTGGTTTTGGGAAGAATTCAGTAGTTCCAGTGGGAATTAAATAGGCTAGAAATTAGTGTATTCTTCATCTTAAAATATTGAGTGTTGGAAAGTGAGTGATTCTTTCAGGGATTTTGATGAAAGGAGAAATTCTTGAGTTCATTTTCACTGAAGTGCCATTTGATGGCTGAGGAATTCACCTCTTGGTGTGAGCTCTTAGAAATGCTGTGATGAGTCTGGCACCACCCTCCAGGGGGAGGGTTTGCTCACTGTTCTGTAGTTGTATAAAGAGAAGAAATAATAATTAATACTAAATGAAGCAGACCTGAGGCCCCATCAAACCCAAAAGTGGCACCATGTCCTGTCCCATCAAACCCAAATGTACCGTGTCCTGTCCCATCAAACCCAAAAGTGTCACCATGTCCTGTCCCATCAAACCCAGATCTGGTACCATGTCCTGTCCTACCAAACTCAAATATGGTATCGTGTCCTGTCCCATCCCACCCAAATCCAGCACCGTATCCTGTCCCATCAACCCCAAATCTGGCACCGGGTCCTGTCCCATCAAACCCAAGTCCAACACTCAAACCCCAGTCCAGCACCACGTCCTGTCCCATCAAACCCAGACCTGTCACAGTGTCCTGTCCTACTAAACCCAAACCTGGCACCACGTCTTGTCTCATCAAATCCAAGTCCAGCACCGGGTCCTGTCCCATCAAACTCAAAGTGGCACCATGTCCTGTCCCATCAAACCCGAAAGTGGCACCATGTCCTGTCCCATCAAAACCAAGTCCAACCCACAACCCCAAATCCAACACCACATTGTGTCCTACCAAACGCCAGTCCAGCACCACATCCTGTCCCATCAAACCCAACCTGTGTCCTGTCCCATCAAACTCACTGCGTTCTGTCCTACCAAACCCCAGTCCAGCACCACATCCTGTCCTACCAAACCCCAGTCCAGCACCACGTCCTGTCCCACCAAACCCCAATCCAGCACCACGTCCTGTCCCACCAAACCCCAATCCAGCACCACGTCCTGTCCCACCAAACCCCAGTCCAGCACCGTGTCCTGTCCTACCAACCCCAGTCCAGCACCGTGTGCTGTTGGACACCGGGCTCAGGTGTGGCAGGTGTGCCCCCCCAGCCTGTTCCCGAGCCCCCGGGTGACGGCTGTGCCTTGCCCTCGGCAGGGGATGGCGATGCTGTGCGAGACCATCGAGGAGTGCTGGGATCACGACGCCGAGGCGCGGCTGTCGGCGGGCTGCGTGGAGGAGAGGATCATCCAGATGCAAAAACTGACTAACATAATCACCACAGAGGACATCGTGACTGTGGTCACAATGGTGACAAACGTTGACTTTCCTCCCAAAGAATCCAGTCTATGATAGTTGCACTGGTCATGGAAGTGACCACAGGACTCTTCACTGGAGCTGCTACAGCGCACGGACTGCGGCGTCACGGCTGTGCCGGCGGGAAGAGCGGATGGTAAGTCTCTCTGGAACATGCCCAAGAGGTGTTTATCCTTTGTTTCCCCCTTCCTGCTGCCCCACGTGGATCCATGAGACTTTCTGCATTCCCTGCTTACACCTGGAGGACATGACCCCTCACGTGCCGCCGAGGAACTTAATGAAGAATATGGACCTGTCTGGGCTAATGAGCGTTTTAAACACTGACATCCGATTTCTTAATCCCTGTCAGAAGAGACTAATTCCTTAAATGAACTACTGTTATTTTTTTTAAAATCAAAACATTTCACTTCAGATTTAAAAACAACAGGTGAAAAAAAAAAAGGGTAACTTGTTTTTATTGCATTCGTTGTTGTTTATAAAAAATGACTATTGTAATGCGACTACGACACAGCTTGTGAATGTTCCGTGTGCTGCTGTTCCGTGTACAGAAACAAGAGTAATCAATGGGATAGAGCAAAGAGGCTTCCAAGTATTACTTAACCTCCCTCAACCAGGTATACCTCAGTTCCACCTCCTAAATTATGGTTGACAACACTAACGCAATTGGAATAATAAACGGCTCCGTGTTCTGTAAATGCTGTTGCTCCCACTCCCTGTTATTTAAGGAGGGCACAGCTTTGTGCCCCGGAACTGGCCATTCCCAGAGCCGTGGTTTTAGCCTTTCCTTGTACTCGCTTGTTGTGTATAAAACAGAAACAAAAGTGCTGTTTATTGAAAGAAAATTTTCCTTCCTCTTTTAGTTGAAAGCTTTTCCCTCCATTTCCCAGAGTATCTCATCCATTTATTTAACTGATACTATTTAGGTTTGCTGTGTCTGAGGAATATTTGAAAACTTAAGCATGACTTTTATTTTTTTTTTTAATTTTCTGTGAGCTGTGACACTGGAAAGCTCTGAATTCTTGTTCCTTTCTTTTTTAAGAAAAAAAGTCTTTTTCTAATTTATGTCTGTGCCGAGGTCTCCGTGTGTTCCCCATCCCACCAGGCAGTGGGGGCTGTCCCTGTCCCAGGATCTCCTCAGGAAGCTCAAACTCCTCTCTCTCTGCTTGGACACTTGCAATTCCCTGCACGCCAAGCTTGGTGCCGTGGGATGGGAGTGCAGCTCCCTCCCTGGGATCCACAGGTTTATCCTGGAGTCACACCCAATCTTCTGGCCACAAATCCCAGATTCTGAACGTTACAAATTTCAGGGATAACTCAGTTCTACTCACGGAATGCAACGACCGTTCCGAGGTAACGAGTATCAATGTCCATAGCACAGACTCGCCAAAAATGAGGATAATCATGGAAATGGCTTTCCCAGCTCCAGCACTGGAGTTCAGGACACCACCCCTCGTGCTGGAATCACAGTGACTGGGAGCTGAGTGCCAGAGAGCTTCTCCCAGCCCTGTCTCCCTGTTGGATCTTCACACACAGAGCTCCAAGAACAGTCCGTGTGGCCCCTGGGGTGCTGTGGGTGTCCTTGTTCTCCCTGTTTGTCCATTCCTGTCTTTGGGAAGCAGCTTTAATGGGAGCTCACTGAGGGCTGGCTGGAACCTGGACCTGTGCAGCCCAAGGTGAGCTGGGCCCTGGGAGCAGTGGGAAGTGATGGATAAGGGCAGGGAGGGAGGAAGGGCTGATGTCCCACCCAGGGCTGTGCCAGAGGGACCTTCTCCAAGGAGACAGTGGGAGAGAAATCCAGTTTCTGGCATTTGTGACAGTTCCCTCTTCCTTCCCTTTTTAATCCACTTCTAATTTAACGTCACACACACAGGACAGGGATGGAGCTGCCGAGTTCTGAACAAACCCCAGTCCAGTCCTGCTCAGAGACCTCTGGGCTCCTGAGCAGTTTTAACCCTTCAGTACCCAAACTGGAGTAGTGGATGGATGAATTCTGTGCTCTTTGAGATCTGATGTCCCTTTGTGTTACCCCCCAAACTCGAGCTCCTGCAGGTTCCCCCAGCACTCCTACCTTTGCAATTCCAATCTGCCTTTGGCTGTCCCAGCTCAGTTCTTGTCCTGCTCTCCTTCCCTGGGATTTAACAGCATCATGTAGCGTCACTGAGCAAAGGCTGCTCCTTAGAAATGCTTTTTAATTGGTCAGACTGCTGTGCCCTGAGCTGTTCTGGCCCAGCTGCTCTCACAGGGGTTTGGACACGAGTTGTGGTTGTCCTTGCAGAGCAGGAACTGGGCTGAGCTGCCAGAGCAGTGCTCTGTGGTGCTGGGGAGTGTTTGGGCAGTGCCCCGGGCCCTCCCTGGGCTGCTGTGTGAGCCCCAGGTGTTACTATGTGTGTGAGAGGGGGAGAAGCTCCTGCCCCACGTCCTCTGCTCACAGCTCCTCCCCAGGGCTGTGCAACCAGCGCTGCCATCCCTGGCATGTTCCCAAACCACACCAGGAGCGTGGAGATACCCCCACAGCAGTGGGTGTAGTTCCCATCCCAGCTGTACCGACTGACAGGCCGTGTCCTGCTCAGGGCAGCTTTGTCAGACCTGCAGGGTCCCCTCTGCTCCTCCTCCAGCTTTTTTAACCTTTTTAAAGACATTTCTGGTACAAAACACAGGAAGCTGCAATACACATCCATGGGCAAATGACTCCAGTAGCATCCTTGATGGAACATCTGTTACCTCAGATACTCAACCAGCAGGACTGCTTTTGTTCTCCCTCCTTATTTTATTTTTTAATGCCTTTTCAGTCCATCTCCCCTTCGTTACCTCTCGAGTTTGCTGAGCAATTACTTCAACTTTCCTCTCTGTATCTGTCAGTGTTTTGGGCACAGGTTGTTGTACTACTGTCAAAAGGTACTTGCTGGTTTTCTGCAAGTGCTGAGAAACCAACCAACCCCCCCCCCTTCCCTCAATAAAGTGATTGTTAAATATTGTACAAATACAAATGTATACTCTGCCCTATTCCCCCAACGGGAAAATAAAAAATGTGACTACTCTGACTTGCAAATGCCTCCTTTTAACCTTAATTTCAGGATGTGGGGCTGGTCCTACACAGGCAGCAGTTCCTGAGCCAAATTGGGAGTTTTGTGGGATTAAAAAGAATATAAAACATCAACCAACTCTGTGTGCAGTTGGCAGCAGGGGCATCACTTACAGAACCTGGATCATGAAGATAACCTTTCAGGTCCCTTCCAGCCCTCATCACTTAGGATTCCTTTCCTGCCTTCCCAAGCACTGCTCTGCTCTTCAGGATGTGCAGGGGTGCAGACAGTTCCTTTATGAAGCAAAGAGAGCAAAATAAATAACCTTTTGACTGAGAGGGGTTTGCATGAGAGCACAGAGGGGCTTCCAGCGTGAACAGACACCACCACTGAGACTTATCCCGGTCATGGAATGTCCTGAGCTGGAAGGGACTCACAGGGATCAGTTCAAGCCCTGTCCTTGCACAGTCACTCCAACAATCCCACCATGTGCCCCAGAGGATCATCCAAACCCTCCTGGAGCTCTGGCAGCCTTGGGGCTGTGCCCACTGCCCTGGGGAGCCTGGGCAGTGCCCACCACCCTCTGGGGGAAGGACCTTTCCCTGATATCCAGCCCAGCCCTCCCTGGGGAGGAGCAGGAGCACCAACCAGGATAAGGCCACCCCAGCCCTGGCTGCTGTGGGCCCTCACGTGGGCAGGTCCCTCTGGCACTCCTGGCAGCACACGCACAGGTGTGACCCCACACCCACCTCTCCCAACAGCTGTACCACCTGTGTCTCCACCAGAGGTGCCAGCAGAGTCCATGGCAGCACTCCCAGCCAGCTCCCTGTGCCTGGATACACCCCATCCTTCAGCTGGAAACAGCACAAGGTGGGCTGTGCTTGGCACAAGTACCACTTGCAGCTAAAGCTTGTTAGGATTAAAGGTTTAATTAAGTAAATTTTGTTGTGATTAAAGATTTAATTGAGTAAATTCTCCATGTCACATCCAATTTGAGAAGGAGCAGTACAATGTGAGCTTCAGACTGGTGTGTCTGTGCTGCAGAACCAACAGTGCCAGCCCTGGCACCGGCAGGGCAGCGTGTCCCACGCCAGGGCCTGAGGCACAAACTCCAAAGAGTGGTTTCTCCAAAGGGAGAAGCTGGCACTGAGCTGAGCTAAAGCACCTGAGTGCTGCAGTTGGTCCCAGTTCTGGGCACTGGGAGGAACAGCAGCAGAGAGTTCTCCTTCAAACAAATCCCAAATGGAGCAGCAGAGCAAGTTCTTCTAAGAATTTATTCATCCAAAGGCCCTCCTGGGGGCCAACACTGCCTGTCCTGGGGCTGCCCAGCTCAGAGCCAGCTGAGGGAGGAGGCTGCCCACTGTTTGACATCCGTGGGGCAGTTGGGGTAGACCTGCAGGGCGTCCATGATCTGGGTGCTGTCCAGCAGCAGCTGCACCAGCAGGAACTCGCGCTGCGTCCGCACGCACGGCCGCTCCAGGGGCCGCACCAGCTCCAGCTGCAGCAGGTGCTCAAAGGCCTGAGGAAACCGGGACAGGGCGAGGGGAGTCACTCCTGCCAGGAGCCACGCTCTGCCCTGGCAAGGCATCCTGGCAAGGCATCCTGGCAAGGCATCCTGGCAAGGCATCCTGGCAAGGCATCCTGGCAAGGCATCCTGGCAAGGCTGTGTTTGGCCACGAGAAAATAAAACCAGGATCCAAATACTTCAAAGTGCATTTTGGACTCACCTTCATGACAACCGGCTTTTCAAAGTTGTACATGGAATGTGCTTTCCTCTGGATGAACTTCTGGAATTCTGTAACAGATAAAAGGAATGTTAGTGGGGGGCCAGGGACTGATTTGGTGTTTGTGGAGCTCAGGCTTTTCTCTCACCATTGTAAACCATCTGGAAGTTAAATGGTTCTCCATCATAGACGTCATTTAAGTGTTTCATGGCTATGATGAGGCAGATCTCCAGGACAGACAAACCTGGGGGCAAAGACAAGAGCCCTAAACATTCCCCTTAAGCACATCAGAAACACAAGCAGTTCACTCCCTGAATTTATTCCTCTATTTTAATATGCTCTAGGCCTCACCCATTTGTGTTATGTATCTTCATTATGGAAAAAAATTCCAGAATTGGAGAGGCTTGATAAGAGAACATTTGTTTTCCACGTATTTGAAGCAGGACTATTAAGAAACAGTAAGGAATTTATTAAAAAAGGAATTTACAATGTGGCATTGTTCTATCCACAGATGTGTGAGCACAGAGCAGCTCCCTGGGCTCAGGTTATCCCTGTTTCTCACACCAGGGGAATGGCAGGGAGGGAGCTGACCCTTCCCTCTCTCCTAAGAGGCATTTTTGGGGAAAGGCTGGGCCTTACCATGGACAATGTTTGCCCTGGAGTCGGTCCTGTGGTGCCTGCTGGCCTCCTGCAGGTCAGCTGCAGTGAGCAGGGGGTGGTGCCCAGTCACTGCACTCACAGCCAGCATCTGGAACAGGGCACAAACTCTGCTCAGCTCATCCTCAGCACCACACAATTCCTGCCTGGAGATGGGCTGCAGAGCAACACATTTCCCAAAGAATCGCCTCCTAGAGCCAGTAATGAACAGATATCCCACATGCACACACTGAAAACCCTCAAAAACAGCTGGCAGTTACAGCTGCCCTTTGCCAGGAAACATTTCCAGGCTCCACTCAGGGAGATAAACCCTCATGGACCTGTTTGTACCATTTCCATGGATCAGCACTTCAAACTGCTGCAAGAAGGACTCACAACTGTTCTACACCTACTCCTGTACAGAGACTCCTTCCACTGTCCCAAGGGTGCTCCAGCCTGACCTTGGACACTCCCAGGGATGGATCCAGGAGCAGCCACAGCTTCTCTGCCCAACCTGTGCCAAGGCCTGCCCACCCTCTCAGCCAAAACTTCCTTCCCAATATCCCATCTATTCCCAATATCCCATTCCCTGTGTCCTGTCCCTCTATCCCTTGTCCCCAGTCCCTCTCCAGCTCTCCTGGAGCCCCTGGGCTCTGGAAGGGGCTCTCAGGTCTCCTTGGAGCCTTCTCTTCTCCAGAGTTTGTCCAGGAACTCCTCATTCATCCCTCTCAAATCTGTATTACTGGTTTTACTGGAGAAAAGCCTTTAGAGTGAAAAAGCCCCTTTCCAAAGGAAACATGGACAACCTGCTGCAGAAAGACTTGGGAAGCTGAGCCCCAGCTGTGCTGGGCTCACAGGGACGCTGCTGGTTTTGCCACCAGCTCCTTCCCTGGCCTCACTCAGGCCACAGGGACAGAACTGGGTGCCCCTGGACTAGGAACAATCTGGAATCAATCCCAAAAGGACTCTGCTCACACTTTCTTTGAGAACTAGAGCAGGAAGTGTGTGATGCAGTTCCAGAGTGGCTCTGAGCAGTGCTGGGAGGAGCTGCCAGCACTGGAGCCCAGAGCAGCCCCCACAGGGCAGCAGGTTCCAGTCTGAGGGCTGGCACAGCACCCTGTGGCAGGTACAGGATCTTCACACCCACAGCAGCTCTGAGATATTTTGGGATGGTTAAATAAGTGTTACTTCCCTCCTGTTGGTGCATTTATGTTGGTGGAGGTGAAAAACAGAGCTGAGGGAGGCAGGTTAAACTAAAAAAGACCCTCCAGCTCCTCTCTGTGATGGGAGGGAGTTCTCTGCCAGCACTGCCTCCTGCTTTCTGAACATGGAAGTCTCCCCAGGGAGGCAGCAGACTCATTTTTCCCCACACAGTGAGGAGTCCCTTCTTCTCTCCCCAGTGGGATAACTGGGAAGAGTTGGAGATACCAAGAAAAATTCTGGAAGCTGAAAATTCTGAAAAATTCTCAGGCCCTTAAAGCTGGATAAGGTGGTCATTTGGAAGATCAGAATGAACTTCCAGATCAGTCTTTCTATGGATTAAGTTGCCTCAAGCCTGCAGCACCTCAAGGTTTAAGTTTAAAATCCCATTTCCTGGACTAATATCACAGTAATGGATGAACTAGGGATTGGTCCACATAGGAAAGCAAGGTGGTGTCTGATCATACAGTTCATCAAGTGATTTTATCTGACACTGGGAGTGATAAAAGGAAGCAAAAGCATTTCCTCCATGTGAATAACAAGGTTGCAAATTCAGTAGAAAGAAAAAGAAGGTTCAGTAAGGGAACAGATCGAGTGAAAGAGGAGGAATGGAGGAATATTTGGATGCAAGAACTGTATTAATGGTGGATAAAGGAGGTTTCAACATGAGCAGTTTTTAGGATTCAGCAGGAACCAAAAGGAACAGCAGAAAGGGAAAATCAAGAGGTGTTTTATATACACCCAAACACAGACCAGCAGGAAATGCAGCGAGCGCAGGTCTTTGGTGTAGTGGAAAAGGTTCTGCAAAACATCCTGCACAGTTTTGTTCTCTGAGAGGGCCTGAAAACAAAAGAAAGTGATATTTAAGTCATGTCAACGAATCATTTTACACTCAGCAGGAAAAATAGCAACTAAATCTTAGACAGAGCTCAGCTTAGGCTTGACAACACAATCCTTCATGTCTAACCTCAACTTTCTGTGATAATTTTTCCTCCAGAGTTCAGTAAGCAAAGATTCTCTATCCCAATTTAATTTATTCCACACCAAACTCAAACAGTGAAAGGAAATACCACTCTTAGGTGAAAGCTTTACACTTATAAACTTGCCTTACTTTAGAATTTTTACTAAAACCAAGTACAAAAAGCTTTAAATACCTGAACATTATCGTTCCATTTTTGTGCAAAAGACTCATCAGGAAATTCAGCAGGAAGAGAAAGTTGCTCCTTAAATATCTTGATGTATTGTTTAAAATCAAAGGAATTCAGCAAGTATATCTGTCTGTGGGAGAACCTGGATTTTACTCTCTTCTCCAAGAGCTCCAGGATATCCTTGATTAAAAAAAAAAGGAAAAACAGTAATTAAAAAAAGCAGATTTATTGAGAGCATTCTTTGCTACAGTGCAGACAAATCACCAAAGTGAAGGGTGCTGAAAAAAGGAAGAATTACTAAATTCTCAGGTTTGAAATGTTCCAACAAGACCTTTGCTGATTATTTTAATTGATGTGCCTTGAAATGTGTAGCAAACATCTCCCCAGCCCACGTGGTGCACCACATCACACAGGATCATTAGTTGCTTGGAAACCCAGCACAATTTCTCCATAGATTATGGAAATAGTTCAGCTCCTTAAGCCTGAAAACAGGACACTTCAGCCCATCCTGGCCCCAGACAAGTTGTCTGTGTGGCTCAAAAAAGCCAAAAATCCCCTCAGAAACAACAGCCTGTACAGCCACAGTGCAGCTCTGAGGCCACTTCCTTAACTGCACTCAGAAAATATCACCCAGATTCAGGTTGGATGAGATGTTTTAATTATTATCTTCCTGTCATACCCCAGTTTATCTTCACAGCAACACAGTTTATTCAGAAAACAGTATGGATTTTATAAACTATGTGTTTCCATAGTGCTACAGATTTATTATATACATAATCTGTCCATAATTCTCTTCAATGATGTTGTAAAAACCACAGGAAATTTAAGAAGGAGTTGGACCAAGGGTTGGACTTGATGATCTCAGAGGTCTTTTCCAACCCAATCCATTCTAGGATTCTGTGACTTTGAACATGCCAAAATCATTGTTTAAATCAGTTTAAATCATTGTCCTGAGGACAAGGAATCTTCTTTAAGCAATGTGGTCATACAAGAGTCTTCTTACCAACTCTGACCAAGAAACAAATGCCCAGGAGCTTCCCTAAAATGTATAATATAATATAAAATAAAACAAAACAGTGTGATAGGAGACATGTCTCCTTGGAAAGGTAAACCTGCTGCTCTAGCAGGAAAACTGAAGGCTTTGCAACCTCTCAGCACAAATTATTATTATATGCTTCCCATTTCAAAAGTTAGAAAAACTGGTGATTTAGAAAAGGGAATAAAATAATGTCCCAGGAGAGGAGAAAACATCTGAACTAAGACAGAGGTGACTGTAAAGCAGCTCAGAATGGTGTGCAGTTCCTTACCTGCCTACAGGTGAGCCCAATCACTGTCACTGGAGTCTGTGCTGACTGGGAGATGTCAAAGAGGTTGTAGAGCAGGGTCTGGTTCTTGTGATGGACAAACAGGTCAAACTCATCCAGGACAAACAGGACTGGGCAGCTGCTGCTCCGATCTCCTGGCAGAGCAGTTGGGGGAGTCAGAAGGGAACTTCAGCACCATTTAATAACTATTTTCTTCTAGCCCTTAACTAAGCCCCCCTTTCACATGGCACAAAGGAAAACACCCTGAAGAACTGGGAAGGTTCTGTGGTGTCCTGCCAAGCAGCAGTTCAAGGGAACACTCAGCATTTCAGGACAGGGTTAGGAGTGTTTTTACCTCTCCTTAAAGCTTCCAGAAGGAACGTCAGGTTTTCAGCAAAACTGCCCTACACAGAGAAGGAAGAAGGGTCAGAACAGAGTTGCAATGTGGTTCTCAGGGCTGTTAAACTACAGCAATGAAGTTTAACAGCTTCTAAAATCCTGCTTCCAAAACCTTACAGTGGTACTTCATGTTGTATGATCACAAACTCCTCAGGACAAGAAAACCTGATGGTTAATTCTACTTCATCCACTTCTTTCCAGCCTGAAATCCCCAAACTGCCTCAGACAGGCAAAAATTAGTGATCAGAAGAATATCTGCAATAAGCTACATTTACAAGTGGCTTTATCCTTCCTTAAATAGCTGCTGCATCCTCATTTTCCAGCCACACATGTGGGAAAAGTGCCACCTAATGAGTTCCACTGAGAACGAGCAGGAGGCAGGTTTTAATTTGCAACTTCATTAAAGAGATGAAAGTTTCAAACATTCAAGAGAGAAAACCCTGAACTGCTGTGACCATCCTGCTGCAGCTACACAGATTTACACATTGCAGCACAGAGGTTGGGAGGTGGGAAATAACCACAATCCAACACCACAAAAAAGGTGGCAGAAAAGGCAATTTCCTCTCTGAATTTGGGTTACAGAAGATAAGGAAGAGAAAGTTTCTGTGGAGAGAAAGACATTCCTGCAAATCCTGGACACTCACTAACAGGAAGCAACCAGTGGTAGGATCAGTGGCCCAAGTTATTTCCCACTCAAATATATAAATGCAATTTAATCTGAAGCATTTTGGTCACCCTTTTTGTGACTGTCTTCAGTACTAATGAAAATGAGTTTATCTTTGGGAAAAGGTCAATAGAAGCAAATATTTTAACAGAGTTCTATGCAAAATGAGAGCTCCAGGAAGCCTGGATAGATTTCCCCAGGAACAGAAAAGCTGCATTAGGAACCTTATATACTAAAACACTACAGATCCTGCTTTGTGGCTGGTTAAGCAGCTAACCCTTTGTCTCCCAAAATACTCCACCCTTCTCTGGAATGCCTAAATTTGTTCCATTTAGGACCTTGCTTGCTGAGAGCCTTTCCTTTCTTCCTCCTCCTGTAAGGAACAAGTTGATGCAATTAAAAGCATCAGGATGCATTAATGGTGCTCAAGGAGCACAAGGCAATGCCCAGCACAGGTGTGGAACTCAGGTACTGGTTGGCAACCAATTCATGCCCCAAAAGGTCCATCCTACACAGCCAGTTTTCCAGGCAATGGTTTTGGAGGGAGGGGAGTGAAGATACTCACAAAAACTTTATCCCCAACCACGTTTTCCAGCTGCAGCTGCCTGGTGATCTCCTTCAGGGCCACTTTATCATTTGTCTGCAGGAGCCCTGAAAGAAAAGGATTTTAATGAGGGAGTGGCAGTTCTCCTTCACTCCCACTAAAAACTTATCCAGAAGCTTCTCTCTCTTTTTCCAGCCTTACAAAGCTTTGCCTTTTCAAAAATTAGACTAGACAGGAATCTTCTGTATCTAATAAGTTACTTCATTTGGTCACTAAAAGCACAAAAGTTCTCTCTTGGTAAAGAAATACAAAGAAAGGCATTTTGGAGCTCCCAGACAAACATGCCCATAATAATTAAGACTAAATTGCTGAAACCAAATTGTTTGTTCAGCACCTGCACACAGAACTGCAAAAAACACAACACTGGGTCAATGCTGCATTACTTGCCATTCAGGTGAACTTCCAAGAGGTTCTCTCTAACTTGTTTCAGTTTCCTGAGGTCTTTTAAGACATGATTTAACAACTAGGAAAAAAAAATACAGAGTGTCATTATGAGAAGATTAATTGCCACTGGTTTATGAGTTCCCTCTCCACCAGCACTCCATGGTGTTTTGGTGGTTATCCTTCCTCTGAAGCATCAGAAAAAAGCAACAGCACTGGTTTTGAAATGCAAAATAAGTGACCAACAAAGTGGCAAATGCCTGGTGGCAGCTGCATCATGGGTATGTTTAACAGCTATTAAATTATTCCTGCTCAGCTGATTTAAAAGCCTGAAGGCCACTTGCTTTAGCACTTGGGAACCCTTCCAATGTGATTTTTCTAATTGTTCAATCTTGAATACTTCCTGCAGTAACAGCCAACCCATTTATCACATTATAAATTCATGTAAACATAAAGACTTGAGTGAGTAATGCTGAAGGATGAAACACTTCAGTTGGATGCCAACCCTGCACCAGCCCCAGACAGGAGGGAGTTCCTTTAACATCCAAACCTACAACTGGCAAACCACAACCACCAACAATGTTTTACCTCCTGGCAATTTGGGCAAGAACATTTTCTGACACATTGAAAACAGGATTAAGACACCTGACCATCCCTTACAGATAAACAGCTCTGTAGAAACACACTCAGACTACTCTTTTTCTGGCCCTTGGATGCCTTTTCAGTCATTTTTTACAGTAGGGGCCCAATAGAAATAGCAGGTTAATTAAAGAGTGATCAAAATGTGGCTTTAAGTGCACAGACAACTGTTAGGACCCCATTTCTTTGTGTTGTTACCCAACAGAATCAGCTCATAAGTAGCTCTGGAATGTCCTGGATTTGTCTGTGAACCATTAGCAATTCTCTCTAAAAACAGGCAGAGATGAAAATGCAGCTCCAAAAGCTCCCAGGACTTCAGTGAGGTTTTGCACCTCGTGCTTAATTGGGCTTTGCTTAATTTTATGGCCTTCTAAGAGCTGTTCCTACCGTGGTCTTGCCTGATCCTCTGGGTCCAATAATGAGGGCAGAGTTACTTTCTCCATGCAAGGTGGTTCTTTTCAGCAGCTCCAGCAAATGCCTGTGTGGGAAACAGCAAAAGGTTGGAAACCTCAAAGCAGGAAACATTCAGTGAAACCAGGGAAAACTCAGAGCAAAAGGGAAAACTTGCAAAATATAATACAATAAAGAACAAAGGGCTGAGTGATCAGAGCTCTTAAAATACTTTAAAATATTAAAACACAAAACAAGTTGAGAGTATCACTAATTCATAAAGTTCTGCAATTCCCCACCATGAAAGGCCAGACTTCAATAGTTATTTCTTCCTTTAAAAAGTGGATTGCTTTTTGTGATACCAGTGCAGCTCACCCAAAAGAGAGGCTGGCAAGAATATTAAAGGAAAACCTTGACACCAGTGAAAAATTAATAATCTGGTGGAATATATTCATGTTGACAATCTTCACAAAACTAAATTCAGGCATTCAAAGCTTGGGAATGGCAACAGCAATACTGAACTTCCTTTCCTAGTGCCACCCACAAGAAGGGACAAAGAACAACTCAGAATTATCTTCAGACTCATCACCCTGCAACACGTTTGAAAGACTCATACAAATTACTGACACCTCCAAATCACTGTGGAACAGCTGCAGGATGTGGGTTTGCTCCATATTTGAGAGCAAACCACAGCCAAGAGCCCTGACACATCTTGGGGAAGAAAAAACAAGAATTGGGAAGTTCACTGTGTTTTCTCTCCAGTCCAACTCACCAACTGTGGCATATTAAGCAGAAAACAGTCTGTAAACTGCTCTTCAGAACTCCAATATAAGCAGGGGAGGCTTGTTTTGTGAAACACTGACATGTATTTTCTCACAGCAGATCACACTACACTTATTAAATGTTATTTTCTTTCTTGTAAAAGAAATTAGTGCTCACAGCAGGTGATTCCACTTGCATGAAGATACTTTTGGAAAAAATTGATTGTTTAAAACATGTTCTTTAGATAAAAGTTTGCTAGTTTCAGACTTAAATCAGCACCTGTTAAATGTTTAGGGATTGGGACAGTGTTATTGTCACAATAAATCCCTTCTTCCCAACTCTGACCTCCACATCTGGGTGACCCCAAGAAGTGGGTTTGTTTGAAATGTGTTTTTCAAAACCACAAAGTTTAAAATTTAGTTTTAACGCAGCTTAATAACAAACAGGAGAAAACATGAAGTGGAAACAAAGATTCATGAGAGAATTCAATGTTTTGCTTGGCCAGGCCATTAAACAAAGCCTTAGAAACATGAACTAGAAGTACCTTTTGGGCTTAAAAAGCTAAAAAAGTGTTTCAGGAATTACAGATTTGAAACAAAGACAAGAAATCCAAAACTGAGAGCCTGACAAAAGCAGCGAGGAACAGTTGTATAAAACCTATTAAAGTCTGAGGCAAACATGTTTTAGAAACACTGTGCTGCAGGTCACTTAACCCTGTCTAATTTAGAAAATTAAATTAAAATGGCTTTGTATTTGAGGCTGTCACTCACCTGTACTGCTGCTCCAGCCCCAACAGTTTTCCAGCAGCAGTGGAATGGTGACAGAATCGCTCCCGGAAAATTCTTTGCACCTACAGAGATGACACAGCACAGGAACAACGTTTGGTGCTTCAAACATCACAATGTTCCAACAGTGTAAATACAGCAATAATTGTGGAATGTGCACATTTGTGCTGTTACAAATATTCTGCTACACATAAATTTTAGTAGTCGTCAATATTATATAAAATAAAATTCAATTAAATCATATCAATGTGTCACCAAAATTACATCAGCAGTTCATTTGTTAGTTAAAATTGTATCCTCAGTTCCCAAACAGCCAAATTTCAGCCTCACAGCACCTGCCACTTCATTAGGAGCAACCCCAGTTTTTAAGAATTCACAGAGCTCTTTACCACTATATCCAAAAATACCTGAGCACTCCACCCTTTTGTAACATTTGGTGTCCAATTTAAATGCTCAGTGCCCCAAATTTCAACTGTTAATGAAGGGATTTTCCTTTCAAATCCCACCAGAGCCCCTTCCAGCCTAAGGGAAGGTCCAGCTGCCCTAAAACCCAGTGACATCATTACCATCCCATCATTGCTTTTCCATCTCCGTCTAGTTTATAGTTCCTGATGGAATTATCACCATCAGCTCTTGGCTGTTTTGGTTTAAGAGGAAACACTTGTGGACTTTGTGAGGAGCCATGGAAGGGTTTGGATTGGTGGATTGGGTTTGGGTGGGGAGGGGGCTGCAGGGGGGGCTTCTGGGAGACACTGACAGGTGATTCCATGACGTCCAACAGAGCCAATGTCAACTGCTCTGGGATGGATCCATGATGGAGCAGCCTGTTCTGAGGGACTGATCCACACTGGGGCAGTTCCTGAGGGATTGACCCATGGAAGGGACCCATACTGGAGCAGTTTCTGAGGGAGTGACCCATGGAAGGGACTGACCCACACTGGGGCAGTTCCTGAGGGACTAACCCATGGAGGGGAGCCACACTGGAGCAGCTCCTGAGGGACTGACCCATGGGAGGGACCAACCCCATGGAAGGGACCCACAGTGGAGCAGTTCCTGAGGGACTGACCCATGGAAGGGACTGACCCCATGGAAGGGACATGCTGGAGCAGTTCCTGAAGGACTGACCCTATGGAAGGGACTGACCCATGGAGGGACCCACACTGGAGCAGTTCCTGAGGGACTGACCCCATGGAAGGGACACACTGGAGCAGTTCCTGAGGGACTGACCCCATGGAAGGGACACACTGGAGCAGTTCCTGAAGGACTGACCCCATGGAAGGGACACACTGGAGCAGTTCCTGAAGGACTGACCCCATGGAAGGGACACACTGGAGCAGTTCCTGAGGGACTGACTCATGGAAGGGACTGACCCCATGGAAGGGACCGACCCTATGGAAGGGACCCACACTGGAGCAGTTCCTGAGGGACTGACCCTATGGAGGGACCCACACTGGAGCAGTTCCTGAAGGACTGACCCTATGGAAGGGATCCACACTGGAGCAGTTCCTGAAGGACTGACCCTATGGAAGGGATCCACACTGGAGCAGTTCCTGAGGGACTGACCCATGGAAGGGACTGACCCCATGGAAGGGATACACTGGAGCAGTTCCTGAAGGACTGACCCCATGGAAGGGACACACTGGAGCAGTTCCTGAAGGACTGACCCCATGGAAGGGACACACTGGAGCAGTTCCTGAGGGACTGACTCATGGAAGGGACTGACCCATGGAAGGGACCCACACTGGAGCAGTTCCTGAAAAACTGACCCATGGAAGGGACCCAAGAAGTAGATTATTACTGTAACACTTGAATCAAACAATCAGGTGAGAAGCTGGAAGAAAAACAGAACAGATACAAAAAACCATTTATATCCCTAGAAATTATATCCAGTATCTGTAAAGTCATTTTAAGTGGTCTAGTAAAAAACCAAAAAAAAAAAGGGATTATATGGGAGGCAGAGAATGCAAAAGTTCCCTAACTTGAAACCACAGCCATTAATAAAGCTGTTACTGACCTGTGAGATGCACTCAGGACTGGCTTCATAGCTGTCCTTTGGCTTACGTCTACTCATTGCAGGTTTCATCTTTAAGGAAGGCAGAAAATACAAAGGTTTTACTAATCATTACTTTCCAAATAATGTTAGATACTGCACTCAGATGTTAGACTTTTTTTAAGGGGTCCTGAGGGGATGGGCAGGGTCAAGGGACATTTGGAGTGTCCAGAGGAGGATCTGAAGGGAACTTGGGGGAATCCTGAGGGGATGGGCAGGGTCAGGGGACATTTGGGGGGTCCAGAGGAGGATCTGAAGGGAACTTGGAGGGGTCCTGAGGGGATTGGGGGGCTCTGAAAGGGTTTGGGTGGGCCCAGAAGGGCACTGGGGGATCTTGAAGGGACTTGGGGTCCCTGGGGAGGAAATTTGGAGGGGGCTCTGAGGGGGATTTGGGGGGCACTGAGGGCATTAGGGGGGAACAGGGGGGAGCTCTGATGCAGATTTGGGGAGTCCTCAGGGGATTGTGGAAGCTCTAAAGGGATTTGGGGGGTGGGCCTGCAGGGATTGGGGGTTGAGTGGGACCAGGGCATGGGGAGTCCTGACAAGAGAGAGGAAGGACTGGGGGGCCCTCAGCCAGCCCTCAGAGCCCCAGAGTCCCTCAAAGCCCCAAAGTCCCTCAGAGCTGCCCCATTGGAGCCCCAAAGCCCTTCAGACATGTCCCACTGAAGTCCCAAAGCCCCTCAGAGCTCCTTCAGAACCCCAAAGCCCCTCAGAACCGCCCCATTAGAGTCCCAAACCCCCCAAGAGCCCCTTCGGAACCCCAAATGCCCCAAGAGCCCCCTCGGAGCCCCAAATGCCCCTCAGAGCCGCCCCACTGGAGCTCCAAAGCCCTTCAGAGCTCATTCGGAGCCCCAAAGCCCCTCAGAGCCGCCCCACTGGAGCTCCAAAGCCCTTCAGAGCTCATTCGGAGCCCCAAAGCCTCTCAGAGCCCTCTCGGAGCCCCAAAGCCCCTCAGAGCCGCCTCACCGGAGCCCCAAACCCCCCTAGAGCCCCTAAGCCCCTCAGAGTCGACCCACTGGAGCCCCAAATCCCCCTAGAGCCCTCTCGGAACTCCAAAGCCCTTCAGAGGTGTCCCGCTGAAGCCCCAAAGCCCTTCAGAGGTGCCCCGCTGAAGCCCCAAAGCCCTTCAGAGCTCATTCGGAGCCCCAAAGCCCTTCAGAGCCCCAAAGCCCCTCAGAGCCGTCCCACTGGAGCCTGTGCCGAGCCCACCTGGACCGATCTCCTCCGGGCCGAGCCCACCTTGGCTGAAATCACCTGGGTCGCAATCACCTTGTCCGAGCCCAGGCGGGCCGAGCCCACCATTGTCGGAGATCCCGCGGCCCGATCCCGCCTCCCGGTCCCGGCTCCCCTCCTGCCCGTTCCCGCCCGCCGCGGCTCCTCACCCGCTCCCGTGGCCCCTCGCGCCGCCGCCTCGCTCCTCCCTCGCCGCCCATCCGTCACTTCCCCGGGCCGTCCCTGCGCTCCTCCCTGCCCTGCCCTGCCCTTCCTGCGCTCCCGGATCCGGTTCCGGGAGCGGCGCGCGGCGCTGTGGGAAGTTCCCCCCGTTCCCCCCTCCCTGCCCATTCCCTCCCCGCGGCCTCCCGAGCTCCCCCGGGGCGCATGCGCGGTGGCGGCCGCCGCGGCTGCCTGCCCTCCTCCTCCTCCTCTTCCTCCTCCTCCTCCTCCTCGTTCTCCTCCTCCTCCTCCTTCCCGACAGCGGCGGCGGCGATGAGGAGGAGCGCGGGGGGGGCCGGCGGCGGGACGGGCGGGTGTTCGCGCCGCTGAAGGGCCCCGCGGCAGCAGCAGCGCCGCGCCGAGGCGGGGGCGGGGGGCCCCGAGCAGGCGCTGCCGCCGCCGAGTTTGCTCCACATCCCCCCGTCCCTCCCTCTCTCCTTCCCTGCCTGCCCGAACCCTGCCGAGCGCACCGAGCCCCCCCTGCCGTCCCTCGGGGGCGGCCCCGCGGAGCGCCGCTCCCTCCTCCTCCTCCCCCTTTATTACCCTTTGTGTGCGTCTCCGCCTTCCTCCCCGCGCCGGGCCCTGAGGTGAGTGCGGGGAGAGCGGGGGGGCCGGTTTGTTTACCCGCTGTTCGCCCCCCGTGGTGCCCCCCGGGTGCCCAGGGGGGGTCTGCCTGTCACCCCCGGGCCCAGCTTTGTTGTGGGGGGATGCTCCGCTCGGGGGGGAAGGGGCGGCGGGGGCAAAGTTGGGGCGCTGAGCCCCTCGGGGGGCGGCCCACGGCGAGCCCCCAGCCCTGCCCGCCGGGCCAGGCCGCGGCCGCACTTATTGTGCGAGTTATTAAACCCCAGCCGTGGGCAGGGTACAAAGAGCACTTGTACAAAGACCCTCTCCCGGAGCTGAACTTCCAGGGGGAGACAGCCCAGGAGCCGGGCTGGGTGGTGGTGGCAGCCCCTGGTGTTGTCGGAGGTGTTTGGTCAGTGGTTTGTTGGGATATATCCATAGGGATCTGCTTTTCCATGGCTTTGTGGCTGGGAAGGCCAAATGTCTCCATCTGTACCGCTGGTGGTCTGAGCTGACCGGGGTTTGTGCTGGTTCAAGGCAAAGTTGTGTGTCAAAATGTCTGAAAATGTCAAAGTGGATCCTTTAAATGTCAAAGTGGATCCTTTAAATGTCAAACTGGATCCTTGAGGGATTGTTGGGAAAGGCCTTCCAGAGGTTTGCAAGGATCCAGGAGTAAGAGTTGGGACGTTAAGGCCAACTTGAAATCAGTCTCCTCTCCACAAGTAGGATGTTTATGTTAAAATTGCTGTTGTCTGCTTATTCCTGCGGCTTAATTATGTCGTCTGTAATTCCAGAGTGGCTGTTTGAGTGCTTTGGTTTGGTTTTGGTTCATTCAGTGCTGGATGCTGGGCCATGGAGTGGGCCATGAGTTCCAGAGGGGCATCCTGGTCCAGCAGTGGTGGGAAGGGAATGTGTGTCATCCCTGCCTCACACTAAGGGATGCCCACAAGAAAGAGCTCTCCCGACACGCTGGGGTGTCTCCCATTTCTAATTTGTACATGTGTGTTTTGTGTGAAGCAGCAATTTTGTGATCAGGCTGGGAGGAGTTTGTGGAATCCTGAATTTGGTGGGAGAAAAAGAAGAGTTGGGTTGGTGTTTGACAATATTGTGGTGAAGAATTGAAGGTAGCAACCGTAGCTGTAGCTCTTTCTAGTACTTTGCCATGAGTTTTCTTTCTGCTTGGACTAACTTTGGGTTTAAACATGTGAAAAAACCTCAATGTCGATAATCATTGTCAAAATCTATGGATCTGTGTATAAAAACATTTTATTCAGGCCTGTGACTCTCCTTTTAGTTACTACAGGCAGGGATTGGGCAGCAAAACCCTGTCCAAGAGCAGAGGATGTAATTTCCTTTTTTATTTCATGACAGTGCTTCTTTTCTCAACCTGAGATGCCATTGATCTTCTTTCATGTGTGCTTGGGAAGCTGGAGCAGCCTCGGGATTCCTTTCCCTGTGGATTGTGGAGCTGCAGCTCTGCCCCCATGGCCCACAGCCCTGAGATACAATAATTCCTACAGGGCTGTAACAATCTTACCATGTTTCAGAAGTATTTGGGTATGATTTGTTTCCTATGGTTGCACTGTAACATTCCCAGAATTCCGGCAGAATTCTGAAGCTGGGCAGGATAATTTGTGGTCTTCCCTTACTTGAAATCCTAGGGATGAAATTGCTGATAAACCTTCCCTTCCCTAGGCCTGCAGCTCCTGCTTTCAGCTGTTTGTGCTGGAAGGATTTGGGAGACTGGGAAGGGAAGGGCCCTGTGAAGGAGCCACTGGTGGGACTGGGATTCTGGGTGGTGTTGGATGCAATTCCTGCCTTTCTGCAGGCTCAGCACAAAGTGGGGTCAGGCTGATTTGGGGCTTGGGGCTCTGTCACAACCTCCAAGAACTGAATCCCTCAACCTGTGCCGAGGTAGGCTGTGAATTATCAACAAAAGGCAACAGATTCCTTTTATTTGGGTTTTTAAGCTCTTTTTGCTGCTGTTATCAATAAGTATTTACAGTTGATAATTGCTTGTAGGAAAACTTTGTGTGGATTTTCCAGTTCTTTATCGTTGGAGAGAAAATTAATAATTATTTTCCTCTATTCCGGGTTAGTGGCTTTGCAGCCTCTGGGGCAGATGGTTTGGAATTAGCCAGGACCTACCAGGGCTGTAAAAATGCTGTTTAAGCCTGACTTTTATTTGTTTTTAGCAATGTTTCCTTGGAGTTTGCTGCCTCACCTGCCTGGCTTTGTGGCTGAGTGTGTTGGTGTTGTTTGGACTGGGCAGGCGGATGTTTGAGGAGAATCCTTATGATGCAATACTTGGAATAATGGAACTTTTCTTGCAGTCCTGTAGTCCTTTGGTTCCTTGGTTGGGGAGGGATCACTCTTTCTCCTGGCTAAAGAGCCCTGGAGATCTTGGCATGAGCCACAGTCCTCTCCAAATGGAATGCCTTGGGTTGTTTAATTCGCTTTGTCAGGAGATTTATTTGTTTTCCCCTACTGTTATCCGTGGCCATTCCTTGTGTGTGGAAGATGAGCACAGTCACTCCAGGGATGGTTTCTGGACCAGCAGCCAGTGCTTTCCCTGGATGTTCCTCCTGGAAAGCAGGAGCCAGGTGGGAGGCCCCTCGTGCCCATCTGGAGCCCCACGAATGTCCCAGACCCTCCATAAGCTGAAGAGGCCACAAAGTGCACAAAGCACTTGAGTCTCATCTGCTCATGGCCAGGGACTCAAATTTGGGAACTGGCAGGGCCTCCTTTTCAAAAATTCCTCTAAAACTTCAGGAAAACGGGGGGTTCGGGTTGTTCTTTTGGGTAGTTTGAGGGTTTAGTTTTGTTTTGCTGGTTTTGAGGTGCCTGTGTTGGTTCCTGTTCTGTCCCAGTGGAAATCAAACCTACCATTGATTCCAACCATAAAAAGATACAGGATACATTTCTTTTTTTAATGCTCTCATGTCATTAAGGACCTGCTTATTGTTTTAAAGAGTTACTTGAGTGTTGGAAGCCACAGGCTCTCTCTGGCTTTTCTTTGTATTTATTTTTGGAACTATTAGATGCACTAATTCTGCTCCCTCAGTCTCAAATAGGCCTGCACAGGAACCAAGGCCTGGATTAGGGATGAAATTTTGGAAAAGCTTTGGAGACAGCTCTCAGGATGCTTTAATTTTATCTGGAAAACGGGAATAAAACAAGCAGCAGCAGTTAAGAAATGAAGAAGTGCTGACTCCTTTCCTCTCTCAAACTCCGAGTTCTTTATTGCAGCAATACCAATTTTTGTGATGAATCGTCTCGAAAGGAGCTCCGACTTTGCACTATTTTTAAATTGAGGTAAAATTTTGTCAGGAACCTCTTAAATTACAGCCTCACAAAGTGTGTGAGCACTCATGCAAATGAGATGAGCCACGTCCACAAACACACACGTATGTGTGTATAAATAAAAAAGCAGATAGAAGAGGAGTAAAAAATAGATAATTTAAACTTTCAAGCGCCGTTTTAAAGCTTCGTTGGGAGGCCTTTCCCTCCCCGCTGTTGTTTGGATGTGGCTCAGGGAGCAGGAATCAGTCAGAGCCATGCAAGGGCTATTCATAGACCTTTGTGAGATGAGTTGCTCAGCTCTGTTTATCTGCAGCCTGACAGGTGCTCCCATCCCAAAACCTCCACTGCCATTTCCCGTGGGAGTGACTAAGGGACAAACTGGGGAGCTGGTTCAGTGGTTGGTTCGTTGGGTTGGAGCTCAGGGACGTTGTGAGGGGAACTGGACATGCCCAACATACATTTTTTTGATTTTTTTTTTTAAATATTCTTCTTCAGGAGCTTTAAATTTACTCCCAAATGCTTGAAAATCCTTTTTCAAATTTCTAAGAAAAAATAAAAAAATGTAATTTACTGCTCAGGTAAAATTCAAAATGCAGCTTTCTTCTTTTTTTATATATATTTTTGTTCTCCAGAGAATATTTTAAAGTAAGAAAGTACTTTATAAAGCCTTATATTGCAACAAGATCTGGTAATAAGAGGTATAAAAAATATATTAATTCATTATTCTGATATGGGGCAACATTAAAGGCTGGAATTAAAAAAAAAGAAAATACATATATATATGTGTGTGTGTATATATATTTATATATATGTGTATATATACATACATACCTGCATATATATTTATATATATATTTATATATTTTTAATATATATTTTTATATATATGCACTCATAATTTTTGCCTAGTCTACATTTTCAGTGTCCTTAAATCCCAAATTATTTTGGTGTCCCACTGAAGGAGGAATAATGTGAAATGTAACCAGCCTGTGAAATTTGGGGGTTTGCAGCATCAGCTCAGGAAAATCCCCAAGTGAGGGAACCAGAACAGTTGTCAACTGTTTGCACAACAAATCCTGTTGGATCAAATGGTGATATTCCCAACGTTTAGATCCAACATAATGTTGCCTTGTCCCCCTGTGCCAAAGGAAACAAACACAGCAGCAAATTTGGCCAAACTGAACCTGGCCCTACCTGTCCTAAATACAGATATTCCCATTTTTCCATTGGTGCTGCCTGATGGTTCCAAAACATGGAAATGGAATTTGAGTTGGCCAATTTTATAGACTTTATTTTTGAGCTCTGGTAACGTGTTATTTGGGATTAGCTGTTGTGGTAAATTATAAATATTATAAATATTTTTATAAAAATATGTGAAATGTTTGGGGTTTGTCTTCATCCTTTAAGCTTTTACCTGTCTTACTTCATGTGTATTTTATATATATATGTATTTAATGCATATTTATACATGTGTATATATGTGGTTAGTCCCACTAGACTGGTACAAATTTCATGTCTTTGGATAGATCTGAAGCTGCAGCATTGAAAATAATAAACAGCTGGCACTGGCTTTATATTTTGACTGTGTTTGCCCCTAATCTATTTAATTTAATTTAATTTTTTACTTTTAAGACTGATGCAGTGAAGCTTTATGCATCTATTTAATTTTTTTTATATAAGCTTGCTGTCAATTTAGGGAGGTAAATTTTATTTATTTTATCTGTGTGTAGAAGAGAAGCACCAAAAAAAAAAAAAAAAAGATAAATTTTGCTGGATCCAACCAACAGATAAGAGGAAGAAATTTTTTTTTAGTATCTGCTATTTTGGGAAGAAAAAACACTGCAAAAGTGAACAAATGAGATCATTGATTAAAGAAACAAAGTAGTCAGGAATCTGTAGCGAGCTGGTTTTTTTAGAACAGAACTTCCTTTTGTCTTTGAGGGGCTTTGGGGGCAGGAGGGGGGACGTTGGTCCCTCGGAATCTTTATGGGGAAGCCGCTTGGATCAGATTTCAGGGATGTGTTGGCACAGCCTGGTGATGCAACTACGTGTTGTCTTGTTCCTGAGCGCGGAATGTGAGAGATTTAGAAAAGTTTCCTGGCTCTCTGCTGGTCTCGGGGAAACTTTGCACACTTGGTGTTCCTGGGCAGGCTCCCGTGAAGGTGCTGAGCACAGCGCTGCTCCTGCTGCGGGGAGCTGTGCCGGAGGCGTTCCTGGAGCTGGGAGGGTGGGTGTGTGCTCCCCCTCCGTCAAATCCCAGTTTGGAGCAGCAGCCCCAGTTAGAGCCCCTCGGCCCCAGTTAGAGCCCCTCGGCCCCAGTTAGAGCCCCTCGGCCCCAGTTAGAGCCCCTCGGCCCCAGTTAGAGCCCCGTGGTCCCAGTTAGAGCCCCTCGGCCCCAGTTAGAGCCCCGTAGTCCCAGTTAGAGCCCCTCGGCCCCAGTTAGAGCCCCGTAGTCCCAGTTGGAGCCTCAACCCCAGTTAGAGCCCCGCGGTCCGAGCTGGAGCCCCGCGGTCCCAGTTGGAGTCCCAGTTGGAGCCCCGCAGTCCCAGTTGGAGCCCGTCAGTCCCAGTTGGAGCAGCGGCCCTAGTTAGAGCCCCGCGGTCCGAGCTGGAGCCCCGCGGTCCCAGTTGGAGCCCCAGTTGGAGCCCGTCAGTCCCAGTTGGAGCCCGTCAGTCCCAGTTGGAGCCCGTCAGTCCCAGTTGGAGCCCCGTAGTCCCAGTTAGAGCCCCGTAGTCCCAGTTAGAGCCCCTCGGCCCCAGTTAGAGCCCCTCGGCCCCAGTTAGAGCCCCTCGGCCCCAGTTGGAGCCCCGTAGTCCCAGTTGGAGCCCCGTAGTCCCAGTTGGAGCCCCGTAGTCCCAGTTGGAGCCCCGTAGTCCCAGTTGGAGCCGCTCGGCCCCAGCTGGAGCCGCTCGGCCCCAGTTGGAGCCCCGCGGTCCCAGCTGGAGCCACTCGGCCCCAGTTGGAGCCCCAGTTGGAGCCCCGCAGTCCCAGTTGGAGCCCCGCAGTCCCAGTTGGAGCCCGTCAGTCCCAGTTGGAGCCCGTCAGTCCCAGTTGGAGCCCGTCAGTCCCAGTTGGAGCCCGTCAGTCCCAGTTGGAGCCCGTCAGTCCCAGTTGGAGCCCGTCAGTCCCAGTTGGAGCCCGTCAGTCCCAGTTGGAGCCCGTCAGTCCCAGCTGGAGCCCCGTAGTCCCAGTTGGAGCCCCTGGGCCCCAGTTAGAGCCCCGTAGTCCCAGTTAGAGCCCCTGGGCCCCAGTTAGAGCCCCGTAGTCCCAGTTAGAGCCGCTCGGCCCCAGTTGGAGCTCCGCGGTCCCAGCTGGAGCCCCTTGGCCCCAGTTGGAGCCCACAGTCCCAGTTTGAGCGTCGGCCCCAGTTTGAGCGTCGGCCCCAGTTTGAGCGTCGGCCCCAGCTGGAGCCCCGCAGTCCCAGTTGGAGGCCCGTCGGCCCCAGTTGGAGCCCGTCAGCCCCAGTTGGAGCCCATCAACCCCAGCTGGATCCTCGGCCCTAGCTGGAGGCTCAGTCCCAGTTGCAGCCCCGCGGCCCCAGTTTCCCCAACCCCAGCAGACTCAGGACAGCTGCAATAACTGCAGGGAGGATCCAAGGGGAGAGGTGGCCACGATTCCCCCTTCCCAGGAAACCTTTTCCCTGGCTCTTCCCAGCCTGCAGCGCTTTGCACTTGGGAAGGCTCTCAGAGCTGAGATCTGTATTTGGGGCTGTGTTTTCCAGGCAAAGCAGTCATGGTTTTCCCGGGAAATTTCATCCTAAGGGCTAAAGATGCGGTGTGGAAATCCTTGTCCCAAACCCTCCTGTTGGCCAAACCCGAACCCACTGACTGTTCCCCACCAAGATCGTCTCAGTGCCGAGGGCTGTGCCGTCCCATCTCTCAGGGCACAGGAATGTGCTGTGTTTAGTGGACCATAACTCAAAAATTCATCTGTTGAGAACAAACAAAAAGCAGCGAACCAACAACACAGATTTCACATAATGCTTTAAACTTAGGGCTGGTGTTTGAGTCTAAGGATTATATACTTAAAAATATGTGAGTAGTTGGAGCCCTTGAGAACACACGAGGTTCTCCTCGAAGCCTGCCCGGTGTTACTGAGCAATAGAGCCGGTCCGTGTCTGGGCCAGCCGAGCCCGCAGCCCAACCATATCTGGCCGCGGCCCATCCGCTCCTCACCTCTGGGTTAAAATTAGTCCAATCATTTGCAGCGTGAGTCACTTCTAAAAATGACTTGTCCATCTGCCCTGCCTGTAACGCTGCAGAGCTCCCCGTCCTGTGCCCGGGGCTTTGGGAATGTCGTGTTGCCCCGGGGACATCCTGGGGCTCTTGGGTCCCACTTTTTGCTTTGATAAGTGTTTGGGTCAGGCTTTAAGCTCTTGTCATAAAACTGCAGTGTGGGTGACTCTAATTTTTTCATTTTAAATTTTTTATTTTAATTATTTTAATTTTAATTTTTTAATTTTAATTTTTTAATTTTATTTTAAAAATTTTTTATTTTATTCTAATTTTAATTTTTAATTTTTTAATTTTATTTTTTAATTTTAATTTTAAAATTTTTTATTTTATTCTAATTTTAATTTTTAATTTTAATTTTTTAAGTTTAACTTTTAATGTATTTTTATTTTATATAATTTTTATTTTCTAATTTTAATTTTTTATTTTAATTTTTAATTTTGATTTTTAATTTTATTTTTTTATTTTATTTTTTAACATTTTCTAATTGTAATTTTTAATTTTGACTTTGTATTTTAATTTTTAATTTTATTTTTAAAATTTTTCTAATTTTAATTTTTTTGTTTTCATTTCTTATTTTAATTTTTGTTCTTTTAATTTTTCAATTTATTTTATTATATGTTTTTATTTTAATTTTTCAATTTATTTTTATTTTATTTTTTAATTTTAATTTTTAATATATTTTATTTTAACTTTTCATTTGACTTTTAAAATTTTTTTTATTTCAATTTTTTGTTTTTATTTTTTTGTTCTTTTAATTTTTCAATTTATTTTATTTTATTTTTTAATTTTAATTTTTTAATTTTAATTTTTCAATTTATTTTTATTTTATTTTTTATTTTTATTTTTAATTTTCATTTTTTAATTTATTTTTATTTTACTTTTTAATTTTTTAATGTTAGTTTTTAATTTCAATTTTTAATGTTAATTTTTATTTTTTAACTTTTAATTTTCATTTTTTAATTTTATTTTCTAAGTGTTTTTACTCTTGATATTTTCTTGCTAAAATTCTATGTCTGAAATTTTTTTTAAAAACAGTTTATTCTGTTTTCACTCATGTCAGCACTGAAATATTTATCATCTTTCTTGGCTGCTGCATCAAGCCCTAAATCAGAATTTTTCCTGAGTTCCAACTCCACAAAGGTCTTAAGGAATGAGCCCTTCCAGCTTGGCAGTGGTTTCGGGAATGTCGTGTTGCCCCTGGAACATCCTGGGGCTTTTCTATCCCATTTTTTGCTTTGATAAATATGTTTGGATCAGGCATTAAGTTCATATAAAACTGCAGTGTGGGTGGTTTTAATTTTTTTAATTTTAATTTTGTAATTTTTTTTTCAATATCAAGTGTTTCTACTCTTGATGTTTCATTATTAAAATTCTATGTATGAAATCCTTAATTTAAAAAAAAGAAGGGTCTATTCTGTTTTCACTGATGTCAGCACTGAAATATTTATCAGCTTTGTGGGTGCTGGATCAATGACATTAAAACAGAGTATTTTTCATTTTAATTCCTATATAAGAGGAAGTTACGTGGCAGAAAAGGCATTCCTGTGTGTAGGAGCTACATTGTCTTTCTTAAATAATAATTATCACAGCAATAATGGTTGTTTTGTCAGAGAAAGGGCAACATAAACTTTGTAGAACCTTTTTTTTACATTTTTTCTTTCTATTTGAAAAAAAAATTACCAACTTCCTCCCAATATTGATCTGTGCTAAATAAAAATAAGTTTAACTTTATTCAGTTTTTTTAAGGTGATGCAACAACCTGAGACATCCCATAGATGAACTGTTGGAAGTAAATTATATTTATTTTTAATGTTACTGCATTCAACAAAACAGTAAAAAATGTTAATATTCAGCTTTTGCTAATTATTGCAAACAGTTGTAATTCTTTATAGGATCTGGATGTCTGGAATGTTCCTGAGCTGTTATAGGAAAAGTGAAGTGTTTTTTGCTTTCTGGTCAAACACTTATGTATGAAAAAGTTCATTATAATGAACCATTATGATGGTTATATAGGAATTATAATGGTGGCAAACCCTAAATTTGGGATATTTTAAGGCATTTCCAGTTGTTGAAAGAAAGTTCTTCATAGAGACCTGTTTAAAGTCCATCCTGGAGTTGTCAGGTGGGATTGCAGGATTGGGTTCTGGGAATCTCTGTGTTCATCAGAAATTTGCAAATAATTACTACGTTATTTTAATCTCTCTCTTCATCCTGCCCAGTGTAATCTGTTAATTGTTCCATCCTCACTTTCTACACTCTCCTGTTGGCTTTTCCTTCACCCTTTATTGTGCCCCTGTAGAAATTCCCAACAACTTCCCAGCTCCTGGTTGGCCAGAGCAGAACTGTTGGGTGGTGCCCACCTTGGTGGGCTGAGTTTGGAATGCCACCAGTGGACACCAAAGTGCAGTTAATGCCTCACTGGGTACAATATTTTGATTTTTTGTGCTTGCAGTGTGAGTTCCTGGGAACTGCCTGTGGATAACCCACCCTTCCTGTGCTGCTTTCAGCCTCGGGGAAGGGGATGTTTGGCCTCTGTGGGGGGAAAGGGCTGCAACTGAAAGTGCTGGAGGGGCCTCCGGGGTGGGAGAGGGAAGGAAACGGGTGGTGAGACGTTAGGAAGAGGCACAGGCTTTGGGGAGAGGGTTGGGGGGCACGGATGGGGGCACAGCAGGGCCTGGGGTGGGGTGGGGGAGTCAGGGATTGAATGGAAATTGGGGGGTGTTTGGGGAGCAAGGGCCATGTGGGGGGTGAAGTGTTTGCTGGGATGGAGGGGAGGAGGGCAGAGAACCATGGAATGGGTTGGGTTGGAGGGATCTTAAAGCTCATCCCACTGTCTGGAACTGCCTGAAGGGAAGTTCTGGCCAGGTGGGGGTTGGTCTCTTCTCCCAGGCACTCAGCAATAGGACAAGGGGGCACGATGGGCTCAAGCTCTGCCAGGGGAAATTGAAGTTGGAGAGCAGGAAAAAATTCTTTGCAGAGAGAGTGCTCAGGCATTGGAATGGGCTGCCCAGAGAGGGGGTGGATTCCCCATCCCTGGAGGTTTTTCAGCTGAGCTTGGCCGTGGCACTGAGTGCCATGATCTGGTAAAGGGACTGGAGCTGGCCCAAGGGTTGGACTTGATGATATCGGAGGTCTTTTCCAATCCAATCCATTCTATGATTCTGTGATTCCCACAGCACGGGCAGCTCCGTGGGCAGAGCCCTCCATGGCTGAGTGTTCCCTAGGAAAGCATTCCATGGTTATAATACCCTGGAAGGGTGTCTGGAATTCTCTGAGTGCCTCCTGTGCCTTGCTGTGTGTTGTTTACTCTGACTCTATTCTGTCCTGCTCGTCCCCTGGGTAAACACTTCTAATCCAAGGCAATTCTGGTGGCTCTTCCTCTTGGTTTTCTGCATCCCTCTGACATCCACCACAGTATTCCCAGGCAGGGCAAACCACTGGTTTGTCTGGATGATCCTAATCCAACATCACGCAAGGAAAATCAAAAAATAGTTTGGCTGCCTAATGATTCAGCAATGCAGACTCTGTGCCAAAAATCAGAGCATTTGTTGGCTTTGCACTCGAGCAAATGCATTGAACTTCTTTGTTTTAACTCTCATCTTCAGGGTTTGAAGGCTTAGGAATTTATTCCACCAAAAGAAATGTGTTTTACAATTATTAGAAACATGGAAATTAGTCTTTGGATTTCTTGTGTCTCTCATTTTTTTGAATAAATATTTCTGGGCTTACATCTGCAGTTACTCTTTTAAACAGAGCCAGAAAAGTTTCTCTTGTTATGGAACAGGAGCTTTAATATGATTTAGCATTTTCTAGTTTGAGATAATGGCCAGACATAGGAAATAAATTCAGTGTGCCTTGGTGAGGGAAGGGGATTCTCTGGAATAACATCAGTGTCGTGTCTTGAGTGCTGAAGTATTTCAGTAAAAAGAGGAGCAAAGTTTTTGGAGGAACCTGAGCAGAAGCAGGAACCAGATGTGTTCATTTTGTAGGCATTAACCAGTCTGCATTTTAAGGATCAGTCTCTGATCCATTTAAATTCAAGGACTAAATTATTTTATGTGTCTCTGTTGGGTGGTATTTCTTGTGTGTTTCTCAGAGCCCTTTGGTGTTACTGTGATAAAGAATAACAGGAATAATGAGGATTTTTTTTTTCTATTGACTTCTGTGAAAATCATTTTGGACCTAATACAGGGGGGTGATTTTACATAGTTCAATAAAGAATAAAAAAAGAAAGGTGGGAATGTAGGATGAGCACTAGAAGAGACCTCTTGATTTCTAAATTTAATTTCTATTGGGTGGTTTAAACTCAAATTACTGATACTATTCTCTGTTAGTTTCTGCTTAGCTGGTTACTAGAAATTAATTTAATTTTTTAATTTCTTTTTTTCACCCCATTCAAGACTTTAAAAAACAAACCAAACCAATCCCAAAGTGCTGTGTTTTCCTCCATACTACAGCAGCTCTACAACATTATTTAAAATAAATATTCTCCCACATTTCTGCCAAAAGCAAGAAAAAGGGATTTGTTCAATCAGCTGAAATAAAATTATCCTCAGACTAGCAATGAGATACTCGGGCATTTTCCCCATGATTCACTGTTTGATGAGAAATATGTTAATATTTGCTATAATTTACAAAACCAGATGTGAGAGGATTTGGGGTTTTTATTTATGTTTTTCTGTAGTAACACACAAGTCAGTTGAGTCTTTGGTTCAGGCAGGTTGGGAGGGACTCCAGCAAAGTGACATTACCTGTCCTGAAATATGAAATACAAAGGCTGATCTCTCTGATAATCTGCCTTGTTGGATGTTTTGCTCACTATTATAAAACAAAAAAAATTACAAAATCAAACTTAATTGTCTTGGAGAAAAGTGAGGAAAATAAATAATTCCTGCAGCAGTGCAGTATAAAGTATTAAATGGGAAATACATGGAGTTGTTCAGTGTTTAAAAGTGCTGCCTTCATTTTCATTTATAACCAGGGAGCTTCACATTACTTGGGCATGACTTTAGTTTAGTTCTCTGTGTAGAAAACTCATTTTTTTTCTTTTTTTTGGTCTTATTTACTGTGACTTGGTGCTGCCATAATAATATTAAATGTCCATAACATGGTTTGGGTAAGAAAACTTTAGACAAAGTCTGGGCAGAGCACTGAGTGTTTCTGCAGAGGGAATTGCTCTTCAGGTTGGAGTTACTTCTGTGGCTTTTTCTGAGGTGGCTTCGTTTGGTCTTTCCTGGTGATCCCTGTGGGTGTTTCCTGGTGATCCCTGTGGGTGTTTCCTGGTGATCCCAGTGGGTATTTCCTGGTGATCCCAGTGGGTATTTCCTGGTGATCCCAGTGGGTGTTTCCTGGTGATCCCAGTGGGTATTTCCTGGTGATCCCTGTGGGTATTTCCTGGTGATCCCTGTGGGTGTTTCCTGGTGATCCCTGTGGGTATTTCCTGGTGATCCCAGTGGGTGTTTCCTGGTGATCCCTGTGGGTATTTCCTGGTGATCCCTGTGGGTATCTCCTGGTGATCCCTGTGGGTATCTCCTGGTGATCCCAGTGGGTGTTTCATGGTGAGCCATGTGGGTATTTCCTGGTGATCCCAGTGGGTGTTTCATGGTGATCCCTGTGGGTATTTCCTGGTGATCCCTGTGGGATGATGGCACTGGTCCCTCTCCCAGAGGTCACTTTATGTCCCATAGAGGAGTCCAGCAAATTTCTCTCTGTGCAGTAGAAAAAAAGGAGTTTTATGACTTGGGCAAAGCACTTTTCCCACTTCCATCCAAACCCCTTTTCATAAATACAGCCATAGAACACCTCAGGCCATTCACTTCATCTTCTCAAGGGCAAAGGGCTTTGCTTTTTCTTCCCTTTCTTTTTCTGATTAATTTTTTGGAGAAAGGGACCTGTCAGAACAGACTTTATGGGTTTTCCCTCGCTGAATTGACACTCTATAAAGTCCTTTTCTAGCAGATTCCATCCAAGAGGGAGGCAATGGAGAGGCTACAGGTGGGGCACGGGGGAAAGTTGGAGCTTATTAAATCTTTTCAGGGAGAAAAGGAAGCAGTTCAGAGGTTCCTGTGGCAGCATTTGGGGAGCCTGGGAGAGATTCTCTTCAGCAGGTTAGGAGGGACAGGATGGGAAGGGAAATTGGAGGGAAATTGGAGATATTAACCTGGTTCAGAACTTTAGATGCCTTTTCTTGAGCTGCAGTCTGAGAGAGTTTGGAGCACAAAAGGCTCAAAAGTGAGTGCTGATGTCTTAAAATAGACATTTGAATGGGCTGGTTTGCTTTTCTAGAATGAATTTTTCGTTAAGGAGAAATGACAACAACACAGCAGACAAACTGGAGTCCTGGAACACCTCCCAGAGCTGCTGGGTCTGAGGGGCTGTTTCTCCTCCCCATCCAGGGGAGTTTCACTGAGCACTGCAGGGCCTGGGCAGCGTTAATGGAATTAATTCAGGGTCACTTAGCAGAGGGTTCATGTCACGATGTGTCAGCTCAGCCCTTTGTGGCAGGTGAGTCTGGGGTTCCCAGTGAGCCACCAGGAGCCTGGGCTGGCTCTGCCCTTGGGTTTGGCAGCAGCACAGCAGAGTGTGTGACACACTCTCTGAGCTGCCATCCCTGCCATCCCTGGGAGCTGGGAATGCCTGTGGAACATGGGCACACTCCCTGGGCTGCCATCCCATCCCATCCCTGCCATCCCTGGGAGCTGGGAATGCTTGTGGAACATGGGCACACTCCCTGAGCTGCCATCCCATCCCTTCCCATCCCTGAGAGCTGGGAATGCCTGTGGAACGTGGGCACACTCCCTGAGCTGCCATCCCATCCCATCCCTGCCATCCCTGGGAGCTGGGAATGCCTGTGGAACGTGGGCACACTCCCTGAGCTCCCATCCCATCCCTGCCATCCCTAGGAGCTGGGAATGCCTGTGGAACATGGGCACACTCCCTGGAGCTGCCATCCCATCCCATCCCATCCCTGGGAGCTGGTAATGCCTGTGGAACGTGGGCACACTCCCTGAGCTGCCATCCCATCCCATCCCATCCCATCCCATCCCATCCCATCCCATCCCTGGGAGCTGGGAATGCCTGTGGAACATGGGCACACTCCCTGAGCTGCCATCCCATCCCATCCCATCCCTGGGAGCTGGGAATGCCTGTGGAACGTGGGCACACTCCCTGAGCTCCCATCCCATCCCTGCCATCCCTAGGAGCTGGGAATGCCTGTGGAACATGGGCACACTCCCTGAGCTGCCATCCCATCCCATCCCATCCCATCCCATCCCTGGGAGCTGGGAATGCTTGTGGAACGTGGGCACACTCCCTGAGCTGCCATCCCATCCCTTCCCATCCCTGCCATCCCTGGGAGCTGGGAATGCCTGTGGAACGTGGGCACACTCCCTGAGCTGCCATCCCATCCCATCCCATCCCATCCCATCCCATCCCATCCCATCCCATCCCATCCCATCCCTGCCATCCCTGGGAGCTGGTAATGCCTGTGGAACGTGGGCTGGGGGAGCTCTGCCAGAGCAGTCCCAGCCCTGCCAGTTGAGACTTGCAGGGACTGTGAGCACAACCCTCCACTCCCATGTGATTCTCACGGAAAACTCCCCAGGATTTCAGGGGATTGGCCTGACTGGGGCTTGACACCAACCCTGGTAAAGAGGGGAAATCGTGGAGAGGCAAATCCTGGAGAACTTTCTTTGTAAAAGTTTGTCATAGTGGGACTTTTCTGAGAGAAAATGCAGGTCTTTTGAGACTTTCCTGAGAGAAAATCCCCCCCAGCCAGGGCCATGGGGAATCCCACAGCAGCCTGGCAGCAGGTGAACATTATCCAGGAGGCAGAAGTTTGGGAATCAGCCCTTCTGTTTGGGAAGTTGGCATTTCTGCAGCCGTGGAGACGCTCGGTGCACGGGTCACATTCAGTGCAGGGCTTATGGAGCAGTTTGCTGGGAAAGGAGGAATTGAGCAGATGGATCTGGAGCAGAGGGTTTGGAGAGGGTGGTCTTGCCTGGGTTAATCATGAACATGGAGTGGTTTTAATTTGTGTAATTAATGTGAAGTGGGCAGGATGCTGATGTGGACAGGCACAGTGGGATAATGTCCAGGAATGTTCCTTTGGGTTCCTGCCTTTGTCTGGTGTGAAGATCTAAGAGGAGAAACCCCAGGGTGGTGGCAGACACAGCCCTTGAGTTAATTTATTGTTTTTATGTGCTGGTATTGCAAACCCTGAGACCTTTCAGTGATGAGGTGGGAGTTGTTCCCTGATTCCTCATCCAAAACTTAGAATGACATGGCATTAAATAAATAACAAAAGCTTTAAACTGACCAAAATAATAATAATATTCTGGTTCCTTGTCCACCTGTGAGTTCATAGTTGAAGCAGTGCAGTAAAACAAAAATTGATGTAAAGTTGTGCCCTTGGAGAAATTCTACAGAGGCTCCAGAATAGTGACTTTTTTGCACTGAGACTTCCACTGGATTTATATATTCTACAGCTTTTCTAGCCCAGATAAAAGGGCCCAGATCAATGATATAATTTGCCAATTTAGACCTTGGTTTCTATTTTTAAGCAAGTGATACCTAATATTTGGTAGGAGTGTGGGAGCATCTTCTGAAGGAACATTTGTCCTCTGACCACTTGGGATTATAAAGCCAGAATAAATATGGGAGAGCAGATTACACTTATAAAATATCAATCTGAGCAGAACAAAAGGATTGGGGGTTCTTCTCTTTGCCCTTTTTTTTTTTTTGTTCTTTTTTATCTCCTGACTGAAAAATACTCCCAGTCCTTCCCCACCCCCAACCGAAGGAATAAATGACCGAAGAATTCGACTGAACTAAAACACCCAGAGAAGCAGAAAAGGTGAAAAGCCACAGTCAGTGAGGGAGGACGAAAAGGAAGGGCCATAAAGGGTTTGTTGTGTGGTACACAGGTTGTTAATGCTGTTAATGATTGAGCTGTTTATGGGGGATTACAAAGGGTTAGGAAACGACTCTGCTCGGGAATTCCACCCAATCCCAGAGCCAGGAACAAAAGTTGAGCAGGATGCTGGGCTGGGATGTGGCTGTGGAAGATCCCCAGGGCTGGCGAGGAGCCCGAGTGGCTTCGGGGTCCTGCTGCTCCTGCTGCAGCCCAAGGGACACCAATAACCCCGCGGAACTATTCACTTACCAGTGGCAGAGTTAGGAGGAGTGTGGAAGTTTCCAGAAATATGCAGTAATACTTGCTAGACCTGTAGGTCGAGTTTGGGGGTTGGGCATTTTGGGGTTTTGTTTTCTAGGGGGTTTTAAGAAGTGCAAACTTCCTAAACTCACCTGATGGGTGTGTGTTTGTTGTTTGTGCTCACTGTGAGTCCATCTCAGCTGTTGGAGAGACCAAGGAAACAGTTTCACTGATACTTTTCCAGTTAAGGGCATCCAAATTGTTCCTGTGAGATCCCACACGTGTGTCATGTTCTGGTTTATAAACTGGAAGTCACTTCCCCTGATTTAGCACATCATAATCGAGTTCACAGCAGCTCTGGCTGCTTCTCTTCTGCTCGTGTTTTGGGCCGATTTTTGGGCTGTCCCCAAGTGTGGTGACCTCAGAGAGGACTCAGAGCAGGGCTGGGACTTGCTCAGGGTTGTGTTTTGCTGCTCAGTCTGCAAACACCCTGCTCTGCTCACAGCCCTTTCAGGCACAATCTGATCATGAGCTCTATATTTAGAACCCGGGGAGGGACCTTGCACAGTCCCTGTAGTAGAGATGGGAAGGGGAGGAATAGCCACATTTGGCATTTCCCTGAGGAAGAGGAGTCTCAGTTTCTACAAACATTCCTGGTGTTCGGTGGTTTCATCAGCCTGTAACTGTGTTTTAAGTAAAAAATGCTTATTTTTGATGTTTCTCCCAAAGTCATAGACTTGCCTTTATCTTCGTAATTCTTGGGTGCCTTATAATTGTTACAGATCATGTGAAATGGTGACAGTGCTGGTTTAGGCAGTGCCAGTTTTCAGCATTAGGAGATTGAGGGAATCCTGAGCAGATGGAAAAGCTGGAACATCTTGGCCATTATGTTGCACATCTCAAATTACACCCTCCCTCCCACCACCCCTGTGAGGGCACCGACCCTTAATCCAAACCACGTGTCCCTCAGAGATGGTTTTATTTCACCTACTGATGGCACAAAGTCTGGGGCAGAACAGGGCTGTGAGTAAAACTACTGGCACATTCCAGATGGGAATGTTTATGGGGCGAGCACCATTTGCATTAATTAGCAGAGCTCATCAGCTGCCAATCGGGCTGGGTTTGGCTGTGGGTTTGTGGTGCTGGGGCTGCCCTGGGTGCAGTCACTGCAGAGCAGGAGCTCTGGCTGCTCTCTGGGGCAGCAGCTGAGCTCACTCCTGCAGGGAAGGTGAGCAGCCACTTCCAGGGAACTCCTGATCCTTGGAAAGCTGTTCCTGCAGCAAACTGTGACAATATTTGGTGTGCAAGGCCCTGCTCTTGGCATGTTACCTGCTGGCTCCTTCCTGATGTAACCTGAGCTACAGTAACTGCAGGCTCTGAGGATACAGGGATGGATCCCTCAGTTTGGGATAAATCTCTTTTTTGTTGTTGTTTTTCTCATAAGCTGTTCAAAAACTGATGTAGAATGTTGCATTAAACCTTGGCAGGGATCAACATGCCACTTTGCTGTGTGAGTTTAGGTTTGTCTGTGAATGGGAGTTTGGAAAAATATCACTTATCTTTCCCCTTCCCCCAGAGAAACCAGAAATCTGCTTGTGAAAACTTGGGAATTTTTGCAGCTGTTTGGACAGTGGGAAGAAAGGGCTGTGGATGTGTCTGAATCCTCTCTCAATCAGTCCAGGGTATCATTTAGGGATATTTCATCATGCACTTGTGTTCTGCAATAGTCACAGTATCCACACTCATGAATAATTTGTGCTTTCTCTGAGCTGCCCTCCTTTGGAGCCTGCTCTGTCAGCACTCAGGGAACCCTCACGTGGGTGAGCAGCTCCTGGGGAGGCTGCTCTGCCCTGGGAGAAGGAGCTGGGCAGGTCTGTGTGTCCAGGACAACACTCCTCAGCCACCCAAAGCACCTCCTGGGCTGCAGTGCTGGCCCTGCACAGTCTGTGTCTGTCCCAGAGTGCAGGAGGGCAGTGACAGCATCACTGTCTGCTTTATTTGTGCACATTTACATTGCTCAGCTCTGCCTTTTTCTCTACAATGCAGGGAGTTTTTCTGGCATTTAAGTAGCTTGGATTTTTTCCTTTTAAACCCAGAGCTTTTCACTGCAAAGAAACCCAAGGAAAGAGTGTTCTTCAACTTGCAAAATGATGGCTGGGTACCCACCTACAGTTTGGAAAACTTCCTGCCAGGGGTAGTTCTGTGCAGGCACAGCAAAGGGGTCCTGTAGGGGTTGTAAGTGGGACAGAAATTGCTGTTGCCTGTTTAAGGAACTACAGAAGAGAAGGAGAATCTGCCTTGAGATGAGAAGTTGAATTCCATCTCTTTGTAATCAGCAGTAACTTGTAGGAAATCTTAATTCACAGACAGACTATTCTGAGTTGGAAGGGGCCCACAAGGAATTGCAAACCACTGAGAAGAGGATGGCAGTTCTGCAGCCTACCCTGGGATTTACTGCCCAGGATGCAGATCTGGGTTATTCCCTTTAAGCAGCTCTGCAGGACTGTTGGTGTCTGAAGTTCACTTACCTGGGAGGAGTTTTTGGTGTTCCTGTTAGAGGATGGAGCAGGTTCTGACTGTGAGTTCACAGGTAAAGCAGGAGTTGCTTTCTGTGTCCCCTCCTGTGTCAGTCAGGCCTGGCAGAGGGTGGGAAAGCCTCTCCACCTGCCCTTGGGAATGCTGGCACTGCAGGCAGTGTGCCAGTGGCTGCTCTGGCAAGGGAGGAACAGGGATGTGTTACATGAGCAGGGATTGTGCCCCTCTGCCCCTCAGGTGAGACCCCTCACCCTGCGGAGCTGCCCCAGCCCTGGGCAACAACAGCACAAGGCCCTGGAGCTGCTGGAGAGTCCAGAGGAGGCCCACGAGATGCTCCAGGATTGGAGCCTCTCTGCTCTGGAGCCAGGCTGGGAGAGCTGGGGGCTCACCTGGAGAAGAGAAGGCTCCAGGGACACCTGAGAGCCCCTGGCAGGGCCTGAAGGAGCTCCAGGAGAGCTGGAGAGGGACTGGGGACAAGGCCTGGAGGGACAGGACACAGGGAATGGGATATTGGGAATAGATGGGATATTGGGAAGGAATTGCTGGCCGTGAGGGTGGGCAGGCCCTGGCACAGGCTGGGCAGAGAAGCTGAGGCTGCCCCTGGATCCATCCCTGGGAGTGTCCAAGGCCAGGCTGGAGCACCCTGGGCTGGTGGGAGGTGTCCCTGCCCATGGCAGGGGTGGCACTGGATGGGCTTTGAGGTTCCTTCCCACCCCCCCATTCCATGTCTGTGCTGTGGGTGCTGCTCAGGCCCTGTGTGGTGGCTGTCCCTGTGAAGGTGTCCCAGGGCTGTGTCCCAGCCACCTCCTCCCTCCCTTTGCCTGGAAGGCCCAGAGTTGTTGGGGCTGGTGCAGAACGTGAGCCCCTCCAGTCACAGATCCATGAGTTGCCTGACAAGACACATTTGGGTTCTAAGACGACTTCCCAGTTACCAGTTGTGTGTTCAGTGCTCTGTTTCACACCAGTAGGAATTTGTTACTAAATCCCAGCAGTTTGGAAAGGGAGCAGACATTGTGGATGTATCTGGAGGATGAGTTTGTAAACCCAGAGAAGTTTCGTGCCAGAACCTTTCTGAAGATGAGGGTGTGGCAGCTGCTTTTTGTTACCTGGTGTGTCTGGTTCTTAACCATAGCCATGCCAATAATTAAAAACTAAAAAGGAGTTAATTAGTGTTGTTCTGTGGTCCCTCAGTAAGCTGGAAACATGGATACAGACTTTGGTAAAATACAGCTGAGGTGGAGGTACCTCAGCAGGGCTCTCTTGGCTCTGATGTCTCTGATGGACACACCAGCCCTTTTTGGGGTTTTCCATGGCAGTGATAAGATGACAGAGCAAGGAAACTGGGAGAACTTTGTCCCAGACAACTGACAGTGTCTTCAGTAAGCATTTAAACTTACCAAACCTTAGAGGGGAGAAAAGTGCTTCATCCTTCCCTGTTATCTCCCCCTCTCTCTGTTGCTTGGCTTTCCTGGCCCACACTCTGACTCTGTGCTAATATTTAAGGAAAGGGCTGGAGCGTTTTGGCATTCCTGAAGTTTTGTCAGGACACAATCCATCAGTGGGAGATAGCAGCTACGTGTTTGGAGCATGGGATCATTGCTGGGGATGGGAGAGAGGAGGACAGGGAAGAGCTGCCAGTTACTTGCTGCTTTTCCATGGAGAGCAGAGCCACGTCTCCAAAGGAAACGGGAAAACTCTGCCGTGAGCCTTTGGGAGGCAGATCTGTTTGGATCAGTGCTCAGGTGGCAATGGAAGAAACGTGCTGGAGTTGTGTCTGCCAGAAATCACCTGTGGGGTCTTTCCTTGTTATCCATGTGTTCCCTGGGATAGGAGAGCCCAGCAGGGATCAACTGAGAGCCTGGGACGTGTCCCTGGGGCAGCTCTGGGGGACAAAAAGCACCAAAGCTGCAGCAGGACGGGCTGGGACACAGCATGGGCTGGAGCCACTCTGGAAGCTTTTGTGGGGTCTTTCCTGGTTATCCATGTGGTCCCTGGGATAGGAGAGCCCAGCAGGGATCAACTGAGGGCCTGGGGTGTGTCCCTGGGGCAGCTCTGGGGGACAAAAAGCACCAAAGCTGCAGCAGGAGGGGCTGGGACACAGCACAGGCTGAGATACGGCATAGGCTGGGGACACAGCACAGGCTGGAGCCACTCTGGAGGCTTCTGTGGGGTCTTTCCTGGTTATCCATGTGGTCCCTGGGAGAGGAGAGCCCAGCAGGGACCAGCTGAGGGCCTGGGACATGTCACTGGGGCAGCTCTGGGGGCAAAAAGCACCAAAGCTGCAGCAGGAGGGGCTGGGTCACAGCATGGGCTGGAGCCACTCTGGAGGCTTTTGTGGGGTCTTTCCTGGTTATCCATGTGGTCCCTGGGATAGGAGAGCCCAGCAGGGACCAGCTGAGGGCCTGGGGACCTAGAGGACAAAAAGCACCAAAGCTGCAGCAGGAGGGGCTGGGACACAGCACAGGCTGGAGCCACTGTCTCTGCCCTGCCTCTGTGGGGTCTTTCCCGGTCATCCATGTGGTCACTGGGAGAGGAGAGCCCAGCAGGGACCAGCTGAGGGCCTGGGACATGTCACTGGGGCAGCTCTGGGGGCAAAAAGCACCAAAGCTGCAGCAGGAGGGCTGGGACACAGCACAAGCTGTGTCCCAGCTCAGGCTGGAGCCACTCTGGACGTTCTGCTCTGCCTCTGTGGGGACTTTCCTGGTCATCCCTGTGGTCCCTGGGATAGGAGAGCCCAGCAGGGACCAGCTGAGAGCCTGGGACGTGTCCCTGGGGCAGCTCTGCGGACCTGGGGGGCAAAAAGCACCAAAGCTGCAGCAGGACAGGCTGGGACACAGCACAGGCTGGAGCCACTGTCTCTGCTCTGCCTCTGTGGGGTCTTTCCTGGTCATCCATGTGGTCCCTGGGATAGGAGAGCCCAGCAGGGACCAGCTGAGAGCCTGGGATGTGTCCCTGGGGGAGTTCTGGGGACCTGGGGGGCAAAAAGCATCAAAGCTGCAGCAGGATGGGCTGGGACACAGCACAGACTGGGTCACAGCACAGGCTGGAGCCACTCTGGAGGCTTTTGTGGGGTCTTTCCTGGTCATCCATGTGGTCTCTGGGATAGGAGAGCCCAGCAGGGATCAGCTGAGGGCCTGGGACGTGTCCCTGGGGGAGTTCTGGGGACCTGGGTGGCAAAAGCATCAAAGCTGCAGCAGGATGGGCTGGGACACAGCACAGACTGGGTCACAGCACAGGCTGGAGCCACTCTGGAGGCTTTTGTGGGGTCTTTCCTGGTCATCCCTGTGGTCTCTGGGATAGGAGAGCCCAGCAGGGACCAGCTGAGGGCCTGGGACGTGTCCCTGGGGGAGTTCTGGGGACCTGGGGGGCAAAAGCATCAAAGCTGCAGCAGGATGGGCTGGGACACAGCACAAGCTGGGACACAGCACAGGCTGGAGCCACTCTGGACGTTCTGCTCTGCCTCTGTGGGGACTTTCCTGGTCATCCATGTGGTCCCTGGGATAGGAGAGCCCAGCAGGGACCAGCTGAGAGCCTGGGACGTGTCCCTGGGGCAGCTCTGCGGACCTGGGGGGCAAAAAGCACCAAAGCTGCAGCAGGACAGGCTGGGACACAGCACAGGCTGGAGCCACTGGCTCTGCTCTGCCTCTCCAGGGCTGTCTGTGCCCAGGGATGGAAACTGGGTCATGTCTGTCTGTCTGTGTGTGTGTCTGGCTGCAGGGATTCCACCCTGGCTCAGCCAGGCAGGAACACCTGGGGAAGGATTTCCTCTCCCCTCCCTCTGCTCCTCCCCACCCGCCCCAGAGGAGGGAGAGTAAATGGGAATGCCGTGTTTGCCGAGAGGAAAAGGCTCTTTGCTGCCTGGGGAGCAGCAGGAATTCAGGGCTGTGATTGTTCCTGGGCTTGGCAAGTCCAGGCAGTGGCACTTCCCTGGGTTTAGGGACTGGAAAATGAGCGTGGATGCTTTTGGTCATGCAATATTTAATTGCAGCACGTGGCTGGGGCCATCACCTGAGCCAGGTGAGTGTCTGGAAGCCTGAGCTGTCCTGCTCTGTATCCTGAGATCCCTCACATCCCTGCCTGGACTCCTCCTCCATGCAATTCCCAAGCCTGGGAATGCATCTCCCTTACCCACGTGTCTAATCCACAGTAATTCCAGCCTGTGGTCAGGATGTCCTAAAAAGAAAAGGCATTTCTAGTCCGAAATAGCTGAGGGTTGTTGAAGTCCATTCATATTCACAGTGGCAAATATCCAAACATCCTTCTCTTTGCCTACTTCCTTTCCCATCCTCCAGACCTAAGGAAAATAAACTTTCAGTTCCAATTCAAGTGCATTTTATTGCTCTAAATCCCAAAGTAGGCAAATGGGAAGGGAGGGGGGACCTTCTGGTGGAAATCAGAATTTCAAAGCTAATTCTGCCCCGTTTGGGACATTCCGTTCCTTATTTGTGTCTTTGGTTTAAAATACACAAATTTGTTCCTTCATTGTATCTTTGGTTTAAAATACACAAATTTGTTCCTTCATTTTATCTTTGGTTTAAGATACACCAGTTTGTTCCTTCATTGTATCTTTGATTTAAAATACACAAATTAGTTCCTTCGTTGTGTCTTTGGTTTAAAATACACAAATTTGTTCCTTCGTTGTATCTTTGGTTTAAAATACACAAATTGATGTTTTCCTGCTGCTGAAGGTGCTTCCCAGGGGCAGTGGCAGAGCAGGGGTGGTTTGTACCTTTATAGGGGTAATTCTGGGGTATAATTTTACCTTTATAGGGATAATTACATTTGTGGGTGTAATTCTGATCTGTTTTAATCAGAATTTTCAGGAATTTGGGAAATGTGCAGGTTTGTCAGGAATGCACAACTCCCATTTTTCAGCTCCATCCCCATCCCAACTTTGCTTTGACTGATGGGTTATTGCTCCTTTCCACACCAATATTTACATTTTTGGGGTTTTAATGATCTGTGCTAATACTGAGGCAGGAGGAATTATATAATAATGATTAAGGAATGTTTTTATTTCAGTTGTGTTTGTTTCTCAGCGTTGGTTGTGGATCAGGTGCTACAGAGATTGGATTATTTTGTGTTTCACTGGAGGAAAAAAAAAACCAAACGTTGCTTAGAAATGGGTTTCTGGTAGAAGAGAGAGAGAAAGAAATGCTTTATAGCAATGCAATAAATAAATAAATAACTCTGGGGAGGGAAAAAGAGGCTGCATGTGAGTCCAATACTGCAGGAAACATGAGACAGCAGAAAAGCAGCATTTGCAGAAATCCTTGATGAGGTTTCCTCCTCCTCCCCTGAAGTGAAATTCAGATTAATAATGGTGGCAGTGCCAACCTCAAACCAGCCCCAGCCCTCTGAGCTCCAGGACAATTTATTTTCTCTGCAGATCATAATTTCAGATAAATATCACTAAAAGGCAGTTCAGAGCTGAAGAGACAAAGCAATTAAATCCCACATTAATTTGTTTACCAGTGTCACAGTCTCACAATGGCCGGTGAGTTTCCATAAATTCTCTGGATGTGCTGGGAGAGGAGGCATTTTGTGGAATGTTGGGAAGGGGGACTGTGGATTCTTCCCTGCAGTCACGTGTTTAATTGGGCATTATGTAAATGATACTTTGGATGACAAAAATAGTGTTACAAATAAATGAGTTCTGTGGCGTTGCTTGTGCATGGAAAGGTTAAAACTGGGAGGAGGGAAGTGGAGAGGAGGGAATTCCAACCACAATTCCCTCTTTTTAAACAGTAGCTCACCAGCCCCAGCCATGCAGGAGCACAGATAAGCTTGGAAAGATCCATTTGGAACTCTTTGGGTTGTAAAGATAATCTTTAAATATGTGCCAGTGTTTCCAGGAACACAAACAGACCCCAAACCTTCCTGAGTGGAAAAGCAACAGCAGGAAAAAAATCCTAACGTTGGATTTTGGGGGTCTTTTGTCTTCAGGGAACATGAAAATTAAGACAAACATCTCGATTTTATACCGTGAGTAGGAATAGAAGCTTCACTTCTGAATATCCTTTGCTGTAATTATTTTATCAAACCTTCAGAGCTCCTCGTTTGGGTTTTATCTCTCGTGGTATTTTGGTTTTGTTGTGTTTTAGTGATGTCAAAGCTGCATCTATTTCTGCCTCCTCGTAGTGACTTGAGAGTCAGGGAAAAAAAAAATATCATTTAAGTGGCAGCTGAGAGAGATTAAATAACTTGCTCAAATCAGGGTTGGGATTAGAAATGTGGAGTCTCTGAAAACTACATGATGTTATTTCTGTCCTGAATTAGACACTAATAAAAGAGATCTCAGAAGGTGCTGGGGGGTGTCCTCTTGGATTTATCACATCTGGAGAATAAATAGGAACTTGTGGATTGATGTAGTGGGAATTTTGAGGTGGATTTGGAGGCTGAAGGATTATCCCCATGTTGGTTTGGGGTTTGTCACCTGTTCCTTTCCTGGATAAAATGGTGAATTTAAAGGTGTCAGAGCTGAAAGGACAGACATGGATTGGTCTGGTAAAGGGCAGGGGGAATTGTGGCTGCTGTTCTTGGCATCCTAAATTAAGATGTTAGGCAATAATTAAACACCTTAATTATGGACATGATGTATTCATGAAAGGAATTAACAGCAAAAAATCACAAGGCAAAGTTCTGCTGCTTTTTGCTGGTTTTGTGCTGTAAGGAAAGAATTCAGGAGACATTTTTAATTACTAATATCTAAATATAAGGAAGATACTCTCAAAGCACAATATGTTTTTCATGGTTGTCACTGGGCTGTCTAAATAATCTCAGATATCAACATAGCTTAAAAACAACCTCTCACAGTGAGGTTATTTAGCATCTCTGGGAATTAATGCTTTAATGAATCTGTTGTTTTGGTGCTCAGGGTGCTGAATTAGACTGATGGGTGTTGGTTTAACAACTTCTAAGTACTGACCTTTGAGTGAGTCTCTACATCAACAAGTAGAAATCAGTTAAAAAGATGGAAACTCGGAATCAACAGTCTCAAAATTTTTTTGGTCAAAAAAATCCCCTTTTGCAGTGGGTTGAGAATTGGGGATTTTTTACAGGAGAGGGAATGGGAGGCAGGTGAGGAACTTGAACATGCACAGGTCTGTGCCTGCCTTTGGGAGCAGAGCCAGGTGTCACCTTGCAGGAGATAATAAAACACATCTGTTCTTGAAAAACAAAAAAAACCCACTTTTTTCTGCCCTTTTTTTCAAGTGTTCTGAGTCAGCTCATCCCTTACAAGTAGTTTTTGTTTGTGTGTCCTCCTCTGTCCAGGTAACTTGTGCATTCTTACCCTGGTGTGAGAACAGCCTTTTTGCAAGAAATAAAACTCTGTCCTCAGAGTGTGCAGTGTCTGAGCCTCACCTGGGGGGCAGTGCATCTTCTCCACTGTTCCCCTGGAGAAGAGAAGGCTCCAGGGAGACCTGAGAGCCCCTTCCAGAGCCTAAAGGGGCTCCAGGAGAGCTGGAGAGAGACTGGGGACAAGGGATAGAGGGACAGGACACAGGGAATGGCTTTAAACTGAAAAGGAGTAGTTTTAGATGGGATGTTGGTAAGGAATTGCTGGCTGGGAGGGTGGGCAGGCCCTGGCACAGGTTGGGCAGAGAAGCTGTGGCTGCCCCTGGATCCCTGGGAGTGTCCAAGGCCAGGTTGGAGCAACCTGGGCTGGTGGGAGGTGTCCCTGCCCGTGGACAGGGGTGGAATCACAGAATCACAGAATGGATTGGGTTGGAAAAGACCTCCAAGGTCACCAAGTCCAACCCTTGGTCCAACTCCAGTCCCTTTACCAGATCATGGCACTCAGTGCCACGGCCAAGCTCAGCTGAAAAACCTCCAGGGATGGGGAATCCACCCCCTCTCTGGGCAGCCCATTCCAATCCCTGAGCACTCTCTCTGCAAAGAATTTCTTCCTGATCTCCAACTTCAATTTCCCCTGGCAGAGCTTGAGCCCATCGTGCCCCCTTGTCCTATTGCTGAGTGCCTGGGAGAAGAGACCAAGCCCCACCTGGCCAGAACTTCCCTTCAGGCAGTTCCAGACAGTGCTGAGGTCACCTCTGAGCCTCCTCTTCTCCAGGCTGAACACCCCCAGCTCCCTCAGCCTCTCCCCACAGCACTTGTGCTCCAGTCCCTTCTCCAGCCTCGTTGCTCTTCTCTTCTCTTCTCAGTTGGGATGGAAGAGACCTCTGAGATCATCAACCCTTGATCCAACCCCACTGTGATCACCAGCCCAGGGCACTGAGTGCCCAGGGCTGGTGATCACAGTGGGGTTGGATCAAGACATGGTGGATTCTCTGCCCCTGGAGGTGTTTCAGAGGACACTCAGTGCCACATCCAGTCCCTTCTCCAGCCTCGCTGCTCTTCTCTGGCCCCGCTCTCCTGTTGGGAGAGGGCTGGGCTGAGCAGTGGGTGGGAACAGGGGCTCCTGCTGGGGTTGGTGGTGGGATGGGTGAGGTCTGAGCCGTGGCAGTGCCACCTGACTCACCTGCCCCACTCTGCCCTTCCCAGACACTTTCTGGAGTTCCCAGCGTTGCACAGGCAGGGCTGAGGCAAAGAGCAGAACATGGCAGCAATGAACAGCAGATTAGCAGGCTGGGAACATTCTTGGCACTTGTGTAACTCCAGGAGAAATTTGCATTCCTTTATTTTGCTTTGCTTTTAAGTGGCCTTTTCATGATATCTTTACTTTTCCCATTTATAATGAGGGAAAAAAAAACAAAACCCTGACTGCTGTTGGAGCTGAAATGTGCCAGAAAGGGTTGGAGCTCATCACTGGTGAACTTGCATAATGATTTTCTGTCATATTCTGTGTCTGTTGCAGGAGTTCATCACTGCAGATATCGAAAATGTCACAGGAAAAATCTCATGTTTGATTTTGTAATTAGAGAAGTTCCAGCCTGATTTGTTTGGGGTTTGTTGGGGTGGGGTTTGGTTTTTTCTTTTAGATTAAAGGCAGACAAGGCTCAGTGAAACGTGCAGGGCCTTGTCTTGAGATGAGCAGTTCAGTGGGTGACTTTACAGATAATAAAATGTCTCAATCATTGAGGTGTTGTAGAACCAGGGAAGGGGTTGGGTTGGAAGGGAGTTTGTGTGTTAGTGCAGACCATATATCAGTATGTAGTGTATGTGGTGGTATGTATATTAATGGATAGTATATATCATATATTACTATATACTGTATGGTAATATATATTATATATTAGTTTATAGCATATATTGGTATATAGTATATGTTAATATACACACCATACATTGCTATTTACCATATGTTAGTATATATTATATGTTAATATATACCATATATTAATATATATGTTAGAATATACCATATATTGGTATATATGTTGGTGTATAGCATATATTAGTATATACTATATATTAATATATACACCATACACTGCTATATGCCATATATTAGTATATATTTTATGTTAATATATACCATATATTAATATATATTCTAGTATATGCCATATATTAGTATATACTATATTTTAATATATACACCATATATTAGTGCATATTATATGTTAATATATACCATATATTAATATATATGTTAGTATATACCATGTATTAGTATATATGTTGGTATAGACCATATATAAGTATATATTATTTGTTAATATATGCCATATATTAACATATATGTTAGTATATATTAATATATACCATATATTAATATATATTCTAGTATATACAATATATTAGTATATACTATATATTAATATATACACCATGTATTAGTACATATTATATGTTAATATATACCATATATTAATATATATGTTAGTATATACCATGTATTAGTATATATTATATGTTAATATATACCATATATTAGTATATACTATATGTTAATATATACACCATATATTAGTACATATTATATGTTAATATATACCATATATTAATATATATGTTAGTATAGACCATGTATTAGTATATATTATGTTGATATATACCATAAATTAATATATATGTTAGTATATACCATATATTAGTATATATTATTTGTTAATATATACCATAAATTAATTTATATGTCAGTATAGACCATGTATTAGTATATCTTACATGTTAATATATCCCATACATTGCTTTATACCATATATTAGTATATATATTATGTTAGTTTATACCATATATTACTATATACTATATGTTAATATATACCATATATTAGTATATATACCATGTATTAGTATATATGTTAGTATATAGCATATATTAGTTTATATTTATATATTTAAACATATATATCTATATTTAAAATATATTTAAATATATAAATACATGATGTTATATCTTTCTATATTATTTGAATATGTAATTTAAATATATATAAATATATATCATTTTAAGAATGATATAATGATTCTATAATCATTTTAAGACTTAAGGAATATTACTGTATATTAGCATATATGTTCATATATGCCATATATTAGTATATATTTATATATTTAAACATATATTTCTATATTTAAATCTATAAATACATTATATATATTATTATATTTTTATATTATTTAAATATGTAATTCATATATATATAAATATAATTATATCATTTTAGGAATGATATAATGATTCTATAATCATTTTAAGAATTAAAGAATATTACTGTATATTAGTCTATATGTTTGTATATACCATATATTAGTATATATTAATATATTTAAACATATATATTTAAAATATTTTTAAATACAAAATATATATTATTATATCTTTTTAAATTACTTAAATATGTAATTTATATATATTTAAATATATTTATATCATTTTAGGAATGATATAATGATTCTATAATCATTCTAAGAATTAAAGAATATTACTATATATTACTACATATGTTAGTGTATACCATATATTAGTATATATTAATATATTTAAACATTTATATCTATATTTAAAATATATTTTAATATATAAATACATGATGTATCTTTGTATATTATTTAAATATGTAATTTATAAATATTTAAATATATTTATATCATTCTTTTTATATTATTTAGACATGTAATTTAAATATATTTATGTTATTTTAGGAATGATATAGTGAATCTATGATAATTTTAAGAATTAAAGAATATTTAGGGATATATTTAACAATTCTCTTGGTGCATTTAAGATTTTAAGAATGATACAGTGATTCTATGATAATTATAAGAATTAAAGAATATTACTATATATGTTACTATATACCATCTATTAGTATATATTTCTCTATTTAAACATGTATTTCTATATTTAAAATATATTTAAATATATATAATGTGTTATCCTATCCTGAGTGTCTAAATATGGTCCGATGACTTTGTCCCTACATTTAAAACAATTCTAAACATTCAAACCAACCAAACTAAAGCAGGAACCCCAACCTGACCCTTTCCCTGCCTGGTTTTGTCTTCAAAGACTCAACATTTGGAAGTCGAACAGAATGTTTTGTGTTCGTGGAGCTGAAGGTGTGTTGGTGCAGCCCAGACTGTCTGGGGGAGCACCCTGAGAACTTGCACAGGTTCTGAGTAGCTTCTGAAAGCAGGATTTGCTTTCCTGCAGGGTGGAAATAACGTTTGGCCAATCACAAATTGATTGCCAGATTTCAGATATTCTCGTGGGAGAAATCAGTGTGTTCATTCATTCAATTTTGCATGGACTGAAGTTGAGAATTCTTGTGCAACCAACACATTTTTAGATTAATGTTTGAATTCTGTAAGTTAATAAGCTGTAGAAACGAGATAATCCCCTGCATTTGGGCATTGCTGGTGTTGGGCTGTGAATATTCTGATATAAATTAGTGTGTTCTGGTGTTTGCAAGAGTGAGAGGTTGTGTTTGAATGAGGTACAAGTGCCTTTAATCAAGTCCATCTGCACTGGGTGTGGATTGGCTTTCTCCCTCCTTTTATATTTCCCTCTATAAGTAAATGATGCTCTGTGAGATTCCTGATGGGAGATCCCTCAGACCTCCTTAAACCCTCCAGCAAATAAGAGTTGCTGATTATTCCTCTTAGTCTTGATTTTTTGGTGAGATCTTTCAGCTCTTTCAGACCAACTCTGGACTCTTGAAGTCCCTGGGAAGTTCTCAGGTTGCCTTTCCTTGCACAAAACAGCCACAGTGCTGGGATATATCCATTTGCCCTGGGATGTGGAGCTGTGGAGCTTCAGCAGCCTCAGCCTGGGTGGAGCAATGATTTATTTAAATAGTCTGTGTGCTGGTTTAAAGGGAAACCAGCAGGAGAAACAAACCCAACACTAAAGAGATTTTAAGTCACAGTTACAATTTAATAACAATATTACAATAAATGCAATGGCACAAAGAGAAATTGGGTTTGCACCACAAACCCCAGCAGTGTAACCCACCCCCTGGGGCACAAACACAGGGGGGTTTGGTGGCCCCTGTGCTGAGCCCCACGTGGTTCCCCCGAGGCCAAAGGAAAAGGAAGGGACAAACCTGTTGGTGCAGATGATGGCACAGTCTGGTCAGAGTGGTGGGCTCCTCCTGGCCGGGGTCTGCTCCTCCTCTGGATCCAGTGAGTGGTCCCAGAGGTCCCAAACCCCCAAGATTCCATCCCCTCAGGTGCAGGTGGGAGCACCCAGTGCTTCCCCCAGTGCAGGGAGTTCCACACTGGGGGATCTGACTCTGTGAGTCAGGGGGGATTTTGGAATCATTGCTGGCCCATGAGCAGAGCTGAGCCCTCAGGTGGGTGTGGAGGTGCCAAGGACTCCCTGGAGGGGAGTTCTCCCAGCTCCTGTCCCACCTGTGACACCCCCCTTGGAACACTCCCCTGTCCCACCTGTGACACCCACCTTGGAACACTCCCCTGTCCCACCTGTGACACCCACCTTGGAACACTCCCCTGTCTCTCAGGGCTCTGTCATACCCACCTTGGAACACTCCCTTGTTTCCCAGAGCTCTGTGACACCCACCTTGGAACACTCCCCTGTCTCACCTGTGACACCCACCTTGGAACATTCCCCTGTCTCACCTGTGACACCCACCTTGGAACACTCCCCTGTCTCACCTGTGACACCCACCTTGGAACATTCCCCTGTCTCACCTGTGACACCCACCTTGGAACACTCCCCTGTCCCACCTGTGACACCCACCTTGGAACACTCCCCTGTTTCCCAGAGCTCTGTGACACCCACCTTGGAACACTCCCCTGTCTCACCTGTGACACCCACCTTGGAACACTCCCCTGTCTCACCTGTGACACCCACCTTGCAACACTCCCCTGTCTCACCTGTGACACCCACCTGGGAACACTCCCCTCTCTGACAGGGCTCTGTGACACCCACCTTGGAACACTCCCCTGTCTCACCTGTGACACCCACCTTGGAACACTCCCCTGTCTGTCAGGGCTCTGTGACACCCACCTTGGAACACTCCCCTGTCTCACCTGTGACACCCACCTTGGAACACTCCCCTGTCTCTCAGGGCTCTTTCCCACCCAGCTCCCAGCCTGAGGGGTCAGGTGTGCCCTGGGCAGCTGCTGCAAATGGTCCATTTGTTCATGGGAAATGAATCGAGGGTGTAGAATCCACAGCTTTGGTCACACCCACACAGTGATAAACTGGTCCCAGCTGCTGAACTGGGGCACTGTGGGAGCCTTGCTCTCTCCTCCTGGCAGCTCCCAGGGCTGAGGTCTCTGTGTGCCCTCAGAGCTCCAGGTGGAATTGCACCCAGGAGGGTTCCAAGTGGAAGGATCTCTGCATGGCCAGTGCAAATCCAGGCCTGTCCAACAGAGTTCTCCCACCCCCTGTGCCATTCCTGGGGACAGCAGCACATGGGAAAGGGCTTTGCTTCTCAGTTCTGAGGGTCTGTGATGTAATTTTCATGGTGTGCTCCTTCAGGGCTGTGACTCCCTTTGAACAGCACTGGAAACACACTCTGTCACCTCTTGAAGTTTCTCCAAATCCTCCCAGCCCTTCATGTGTCATTTTTTTTTCATGGGGGTTTGTCCCTGGAGCTCCTGGTTTGAGATTTTCTCAGTTCTTCTGAGGAGCAGTTGGATTTTGAAGGTTTGAGCAGCTTTTTGGAAGCTGCTGAGTGGCTGCCTTGGGGTTGGGGAATGTTGTTTTTTTCCTGATGTCTCCCCTCCTGTCACAGCCTCTTTTGAAACTTCTTCAGTCATTCTGGTGCTTCTTCTCATTGAAAAGCCCATTTTTAATCAATCTGATGTCTCTAATACCAATAAATAATATCAATAACTCAATACCTTTATTTCCATTAATCTTCCTTCTTATTTACAAGTTCAATTAAAATGTTTATATATTTTAAATAACTGTAATAGCATCCCTCAAAATATTAAATAATACACTTATCAGTCCATGCAATTACCCTAAAAGTGGTAACAAATAATTTTTTGTTGTCCTTATATCTCGTGTGCTCTAATTTATGTGTTCACCAGACCTTCCCTCAGTGTTCATTATTCATATGGATTTTAAGCACTCCTGAAAATGGATTTTATTTTCCCAAATGCAGCAGCAATTTGTGGCTTCTTAACCAAATTGTCAGAAACCCCAAAAAGGGGGATCTTGAAATTATTAATGGAGTTTAAAACAGTCCCTGTGGGATCTAAACTTTGAGTCGACTCCTGGTTGTGTTCTGTGATTTTTTTTTTATTCTTCTTCCAAGACTGTTGAAGTTGAACTGAGGAAATAGTCCAGATTTTGGAAATGAGTGGTTAAATTCCTCACAGAGAGGTTGAGGTTGGTGAAGTTGCTTGGAGATGAAGGAGTGACAGTTTTGTGCTTTGCACTGGATGGATTTTGACATGAGAAGCTTTTACCTGCGTTGAACTTTGTTCACACTTTACACACATACTGTGTGGTGGTAAATTTTGATTGAAAATTGGATTATTCTGTGTCATGGTTGTTTCCCGGTCGCTTGTCTGTGCCTTCAGTGAGAGCCCAGTCGGAGCCAGGCCTGCCCACAATTCCTGGGAAGGAGATGAATAATGGATGAGGAGCAGGGAGGAGGGAGCACAGCTCGGCTCTCCCACCTGTGGCACAGCTGGTCAGGGCAGAGGAGATGAAAGTCAGGAGATCAAACCCTCCTGGAGAGGAGAACTGGAAGTGCTTTAGGTCAGGAGGTTCCCAGTGGGAGGAATTATTGCCAGAGAATGAGAGAGGAGTATTTTTCATTTATAGGATTGTTATTGATGTGAAATAAGAAAATGGTGAGGAGAAGTCACAACAATAGAGAGGATACAGAGGTGAATATGGATGGGATTTAATTCAGGGGCTGAGAGGAGAAGGACGTTTCAGGAGCCCAAATAACTGTGGACAGAGAGGAGAGATGGATGTGGGGCTGCAGTGGCAGAAGAGCAAAAGGGAGGAAAGTCATAAAAATTAATTAATAAGGTGTCTGGGTTTGAATATTGACAAAACTCTGTCTCGTGTGTCTGAGCCCATGTTTGTGGGGGCTCTTTGTCCTTGTGTGTGTCAGGAATCCCAGAATGGTTTGGGTTGGAAGGACCCCAAAGCCCACCCAGTGCCACCCCTGCCATGGGCAGGGACACCTCCCACTGTCCAAGGGTGCTCCAGCCTGGCCTTGGGACAATCCAGGGATCCAGGGGCAGCCTGGAGCCGTTCAGGAAGTTCTGAAAGAAAGGGTTGGGAAGAAGGACTGGGGTTCAGGGAGCCTGGAATGGGCTCAGTGTGTGTGGGTGATGCAGGAGGTGAGAGCACCCAGGGAGACAGTGACAGCTCCACATCCTGGAGCTATTTCAGGCTCTGTTACTCTCCCTGGGGAGTTCCCATTCAGCTAAGGATTCATTCTTGTGGAATAACTCAGGGAATCTGTGTGATATAAACCAGTTAAACTGCAGAAAATACTACAAGAACTATCCAAATTTTAAGGTTAAACGAGTGTATTGCAAAGGGGGAACATCAAGGCAGGAGCAACGTTCCCCTCTACGCATATTGAGCCAAAAGATTCTGATGCTGCTCAAACTCCAACATTAATTACAGTAAGTGGTAAAAGACCTCAAAAATCCATGGAAATCTGTGCCTTTTCCCACCAGAAAACAGTGACTCAACAACAAACTGACACTGTAACCTCAGCTGCCTGAAAGGACCCAACTCACTTGGAAAAACATTTCCTTGTGTGTCAGAGGGAAAAGCAAATCTTGCTGAGGTGTTAAGATTTGCTGGCAGTGTCTCTTGCTCCTGCAGAATTCAGAAGATCTCAGGCACTGACAAGCAAGAAATTAAAAGTTATGGGGCAAGAAAATCCAGGTTTAAATCTTGCCCTGCTGAGCTGGCAGCAGCCACTGAGAATTGTGGAGCTGCCTTGGGCAGGGGAAGGAGCAGCTGAAGTGTTCAGTTCTGGGCCCCTCAGCTCAGGGAAGAGATTGAGGGGCTGGAGCGGGGCCAGAGAAGAGCAACGAGGCTGGAGAAGGGACTGGATGTGGCACTGAGTGTCCTCTTAAACACCTCCAGGGGCAGAGAATCCACCATGTCTTGATCCAACCCTACTGTGATCACCAGCCCAGGGCACTGAGTGCCAGAGTGATCACAGTGGGGTTGGATCAAGGGTTGGACTTGATGATCTCTGAGGTCTCTTCCAACCCAACTGAGAAGAGAAAAGCAACGAGGCTGGAGAAGGGACTGGAGCACAAGTGCTGTGGGGAGAGGCTGAGGGAGCTGGGGGTGTTCAGGCTGGAGAAGAGGAGGCTCAGAGGTGACCTCAGCACTGTCTGGAACTGCCTGAAGGGAAGTTCTGGCCAGGTGGGGGTTGGTCTCTTCTCCCAGGCACTCAGCAATAGGACAAGGGGGCACGATGGGCTCAAGCTCTGCCAGGGGAAATTGAAGTTGGAGATCAGGAAGAAATTCTTTGCAGAGAGAGTGCTCAGGGATTGGAATGGGCTGCCCAGAGAGGGGATGGATTCCCCATCCCTGGAGGTTTTTCAGCTGAGCTTGGCCGTGGCACTGAGTGCCATGATCTGGTAAAGGGACTGGAGTTGGCCCAAGGGTTGGACTTGCTGATCTCGGAGGTCTTTTCCAATCCAATCCATTCTGTGATTCTGTGATCAAGGAGTTGATTGAAATTCTGGTTAGTACAGCAAGAAAACAGGTTGGGTTTGGGGCTCAGCCCTGGTGTGGTTGGTTGGTGGTGCTGGGGGAGGTTGAGCTGAAGGGCAGGAGCAGCAGGGGGGGTGAAAATGCAGAAATCTGGTTGGTAACACTGGCTGGTGGATCACAAAGTGACATTGAGTCAATTATTTTGTCTTGCTTTGAAACACTGAATTTCTGACCATGGCCCTGGTTTTCATGGACTCATAGAATAGAATCATGGAATGAACTGGGTTGGAAGAGACCTCTGAGATCACCAAGTCCAACCCTTGATCCAACCCCACTGTGATCACCAGCCCAGGGCACAGAGTGCCATGTCCAGTCTCACCTTTAACACCTCCAGGGATGGAGAATCCACCCCCTCTCTGGGCAGGGCAGGATTGTCTGTAAACATATAGACTCTTATCAACCTTTATTTCCTATAAAACCAGATCATTCCTATAAAACTACAGATCATTCTGTAGTTACTTTGAACAGCAACAACATTAAGAATTTCTGTGAGTGGGAATTTTGCCCTCATAATGTTATTTTAGTGTATATTTTCCTATTTGATTACATTGTGTCTGGTTTTGCCCACATTTGCTGTACACAGGTTACCAAAAGCAGAGGATTTCAGGAAATCCCTGTTCCCTTAGGATTTTAGAGCCAAAGGCTCCTGACACACCACAGGGAGAGTGCTGGGCACCAATATCCAATTGTCATGGAAGAGCATCCAGCAGGTCCTGGGTTTTTAGGTGGCTCTTCCAAAGAAAGCAGAGAAAAAGCTGTTTCTGGAGGGCCTTTTTGGGGTTTTTTCCTTATTTTTTTGGGTTTTTTTCCTGTTTCTTTCCTTAGGCTTAACCACTCAGTGTAAAAAACCTGAGTGTATGAAGGAATGTGTTGCATTTTTGAGGCAGGGATGTGACTCTGGGCACCCTTGGGAGCTGCTGGGATGGAATTGCTGATGGAATTGCTCAGCAGCTCCACTGGGATGGAGGGCTCAGAGAATCCCAGGATGGTTTGGGTTGGGATCATCAGAAAAAAAAGAAAGAAAATCCCCAAATCATCCAGTTTCAACCCCTTTCCACTGTCCCAGGTTATTCCAGCCTGGCCTTGGACACTCCCAGGGATCCAGGGACAGCCACAGCTTCTCTGGGAATTCCATTCCAGGGCCTGCCCACCCTCCCAGGGCAGGATTCCTTTTGCATAGCAAAGAATTCTGCTGTATAATTTTCTGTAGTAAAGAATTCTATTTATAGTAAAGAATTCTCTTTTCTGTAGTAAAGATTTTATTTCCCTGCCTTCAGTGGGGCTTTGCAGGAGTGGAGGGGTTGGGGCAGGTCAGGATTTGGGTTCAGATAAACTGAAAACAGTGAGAGTGGAAACTGGGCTAAGAGGAAGGGAGAAGGAGAGAGAGGAATGAAGCTTTTCTAGGAGTGCTTTGCTCTTTTTTTGCCTGTTTTTGAGTGCCTGTAAATGCTGTTGGTTCATTTGCCCCCAGCAGGACCTGGGTGGCACTTCTGCCAGGGATGTGCCCTAATGATTCTAATCCCACTATTCCATTTGGGATTAGGATCATTCCAAAGAGCAGGAAGGGGGTTTATATTTATGGTCTGTTCACCACCTAAAGAAACAACCCAAATCTTGACTTTTAAATGGGTTAAAGAGGTGACAGTTTTGACCAATATCCTTATTTTGACATGGCTACTCCTCAGCTCAGCTTTCAAAAGGTTTTGTTGTCTTTCCTTGCAAACTTCTGGTGTGATCTCAGAGGCACAAAACTCCTGCAGATCAAAATTGCTTTCCTGGTTAAACTGGTGGTTTAAAGTGGCCACAGAAAGGACACTTTGCCTTTTCCCCCTCACCAGCTGTTGGGGACATTCCTGCCCATGGGAAGGTTTTCTCCTCTTTTGGGCTTGCTCTGGTGGTGGAGCTGAAGAAATGGTGCAGATAAAACAGATTTCTGTGTGGTGTTGGTGGTGGTTCAGCTGCAGTTTGCAAAGTTACCTCCAGCAGGTTCAGGTTTGGGGCTTTTGTGCCTTTGCTTTTTCTTTTTTCCCACATGCATAGTTCCAGTATTATCCCAAACAGCCACTGGAAACTAAGGAATCTGTTAGAACATGAAGTAATTCTAAGAAACTGAGGATAAGATGGAAGGGGAAGTGATGGAGATAAAGCTGGTAAGGGCAGGAATATGAGGATAAGATGGAAGTGATGGAGACAAAGGGCAGGAATACCAGGATAAGGTGGAAGGGGAAGTGATGGAGAAAAAAGGGCAGGAATATCAGGATAAGATGGAAGGGGAAGTGATGGAGACAAAGGGCAGGAATATCAGGATAAGATGGAAGGGGAATGATGGAGACAAAGCTGGTAAGGGCAGGAATATGAGGATAAGATGGAAGGGGAAATGATGGAGACAAAGGGCAGGAATATCAGGATAAGATGGAAGTGATGGAGACAAAGGGCAGGAATATCAGGATAAGATGGAAGTGATGGAGACAAAGGGCAGGAATATCAGGATAAGATGGAAGGGGAAGTGATGGAGGCAAAGGGCAGGAATATCAGGGTAAGATGGAAGTGATGGAGACAAAGGGCAGGAATATCAGGATAAGATGGAAGGGGAAGTGATGGAGATAAAGGGCAGGAATATCAGGATAAGGTGGAAGGGGAAGTGATGGAGACAAAGGGCAGGAATATCAGGATAAGGTGGAAGGGGAAGTGATGGAGTCAAAGGGCAGGAATATCAGGATAAGGTGGAAGGGGAAGTGATGGAGACAAAGGGCAGGAATACCAGGATAAGATGGAAGGGGAAATGATGGAAATAAAACTGATAAAGGCAGGAATAGCAGGATAAGATGGAGAAAAGGAAGTGATGGAGTCAAAGGGCTGGAATATCAGGATAAGGTGGAAGGGGAAGTGATGGAGACAAAGGGCAGGAATATCAGGATAAGATGGAAGTGATGGAGACAAAGGGCAGGAATATCAGGATAAGATGGAAGGGGAAATGATGGAGACAAAGCTGATAAGGGCAGGAATATCAGGAGGAATGGCAGAGGACAGGCAGAGTTCTTGCCTGAATATCTCAAACAGGGAATCCATCTGGGCTCCTGGAAAGCACAGGTGGCCAGGAGGAAAAATGATAAGTCCCTCCAGAATTACGTTTATCCTTAATTAATAAAAATTAAAAAAGCAAAAACCTACTAAGATTTTTTTTTAATAATGTGCCTAAAGCCCCTATTTTTCCAGACATGAGATTAGTAACTGAAGTGCTCCCTTTTGTGGATGCTCCTAAAGAGCAGCTGCTCCAAGTTTGGCCAAAGGAAGGGGGGAAGTTTTGGAGGATTCTGTTCCCTGTTCCTGACAGCAATCCATCAGGATTTGGGATTTGTACACAGACCTGGTTTAAAAGCATTGTAATTAGGGCAGTGCTGTAAATCTTCTGGTAATGAGCAGAGGGGAAAAGGAGTAAATATTAAATATCAGCCACACTTTGAGCTTAAACGTTCCCTGTAAAATGAGGATGAAGGGAAAGGAGGTTCAGGAATTGGTGTGTGAGTGTCAGCCTGGAAAAGTGGGATAAATGCATTAAAAACATCTTAATCTTCCCAAAAATCTTTGGCTGGACTTCAGTTTGATGGGGAACATGCCCTGCTATCTAAAGAAATATTCCTCCCTTAAATCCTGTGGGATTGGGGGGCACTGAGGAATTAATTTGTTTGATCAAAAGAGGAATCCTGAGTAAAACTGCAGGTGTTGAACTACAGAGCAGAAACACTCCCTGGGCTGGGAAATCACCCACAGTTATTGGCTGAATATTGAAATTAAAATGCAGAAAAGAGCCCTGAAACCTCTTAGTTGTTGTTCTGAGATTGCAGAGAAACTTTGCCCGGACTTTTTCTGGTTTCTTTCCTTAAAAATAAATAAGAACTGCTGGGAATGTGGTAGAAAACTGTGCAGTTGGTGCTGGATAATTAGGATGGGAAAACACCCTTGAATGGGAATTGCTGTAAGATCAGGAGATTAATACAATTTTCTGTGGTGCCTTTTCATTCAGTGTCATCATTTCTGGTATCCAGTCTTTGAAAAGCACAAAAAAACCCTAATTATCTTATAATAGTAAACATGTGTAGTTGTCTCAAAATGAAACTTCAACCCAACTTGTGGCATCTTTGCAGGTTTTAAATGGGAGTGTTGACAGGAAACAGCCACTCAGAAGTTCCAGCTTTGTGTCTGTACTTCAGTTCCTTGAGTTTTCAGCTCTTTGTTTAGAAAAATTATTCCTGTGGCATCAGTTCCCTGTGCAGGTTTGTCACAGACAGAGACTGCCCTGGAGGCACAAAATGCTGTCACAGGGTGGGAGCAACTGCCACGAACCAGAGGGGGATATTTTTGGAACCACCTAAACAGCAGAGAAATAGAAAATATATGTGTAATTATAAAGCCCAGTTGATACTTGCATGGTGATAAAAATACTCCTCTCTTTTCTTCCTCCAGTACAAAAATAAAGAGTAGGGAGTGCTCTTGATGCTTCCACTCATTTTCACGTTTCCAGAGGAGCTCCAGCCCTTCCAGGCTGGCGGTTGACAGGGATCCTGTGTTTGCTTTCCAAGTGTGTCAGCGGCACAGCGAGGGTGGAGGAGGTCACCCCAAATCACCCTCCTGTGTGAGAGGAGCAGCAGCTCTGCCATCCCCACGCGCCTCAGGGAGTGCCTGACTCTGGAAAATACATTTTGGGATGTTTGGGTGAACAGCAGCGCAGTGCAGGGATTGTAAAAGGGCCCAAATCCTCCTTTTTTTGGGATTGCTGGGGGTGAGGGACTTGCTGGTCAGTGAGTGGTGCTTTTAATTAGTGTGGATTCAGAGGAGGGCTGGGCTGAAACGTGAGTAAATCTCATTACTCTGCCGGGGCTTGCCTGACTACAAAGAAAGTTTATATTTAGTAAACTCACTTCCCTGACCTACTTTGCCAGGGATGGTAATTTTCTCAGCGTGGCTCTGGGTTTACTGTTCCCTGCTCCATTTACATGAATGGAGGAGCCTTCCCCGCCCTCCTCCTCCTCTTTCCTGGGCTTCTCACGGCAAGGCTTGGCTGTTGGGAGTTATCTGAGTCCATGGAATTCCTTCCCAATTGCCCTCTGGCAGTGGGAAGCCATTCCCTGTGTCCTGTCCCTCCTCTGGAAAATCCATCCCACCCTCCCAGCCAGCAATTCCTTCCCAATATCCCATCTATTCCCAATATCCCATTCCCTGTGTCCTGTCCCTCCAGGCCTTGTCCCCAGTCCCTCTCCAGCTCTCCTGGGGCCCCTTTAGGCCCTGGAAGGGGCTCTCAGGTGTCCCTGGAGCCTTCTCTTCTTTGTAATGTACTTTGTGTCTCACTGAGGGCTGGGAATGGGGGATTTTTTCCTTCCAAACATTGTGGTGTTTCTCAGAATTTTTGATAGTGCTGGGATTTTGCCTCTAGTAAAAAAAGTGCCTGTTGTTTGTATCTGGTTTTGTATTCTATGTGTTTATGTGGATGTACTGCACACATGGGGGGTAGAGTTAAATATGGAGAGAGGGATGGATGGATGGATGGATGGATGGATGGATGGATGGATGGATGGATGGAGACAGAGTGTGATAGATAAGGTGATAGAGAGATGGATGGATAGATAAAGAGATAGGTGAGGTCACACCTTGAGTGTTGTGTTCAGTTCTGGGCCCCTCAGTTCAGGCAAGAGCTTGAGGGGCTGGAGTGGGGCCAGAGAAGAGCAACGAGGCTGGAGAAGGGACTGCATGTGGCACTGAGTGTCCTCTTAAACACACCAGGGACAGAGAATCCAACATGTCTTGATTCAACCCTACTGTGAGCACCAGCCCAGGGCACTGAGTGCCAGAGTGATCCCAGTGGGGTTGGATCAAGGGTTGATGATCTCAGAGGTCTCTTCCAACCCAACTGAGAAGAGCAACGAGGCTGGAGAAGGGACTGGAGCACAAGTGCTGTGGGGAGAGGCTGAGGGAGCTGGGGGTGTTCAGCCTGGAGAAGAGGAGGCTCAGAGGTGACCTCAGCACTGTCTGGAAGTGCCTGAAGGGAAGTTCTGGCCAGCTGGGGGTTGGTCTCTTCTCCCAGGCACTCAGCAATAGGACAAGGGGGCACGATGGGCTCAAGCTCTGCCAGGGGAAATTGAAGTTGGAGAGCAGAAAGAAATTCTTTGCAGAGAGAGTGCTCAGGCATTGGAATGGGCTGCCCAGAGAGGGGGTGGATTCCCCATCCCTGGAGGTTTTTCAGCTGAGCTTGGCCGTGGCACTGAGTGCCATGATCTGGTAAAGGGACTGGAGTTGGCCCAAGGGTTGGACTTGCTGATCTCAGAGGTCTTTTCCAACCCAATCCATTCTATGATTCTGTGATAGATGGATGAATTGATAGATGGATAGATAGAGTGGGTAGGTAAGTAGGTAAGTAGATGGGTAGGGAGGGAGGGGGAGAGAGAGAGAGAGAGAGAGAGAGAGAGAGAGAGAGAGAGAGAGAGAGATGGATAAATGGATGGAGAGAGAGAGGGATAGATAAAGAGATGGATGGATGGATGGATGGATGGATGGATGGATGGATGGATGGATGGATGGATGGATGGATGGATGAGCAGATGGAGAGATGGATGGATAGATAGATAGATAGATAGATAGATAGATAGATAGATAGATAGATGAATAGATGCACAGATACATAAATACACAGATGGATACATACATAGATAGATACATACACAGATAGATACATACATAGATGGATGCACAGATATATAGATGGATGCACAGATACACAGATGGGCAGGGAAGCTCCTGCCACAGCAGAGCCCCACCCCAGTATCTCCCAAAACTGGCCTTCCCCAACATACCATTAAATCACTAAAATTACTGAGGATTTCATAGTTTATTTTAAAATATCTTCTTTTTTTTCCTAGTGGTAATTAGGGATTTCAGTGATATTGGTGTCAATAAAATGGTGAATAACAGCTAAAAACAGGATGAAATTCTTTCTTAGGACAGTCTTGGAGAAGACTCATCTGTCATGAGATCTCATTAGTTCTTGCTCACTCATCTCTGACAAAAACAAGCCAGACCTGGTTTATTTATTCCTTGCTTGAAACTATTAATTTGAAAGAAATATTGAGGCTGCTTTTTTTGCTTCATTGTGGAACAAAAAAAAGGAATCACAGTTGCTTTTTTTTTTCCTTCCTGATTGTTTCCCAGTGGTAGCCCTGAGTGTGGAGTGTGAGGTGAGGGAATCCAGCCTTGCTGGGGTTGTTTGTGCCGGGATCGTTCCTGTCATCCCTTTGCACAGCTCAGGTGGGAAAAAGGAAACCTGGAAAACAAAGACCTCAGCACTGGGTGTCAAATCTCCTCATCCTTTACATTTGCCACCGAGCAGAAAAATCAGGAGGTGCTTTCAGAAATGTCTGATGTTTTCTGGGTGTGTTTGTGTGGCTGTGAAAGAGTCTCCATGTGACTGAAAGGATTTTTTTCCTCACAAACAAGAGAAACACCTCCCAGGGGCTGGTTGAAAGACTCAGCACCCACAAGCATAAAGATCATGTCTAAACCAAATTTATTATTTTCCTCAGTGATTTTTGAACATTTACTTCAAATAATCATCATCATGTGTTCAGCTCCTCAGAGTTATATAGAACATATATATATATTTATATATACTTTTGTATGTCAGAAGGTACTGGATGAGGAGTTGTATCTAAATAAATGTTTTTGTCCCCAGTCCAGGAAGGAATTTAAAACATTGCACAAAAAAAAAAAAAAAGAGGAAATCAAAACAGATTCTTCCATTTGAGCAGAGACATATGTTGGGTGGGTTGGCACCAGACTGGGATGCAGAATCCTGGAGAACCAAGTCTGCAGCCTCTGGGATAGTTAGAGGAGCAACATCCAGAATGAGGTGCTGGAGAACATAAGGGGGAAAAAGTGACTGTGAAATGGTGCTCAGGATCCCTTGGGATCCACTGGGTGGAACTGGGATGGGGTGGGAAGCTCAGGGTGACTGAAATGGTGTTCAGAATCCCTTGGGATCCACTGGGTGGAACTGGGATGGGGTGGGAAGCTCAGGGTGACTGAAATGGTGTTCAGAATCCCTTGGGATCCACTGGATGGGGCTGGGGTGGGATGGGAAGCTCAGGGTGACTGAAATGGTGTTCATGATCCCTTGGGATCCACTGGATGGGGCTGGGGTGGGGTGGGAAGTTCAGGGTGACTGAAATGGTGTTCAGAATCCCTTGGGATCCACTGGATGGGGCTGGGGTGGGGTGGGAGGTTCAATGTGACGGTGAAATGGTGCTCAGGATCCCTTGGGATCCACTGGATGGGGCTGGGGTGGGATGGGAAGCTCAGGGTGACTGAAATGGTGTTCATGATCCCTTGGGATCCACTGGATGGGGCTGGGGTGGGGTGGGAAGTTCAGGGTGACTGAAATGGTGTTCAGAATCCCTTGGGATCCACTGGATGGGGCTGGGGTGGGGTGGGAGGTTCAATGTGACGGTGAAATGGTGCTCAGGATCCCTTGGGATCCACTGGATGGGGCTGGGGTGGGATGGGAAGATCAAAGTGACTGTGAAATGGTGTTCATGATCCCTTGGGATCCACTGGATGGAGCTGGTGCAGGGTGGGAAGCTCAGGGCGACTGTGAAATGGTGTTCAGGATCCCTTGGGATCCACTGGATGGGGCTGGGGTGGGATGGGATCTCAGAGTGATTGTGAAATGGTGTTCAGAATCCTTTGGGATCCACTGGGTGGAACTGGGATGGGGTGGGAAGCTCAGGGTGACTGAAATGGTGTTCAGGATCCCTTGGGATCCACTGGATGGGGTGGGATGGGATGGGAAGCTCAGGGTGACTGAAATGGTGTTCAGAATCCCTTGGGATCCACTGGATGGGGCTGGGGTGGGTTGGGAAGCTCAAAGTGACTGTGAAATGGTGCTCAGGATCCCTTGGGATCCACTGGATGGGACTGGGGTGGGATGGGAAGCTCAGGGTGACTGTGAAATGGTGTTCAGAATCCCTTGGGATCCACTGGATGGAGCTGGGGTGGGATGGGAAGCTCAGGGTGACTGAAATGGTGTTCAGGATCCCTTGGGATGGGGCTTGGAGCACCCTGGGACAGTGGGAGATGTCCCTGCCCGTGGCAGGGGTGGGATGGGATGAACTCTGAGGTCCCTTCCCACCCAAACCATCCTGGGGTTCTGTGACTGCATTTTTATGCATTGGTGTCAAATGACAATCAAAAATCCAACACTTTCAATAAGTGCTGGATTTTTAAACACAAAATATCTTCATTTCATTGTTAAATCCCCATTAACTGAGGTCACAGTGACTCCTTCTGGTTGTTGGGATGATGCCCATGAAATACATGAAGGATAAATAATGTACCACTTGGGTTCCAGGTGTTCCATGAGCCTTTGGGCTCCTGGTGTTCGTGAGCCTTTGGGTTCCAGCTGTTCCATGACCTTTGGGTTCCAGGTGTTCCATGACCTTTGGGTTTCAGGTGTTCCATGAGCTGTTAGGTTCCAGGTGTTCCATGAGCCTTTGGGTTCCAGGTGTCCCATGAGCCTTTGGGTTCCAGGTGTTCCATGAGCCTTTGGGTTCCAGGTGTTCCATGACCTTTGGGTTCCAGGTGTCCCATGAGCCTCTGGGTTCCAGGTATTCCACGATCTTTGGGTTCCAGGTGTCCCATGAGCCTCTGGGTTCCAGGTATTCCACGATCTTTGGGTTCCAGGTGTCCCATGAGCCTTTGGGTTCCAGATATTCCATGAGCTGTTGGGTTCTAGGTGTTCCATGAGCCTTTGAGTTCCAGGTGTTCATGAGCCTTTGAGTTCCAGGTGCTCCATGACCTTTGGGTTCCAGGTGTCCCAGTTCCTCCTCCAGGTTTTCCTTAGGAAGGGAGAGGGAACATAACCATGACATGGACTGGGTTGTTTCATTTCAGAGTCTGATCTGATGGTTGTTCCTTCTACACTATTTTAGATTTTTGGAGCACCAGGAGGAGCAGGGAGTGTCCATTTGGGTGTCCCAGCATTCCCTGTTTGTGGAAGGAGTTGGTGGGAAAGGTGTTTGTTCTCAGGTGGTGGAAGTTGGAGAGGTTTGGATTGACATCAGGAGAAACCAACATGGACCATTCAGATAAAACATTGTGAGAAAGCTGAGATGAAATAACTGTGTGGGTTGGTACAAACTTGGTGCTTCTGCTGCTACAGCTGTTTCACCTTTTGTGGCTTTAAATAATATTTTTTATTTATTTATTACTCATTTATTTAGCCTGCCAAGGGATCTGGTGATCCCAACACCTTGTCACTCATGTACTGATAAATAATAATAGATAATAAATAATAAATAAATGGATCACAGGATAAATCATATTTAAAACAGACATATATTCAGGGTGACTTTAGCCCAGGTGGGATTATTCCTGTCAGGAACCAGCAACAGGTTTTCCTTTGCTCAGAGTTGGGTTCCTCCACACCTGGGAAAGACTGAACTGAGGGGGATTTACTGAATAAAAGGCAGAATTGTTTAAAAGGTGAAACTTTTCAGACTTGCTGAGTCTTCTACTGATTTTTTTTAATATTCAACCTCCCATAGTCACAGGACTGAAATGTGAAAGCAGAACTAAACTGACACTGGGTGGTGAAAGTGTGGAATAATTTAATTTTTTAAACCACAATTTACATTTGTAGTGACTTTGTCTTTAAGTTTCCTTTGGCTTTTCAAAGTTCAGGAGGTGGTTTAACTTCTCATACTCTATCAGTGCTCATAACTCACTTCTATCCTGATGTGTAATTTAATTTAATTTAAATTTTAACTCATGGGGTGATTGTTTTGGTGCAATAAATATAAATCCCCAAGTTTGGTGTATTTGGTATTAAATCATTAATGCAGATTAATTATTATGTCCCCCAGGCAGATGGAATGGCCCTGGTGACTGCCTGGTAAATTCAGGTGTTGCATGACAGGCACAATTTGATTTTTTAATAAATAAAGAAATGCTTTTTAACTCTGATGTCTCACTAAATGCTGCTCTTGGTGTTGCTCTGCAGCTCCTGACGATGGTGGGCAGTGGAGGCACCAACACAGGAGGTTTTATCATTCCCAGGCAAGATCTTTGAGCCCTGGTCCCTTCAGGCAGCAAAGGTAAGAGAATCATCCAGGCTGGGCCTTTTCCCAGAGGGAATAACTGAGAGTTTGGCCTCAAAAATAACCAAAATTGAGCAGCAGCTGAAGCTTGGGAGCCTCCACATGTTTAACCTCTTTTTAATCAGTTTATTTATTCTTCTAATGTGAAAAATCAACCACATGGAAGGAGCTCAGTTGCTTTTCCTCCTTTTAGTTGCAGAGAATCCTGAGTTCTCAGCTGCTTTTTCCCCCTGCATTGAGTGATTTTTCCTTGTTCTTGTTTCTCTGGAGTTTCCTGAGCTGCAGGTGAGTTGCAGAGAACTCGCTTTGTGTGTCCAAACCTGAAGGGAACCTGAGCAAAAAGACAGAAATTAGGAGGCAAAGCAAGAGCCAGAACCACAAGGAATAAACCAGAGGTCCAACCCTTGGAAATTCCTGGAGAACTTCAGGAATTTGATTTTTAAGCTCCAATTTCAGGCATGAATCTGGTGTGTCTTGGGCTGTGTGTGTGGCAGTATCTGATATTCAGTGCTCATTGTGGAAGGAGGTTTGGGCAGCTCATTTGTGAGCAAACCAATTAAAGCATCACCCCAGGTGTCTTAATTACATCACTGCACAACTTGGGGGGGTTTTGTCACTCGTTTTCTTCTTTTGGTGGTGTTTGGATCTGCTGGGAAGGGGCTTGTGCTGCAGATCTTTATTGTATTTATCTTTATAATATATATATATATATAATATATATAATATATAGTCTGGGTTTTCTTTGCTGGCCTTTATTGTATTTATCTTTATAACACATATATATATAATATTTAGACTTTATTTTGTTTCTTCTGCAGCTCTTTATAGTATTTATAATACATATATAATATATATAATACATAGTCTTTGTTCTGCAGATCTTTATAGTATTTATTATATATATTATATATATAATATATAGTCTGTATTTTCTTTATTCTGTTGATCTTTATAGTGTTTATCTTTATAACACATATATATAATATATAGTCTTTATTTTGTTCTGCAGCTCTTTATAGTATTTATAATACATATATAATATATATAATATATAGTCTTTATTCTGCAGATCTTTATAGTATTTATCTTTATAATATATATAATATATATAATATATAGTCTTTATTTTCTTTGTTCTGCAGCTCTTTTTAGTATTTATAACATATATATTATATATATAATATATAGTCTTTGTTCTGCAGATCTTTATAGTATTTATCTTTATACATATATATATAATATATAGTCTTTATTTTCTTTGTTCTCCAGATCTTTATGGTATTTATCTTTATTATATATATATAATATATATAATATCTAGTCTGTATTTTCTTTATTCTGCTGATCTTTATAGTATTTATCTTTATACACATATATATAAAATATATAGTCTTTATTTTGTTTCTTCTGCAGCTCTTTTTAGTATTTATAACATATATATAATATACATAATATATAGTCTTTGTTCTGCAGATCTTTATAGTATTTATCTTTATTATATATATAATATATATAATATATAGTCTTTATTTCCTTTATTCTGCTGATCTTTATAGTATTTATCTTTATAACATATATATATATAATATATAGTCTTTATTTTGTTCTGCAGATCTTTATAGTATTTATAATACATATATAATGTATATAATATATAGTCTTTGTTCTGCAGATATTTATAGTATTTATCTTTATTGTATATATAAAATACATATAATATATAGTCTTTATTTTCTTTATTCTGCAGATCATTATAGTATTTATCTTTATACACACATACATATAATATATAGTCTTTATTTTCTTTATTCTGCAGATCTTTATGGTATTTATAATACATATATAATATATATAATATATAGTCTTTGTTCTGCTGATCTTTATAGTATTTATCTTTATTATATATAATACATATAATATATAGTCTTTATTTTCTTTATTCTGCTGATCTTTATAGTATTTATCTTTATAACACATATATATAATATATAGTCTATTTTCTTTGTTCTGCAGATCTTTATAGTATTTATCTTTATAATATATGTAATATATAGTCTGTATTTTCTTTGTTGTGCAGATCTTTATTGTATTTATCTTTATAATACATATATAATATATATAATATTTATTTTCCTTGCTCTGCACATCTAATATGTACAATACAAACGTAACATATATATTATATCCAATATATATCTTATAATACATATAAATATATAATGTATAAGATATATAATACATATATAACATGTATATTCCATCCAATATATATCTTATAATACATGTAAATATGTATTACATATAATTACATATAATGTGCAATATGTACAACACATATATAACATATTCTATCCAATATATATCTTATAATCCATATAAATATATAATCTTTATTTTCCTTGTTCTGCAGATATGATATATATCTTTATAATGCATATATGACATATATATGGTCTTCATTTTGCTTGTTCTGCACATCTAATATGTATAATGATACATATTTAATCCAATATATATCTTATAATACATATGAATATATCATCTTTATTTTGCTTGTTCTGCAGATATGTGTCTTATAGTACATATATAACATATAATCTTTTTTTTACATGTTTTTCAGATTTAGTACATATCTTTATAATACATATATAACATATATATGGTCTTTATTTTGCTTGTTCTGCAGATCTAATATGTATCTTTATAATACATATAAATATATAGTCTTTCTTTTGCTTATTCTGACCTATTATATATCTTTATAATACATATATAACATATATATTATATATGGTCTTTATTTTGCTTGTTCTGCAGATATGTGTCTTATAGTACATATAAATATATATTATCTTTATTTTGCTTGTTCTGCAGATCCAATATATATCTTTATAATACATATAATATATAATATATATATTATTAATCTTTACTTTTCAAGCAGTACAAATAGAGAACTCTTGGAACTCTTGGTGACAGGGACACCTCCCACTGTCCCAGGATGCTCCAGCCTGGCCCTGGACACTCCCAGGGATCCAGGGGCAGTCACAGCTTCTCTGGGAAATCCATCCCAGTCTCTGCCCACCCTCCCAGCCAGCAATTCCTTCCCAATATCCCACCTATTCCCAATATCCCATTCCCTGTGTCCTGTCCCTCCAGGCCTTGTCCCCAGTCCCTCTCCAGCTCTCCTGGAGCCCCTTCAGGCCCTGCCAGGGGCTCTCAGGTCTCCCTGGAGCCTTCTCTTCTCCAGGTGACCCCCCCATCTCTCCCAGCCTGGCTCTATTCAGGAGATGTTCCAGTCCCCTCATCAACATACAAAGTTATTGGGAGGGACCTCAAAGCCCACCCAGTGCCACCCCTGCCATGGGCAGGGACACCTCCCACCAGCCCAGGTGGCTCCAGCCTGGCCTTGGACACTCCCAGGGATGGATCCAGGGGCAGCCACAGCTTCTCTGCCCAACCTGGGCCAGGGCCTGCCCACCCTCCCAGCCAGCAATTCCTTCCCAATATCCCATCTATTCCCAATATCCCATTCCCTGTGTCCTGTCCCTCCATCCCTTGTCCCCAGTCCCTCTCCAGCTCTCCTGGGGCCCCTTCAGGCCCTGCCAGGGGCTCTCAGGTCTCCCTGGAGCCTTCTCTTCTCCAGGTGACCCCACATCTCTCCCAGCCTGGCTCCAGAGGGATCCAGCCCTGGAGCATCTCCTGGGCCTCCTCTGGACTCTCCAACATCTCCACATCTTTCTTGTGCTGGGGGCACATCCAGGAATAACAGAGCAGCAAACTGGTTATCCCACCCTGCTGTCCCTGAGACATCCCTGCACCACCGGATTCCAGGATGTGGGAATGTGTCTGTTAAAGCTGGACCTCTCCCAGTGTCCAGAATTCCCAAAGCTGTTTGGTTCTCCTGAATCCAGGACAGTGGTTTGGGGTTAGTCACTCCAAGGGAGGAGCAGGATCATGTCCCGTCATTCCCACCCAATCCATCTGCAGGCCATCAGTTTTTCCTGAATTCCCATTAAATCCGTGGAACCCAATGGCCTTTTCCAAGGTTTTTCTGGGAACAGTCAGTTTTCCTCCTCTCTCTGCCCTCTCTTGGGATTGTGTGAAATCCCAAGGGAATTCCTCCAAAAAGGATGAACCAATTCTACCTCCAGGAATTTCATAGAATGAAACCTCCTTAATTCCAAAGTTTCTTCTACAGAAATCACTGAAAGGATTTGGGGGGGAAAAAAAGATATTTTATAACAATTCTTTATGTAAATCCCATAAGATATTCCTGTTTTTCCTTAGGATCCTCCTTGCCCCTCAATGTCACTGTTTTTAGGTGCATTTCAGAGCCACATTTTAAGAGCAGATATTAAATAGATTTGATAATTCTAAGCAGAAATTTTTGTCCCACTCTGCCAAGTTTTTGCCCAGAACAAGAAGTTTCTTTTCCATGGGCCCCATTTCTTCTGATACAGTTTGGAAATAAATCAAGGGCTGATGTTTGGAGTTTTTAGATACTGTAAATAAAATTGCCAACTACAAAGGCTTTTCCTGGGAGGGAATGGGAGCAACGAGCACCCAGGATTTATTCCCAGCCCTTTTTTAATTGTAACCAAATTAATCAAGCTCAGGGGTTTGCTTGTGATTTCAAAGTGAGATGTTTGAGCAATGCAAATATTTCTCTCTCTTTAAAATTCATGACAACAGAGCAAAAATTGTTATCATTCTTTATTTTTTTTTTTAGTATCTCATTTTTCTCATCAGAGTTAAGGGTTTGTTTCCCCTGGGCAGAGTAACTTGGATATCTCCAGAAAGTTTTGAGATTCTTTATTATTTCAGTTTGTGGTGTTGAAACATTTTACAGATATCCATCCTTATGTTTTCCTGGAATTCTACAAGAAATTTCTGTGAAGGAAAAGGAAATTGAAGTTAAACTGAATTTATTTTTGCTTAAAGAGCTACTGGTTTAAAATAAGAGCCAAGAGCTCCTGTCATTATTTATTAATTACACATAATATTTAAAACAGGAATCGAGTCAGAATGTGGTGCTGAAGATAAACTAAATTCTTCTTTTCTGCTGTAACACCAACCCCAATTTAGAGTTCTGCTTTTTGCCTCAATAATTCCTTCTTTGAACAGGAACCTCAAGGAAAGCAAACTTAAAATCTGTCTGTCCATGAAAGCTTAAAACTTTTTTTTTACATAGAGGTGGCCTGGAAAGTTAGGAAAGTGCTTTTTTCCCCCCATTTTGCTCTTAAATTTTTGTTTTGTTTTCCCCTTATTATAAATTCACATCCTTGGAGACCCATTGACATGATGGGAAAAGTAGGAAATGCTTAAGGAAGGCATTTGAAATTTTCCCTCTGCAGAGGGAGCTGGACAGGCAGGAGGGCTCTGCAGAGGGACCTGGACAGGCAGGAGGGCTCTGCAGAGGGATCTGGACAGGCTGGAGGGCTCTGCAGAGGGAGCTGGACAGGCAGGAGGGCTCTGCAGAGGGACCTGGACAGGCAGGAGGGATGGGCTGATTCCAATGGGATGAGGTTCAACAAGGCCAAGTGCAGGTCCTGCCCTTTGGCCACCCCAAGCCCTGCAGCGCTCCAGGCTGGGCACAGAGTGGCTGGAGAGCAGCCAGGCAGAGGGACCTGGGGGGACTGAGGGACAGGAAGCTCAACAGGAGCCACCAGTGTGCCCAGGTGGCCAAGAAGGCCAATGGGATCCTGGCCTGGATCCAAACTAGCGTGGCCAGCAGGCCCAGGGCAGTGACCCTTCCCCTGGACTCTGCCTTGGGGAGGCCACACCTTGAGTGTTGTGTTCAGTTCTGGGCCCCTCAGTTGAGGAAAGAGATTGAGGGGCTGGAGTGGGGCCAGAGAAGAGCAACGAGGCTGGAGAAGGGACTGGATGTGGCACTGAGTGTCCTCTTAAACACCTCCAGGGACAGAGAATCCACCAGGTCTTGATCCAACCCCACTGTGATCACCAGCCCAGGGCACTCAGTGCCAGAGTGATCACAGTGGGGTTGGATCAAGGGTTGGACTTGATGATCTCAGAGGTCTCTTCCAACCCAACTGAGAAGAGCAACGAGGCTGGAGAAGGGACTGGAGCACAAGTGCTGTGGGGAGAGGCTGAGGGAGCTGGGGGTGTTCAGCCTGGAGAAGAGGAGGCTCAGAGGTGACCTCAGCACTGTCTGGAACTGCCTGAAGGGAAGTTCTGGCCAGGTGGGGGTTGGTCTCTTCTCCCAGGCACTCAGCAATAGGACAAGGGGGCACGATGGGCTCAAGCTCTGCCAGGGCAAATTGAAGTTGGAGATCAGAAAGAAATTCTTTGCAGAGAGAGTGCTCAGGGATTGGAATGGGCTGCCCAGAGAGGGGGTGGATTCCCCATCCCTGGAGGTTTTTCAGCTGAGCTTGGCCGTGGCACTGAGTGCCATGATCTGGTAAAGGGACTGGAGTTGGCCCAAGGGTTGGACTTGATGATCTTGGAGGTCTTTTCCAACCCAATCCATTCCATGATTCTGTGATTCTATGACTGAAGATGTCTCTGATGAGGTTTTCTTGGGAAGATTTTCCAGAGAAAACAAAATGGGTGATTTTTTAGTAAGTTTTTCCATAACATCTGCAAGTTTAATAAATTGATAATTCAGGGTTTGCCAACAAACAGAACTGGTGGGACAACCTGTGACACATCAGAATTTGTCCCAGTCCATGCTGAGCTCGTCCTTGTCCCTGACAGCTCAAGGCCTGACAGCAAAACAAAACCCAATTATTCCTGTGAGCTCAAAGCTCAGAACACTCAATTTTCAAGCCTGGGGAGCAAAAGAGCACAATAAACCCACAAACCTCATCCGTGATTTTAAGGAAAATGGGATAAAACAGCTGAAAATGTGCACCCTTTGAACACCAGAAAAACTTGGATTTTATCTCAGGCTGGTCTTGGTGTGGTTTCAAATGCAAATGTTGGGGATCTCCAGAGCCCTTTGACATTCCCTGAGTGTGCAGAGAGGAATGGGAGGACTCTCTGGCTGCTTAATTAATTAGGGGAGTTAATTTTTTAGCAGCTTTCCAGAGTTCCATGTGGTGCCTCTGGATGTGTTTTGACAGAGCACAAGATTTGAGGCCTTTGGCCAGTCCTTCTCTCTCTATAAAATACATAATATACTCTATAAAATCATATAAATATGTTATTAAATAAATAATATTAAATAATTAATATATTTAAATTATTAAATAATATAATTGTGTAATTATTAAATTAAAATCACTTGCAGAGCAATTAAATGGGTTTAACTCCTTCTATAGTAGAAGTTTTGTTGGGTTGAAAGGGTTGGTTGTTTTGTTTTTTTGTTATAGAGCAAATTTTATATAAAATCATGTAATTAAAAAGCAAATTTAAGCTTAGCCCAGTTGTGACTCAGAATCTTGTTCTGGCCCCTTCCCAAACCCAGAAAACCCTGCAAGAAAATGAGTTTTATTGGCTTTTTTAGGGGGTGGGCACTTTTTCCCCAGTGCCATTTAGTCCATTTCTCATTAATGATATTTAACATGTCTTTTAAAACAGCTCTAAAATCCAGAGAAATATTTGAGTATTTAGTACCCTGGTGCTTAGAAATACTTTAAACCCAGACTTTTATAAAGACATGAAATCCTTGTGTAAAATCCATGGAAACTTTCTGGAAACTTCTTCAATCCTGGGCTAAATTTTTGCAGAATTTTGATCTTATCTATGAATAATTTGAAAATGATCAAACAGATTGGAATAGTGGGGCAATTTATATAAATAGAGACTCAGGAGTGATCCAGAGTGAATTATATTAAACTCAGTGGGACACCTTCCATTAACCTGAGCAAGAATAGAATCAGAATTCCAGAAACTGAATTCTGCTTTAGGACTCCTGAGCCAGGGGATTGTTAAAACACCACCCTGGTACTTTTATCAATGAATTGGGCAATTAGTTGTGCTAATTAGCAACAGCATCCCTTTGAAAGAAGTGCTTGGTGGAAACCCTGGTGGATATCCCTGGCTGGTTTGGGATGTGCTGGGAACTGGGGGTGAAATCCCTTCTCCAGATAAATTAATTTGGATTTTCTCAGCCTTTCCAGTTCCAGGCAGGATGATTTCTAAGAATTAACACAGTTTAGAGAAGTTGATGTTGTTTTCTTTGAATTTTAAACAATGGCATAATGTCATGTCTGAAAGAAGATATTTATGATGTGATGACAACAAAAATATAAACTGTTCCTCTTCTTGCTGTGTTAAATATTTTCTTTCCTGATGGGTTTGGGGCTCTGGGATCAGGGATTCAGGTATCCTTGTCTTCTCCTGCTGGGTCCTGGTTATTCAGGTATTTGTAGAGTTGTCTGTGCTGTGTTCTTACAGGAATGAGAAAAGTTCTGATCATAGAATCACAGAATCATAGAATGGATTGGGTTGGAAAAGACCTCCGAGATCATCAAGTCCAACCCTTGGGCCAACTCCAGTCCCTTTACCAGATCATGGCACTCAGTGCCACGGCCAAGCTCAGCTGAAAAACCTCCAGGGATGGGGAATCCACCCCCTCTCTGGGCAGCCCATTCCAATCCCTGAGCACTCTCTCTGCAAAGAATTTCTTTCTGATCTCCAACTTCAATTTCCCCTGGCAGAGCTTGAGCCCATCGTGCCCCCTTGTCCTATTGCTGAGTGCCTGGGAGAAGAGACCAACCCCCACCTGGCCAGAACTTCCCTTCAGGCAGTTCCAGACAATGCTGAGGTCACCTCTGAGCCTCCTCTTCTCCAGGCTGAACACCCCCAGCTCCCTCAGCCTCTCCCCACAGCACTTGTGCTCCAGTCCCTTCTCCAGCCTCGTTGCTCTTCTCTGGCCCCGCTCCAGCCCCTCAAGCTCTTTCCTCAACTGAGGGGCCCAGAACTGAACACAACACTCAAGGTGTGGCCTCCCCAAGGCAGAGTCCAGGGGAAGGGTCACTGCCCTGGGCCTGCTGGCCACGCTAGTTTGGATCCAGGCCAGGATCCCCTTGGCCTTCTTGGCCACCTGGGCACACTGGTGGCTCCTGTTGAGCTTCCTGTCCCTCAGTCCCCCCAGGTCCCTCTGCCTGGCTGCTCTCCAGCCACTCTGTGCCCAGCCTGGAGCGCTGCAGGGCTTGGGGTGGCCAAAGGGCAGGACCTGCACTTGGCCTTGTTGAACCTCATCCCATTGGAATCAGCCCATCCCTCCTGCCTGTCCAGCTCCCTCTGCAGAGCCCTCCTGACTGTCCAGATCCCTCTGCAGAGCCCTCCTGCCTGTCCAGGTCCCTCTGCAGAGCCCTCCTGCCTGTCCAGGTCCCTCTGCAGAGCCCTCCTGACTGTCCAGATCCCTCTGCAGAGCCCTCCTGCCTGTCCAGGTCCCTCTGCAGAGCCCTCCTGCCTGTCCAGCTCCCTCTGCAGAGCCCTCCTGCCTTCCAGCAGCTCGACACTCCCTCCCAATTTGGTGTCATCAGCAAATTTGCTGATGATGGACTCAATCCCCTCATCTAAATCATCAATAAAGATGTTAAACAGGACTGGACCCAATACAGGGTCAGCACAAATATATTTATATAAAATAATCAGAGTCAGGGAGAGAAATGAAATTGTTCTGGTGGGTTGAGGTGGGTCTGGGCTGTGAAAATTTGAGCCCAGTGTGGGAGCTCAGGAGGGGAGGGAAGGGGAGAGAGTGGCCCCTGGGCTGGGGAGACAATTCTTGCTGTCTCCTTTTTGGTGGTTTGACCAAATGTCTTCACTTTTTTTGTGATATTTATATTTTGTGTGATCAGCAAGAGGAATCAAGAGGGCACTGGGTTAATAACATGGTCCTCTCCTCCTTCCAAGGGCTCCTGGATTGCTTCTCCCACCTTTGGGAACTGAGACATTGCCCAGACAGAGAAAAGCACAGGGAGTTCCCTGGGGTGGGATCCTGCACATCCCATTCCAGCAGAGCATTCCCTGCCCATGGAAGGGCTTGGCATTGATGGGCTTTAAGGTCTCTCCCAACCCAAACCGCTCTGGAATTCTCTGATAAAGAAATTCACTTATTTCTTACTCTGTGGGACTGAATTTTTGTACTAATTGCCTCTTTTGTGCCTCTGGCAACACTTGGGTAGGACAAATAACAGAAAAACCAAACTGGGATCATACAAAGCCCCAGTTGTGTGTTTATCCCCCCAGATGTGTGGGGTGGCTGAGGAGCACCTTGGCTGTCAAACCCCAGGCTTTTGGTGAGAGAAAAGGGGGGTCAGGGGTGTTATCAGTGCCTGTCACTGCCCTCAGGGAGTACCAGACAGGGAGGATTTCTTGGATGGAGGTGGTGACTCAACTGGTTTGTTCCTCTTGCAAATTAAAATTCTAACTCTTCTTTTTTTAAGACAAAAAATAGGTAAATATCCCTTCTTACATCTTCTGTGCTCAGAGCCACAGCCACTCAAATGACACCATTGAGAAATGTTGTTTATATGTATATACATATGGAAAGTGGATTTGTTAGTGTGTTAGACTTATATATGTCAAATACACAAGGGAATGTGTTGGTATGTTGGACATGTGTGTGTCATACATAAGGAAATAGTGTGTTAGAAATATATGTTATACATAAGGAAACATGTTGGTATGTTGGACATACATGTATCATACATAAAGGAAATAGTATGTTACATATATATCATACATAGGGAAATATGTTAGTGTGTTAGACATGTGTGTGTCATACATAAGGAAATATATTCATATGTTAGACACGTGTCATACATAAAGAAATACATTAGTATGTTAGACATATATGTGTCATACATAAGGAAATAGTATGTTAGACATGTATGTATCATACATGAGATATGTTAGTATGTTGGACATGTATGTGTCATACATAGGGAAATAGTATGTTAGAAATAGGTGTGTCATACATAAGAAAACCTGTTAGTATGTTAGACATGTGTCATACATGAAGGAAATTGTGTTTTGTATGTGTCATACACAAGGAAGTATGTTAGTATTTTATACATGTGTCATATATGAGGAAACATGTTAGTATGTTAGACATATACATAAAGGAAATATGTTGGTATGTTAGACATGTATGTGTCATGCATAAAGGAAATATGTTGGTATGTTAGACATGTATGTGTCATACATAAAGGAAATATGTTGGTATGTTAGACATGTATGTGTCATACATAGGGAAATATGTTAGCATGTTAGACATATGTGTGTCATATATAAGGAAATAGTATGTCAGAAATATGTGTGTCCTACATAAGGAAACACGTTAGTATGTTGGACATGTATGTGTAATATGCAAGGAAACATGTTCATGTGTTAGACATATATGTGTCATACATTAGGTAACATGTTAGTGTTAGACACATGTATCTTACATAAAGAAATAAATTAGTATTTTAGACATGTATCATACACAAGGAAGTATGTTAGGATATGTGTCATATATGAGGAAACATGTTAGTATGTTAGACATATATATCATACATAAAGGAAATATGTTAATATGTCACACATAAGATATGTTAGTATGTTATATATATATAAAGGAAATAGTATTTTATATATATCATACATAAGGAAACATGTTAGTATGTTATATATGTGTCACACATAAGGAGATATGTTAGTATGTTAGACACATATACATAAGGAAACATGTTTGTATGTTATATACATAAAGGAAACAGTATGTTATATATGTCATACATAAGGAAATATGTATGTTAGATATATATGTGTCATACATAAGGAGATATGTTAGACATTTATCATATGTAAAGGAAATAGTGTTGGACATATATCATAAGTAAAGGAAATAGTATTAGACATATATCCCACACATAAAGGAAATAGTATGTTAGACTTGTGATAATACATCAAATAATTAAAGAGCTGTGGCAGTAATTAAGGCTCCCCTCCAGTCTGGGTTCCCCTCCCTGCAGCCCTGCCTGTTCCCATCCACCCCCAGGCTCTCCGGGTGCCCCGTGTTGTCCCACGGCCATCACTCACGTCCGAGCTCTGCTCAGCTGCCCAACTTGTCACACAAAAGCCCAGGCCAGGCCATATGTTCGTGCAAAGGTGGCCCTGCAAGGCAGGAGAGTTGCCTCTCCTTTCTTGTGCCATCTGTTCTGCTTTAGCTGCGTTTGCTCCAGCTCCCGTGTCTCGCAAATATTGGGATAATAGATGGGAATTGTAAGCGGGGAGGAAGCCAAGCATTGTTTGCAGCAGCTTTGTGATGGCCTCAGCCAGCTATTCAAAACAGATTTGTTTTGCACATTCCTCCTGCTCCTTGGCGTGGCAGCAGTTAAAATTCAGAGCTGCAAAGTGTGGGCAGAGGGATATTGGTTTTAGTGCAGCAGGGACTGTCCCACCCCGCAGACGGGAGGTGAGAAGGGGTGTTGGTGCTGCAGGACCCAGGAGTGAATGAGCAAACCCTGCCTGTCTCCAGGTGCTTTCCCACTGGGAGAGAGCTCCTCATCCCTGCCCACGTGCCACTCCTGCCCAGCCCCAGGGATCAGGGAGCTGATCCAGGCTGAGGCTAATCCCACAGGGACACCCAGCTCGGCTGTCTTGGGAGGGGATGGATGGTGCAGCCCTGAAGCAGGGGCTGAGCTGTGCCCTGGGATGTGGGGAAGGGGCTTGTGCTGCTTTAAAGGTGAACCAGCAGGAGAAATGAGCCCAGCTCAAGAGAGGTTAAAAGGCTGAGTTACAGTTTAATAAAAATACTACAATAAATGCAGTGACACAAAGAGAAATATTGAGAGATATTGAGGGGCTGGAGCGGGGCCAGAGAAGAGCAACAAGGCTGGAGAAGGGACTGGAGCACAAGTGCTGTGGGGAGAGGCTGAGGGAGCTGGGGGTGTTTAGCCTGGAGAAGAGGAGGCTCAGAGGTGACCTCAGCACTGTCTGGAACTGCCTGAAGGGAAGTTGTGGCCAGCTGGGGGTTGGTCTCTTCTCCCAGGCAAGTAGAACAAGAGGGCACAGCTTGAGCTCTGCCAGGGGAGGTTTAGGTTGGATATCAGGAAGAACTTCTTTGCAGAGAGAGGCCTCAGGCATTGGAATGGGCTGCCCAGAGAGGGGGTGGATTCCCCATCCCTGGAGGTTTTTCAGCTGAGCTTGGCCGTGGCACTGAGTGCCATGATCTGGTAAAGGGACTGGAGTTGGCCCAAGGGTTGGACTTGATGATTTCAGAGGTCTCTTCCAACCCAGTTCATTCTGTGATTCTGTGAAATTTGGTTTAACCCACAAACCCCAGCAGTGTAACCCACCCCCTGGGGCACAAACACAGGGGGGTTTGGTGGCCCCTGTGCTGAGCACCACGTGGTTCCCTCGAGTCCAAAGGAAAAGGAAGGGACAAACCTGTTGGTGCAGATGATGGCACAGTCTGGTCACAGTGGTGGGCTCCTCCTGTCCAGGTTCTGCTCCTCCTCTGCATCCAATGAGTGGTCCCAGAGGTCCCCAAACCCCAAGATTCCATCCCCTCAGGCCCAGGTGGGAACACCCAGTCCCTCGCCCAGGGCAGGGAGTTCCACCCTGGGGGATCTGACTCTGTGAGTCAGGGGGGATTTTGGAATCATTGCTGGCCCATGAGCAGAGCTGAGCCCTCAGGTGGGTGTGGAGGTGCCAAGGACTCCCTGGAGGGGAGTTCTCCCAGCTCCTGTCCCACCTGTGACACCCACCTTGGAACACTCCCCTGTCTCCCAGGGCTCTGTGACACCCACCTTGGAACCCTCCCCTGTCTCACCTGTGACACCCACCTTGGAACACTCCCCTGTCTCCCAGGGCTCTGTGACACCCACCTTGGAACCCTCCCCTGTCTCACCTGTGACACCCACCTTGGAACACTCCCCTGTCTCTCAGGGCTCTGTGACACCCACCTTGGAACACTCCCCTGTCTCTCAGGGCTCTGTGACACCCACCTTGGACACTCCCCTGTCTCTCAGGGCTCTGTGACACTCACCTTGGAACACTCCCCTGTCTCTCAGGGCTCTGTGACACCCACCTTGGAACACTCCCCTGTCTCTCAGGGCTCTGTGACACCCACCTTGGAACACTCCACTGTCTCTCAGGGCTCTGTGACACCCACCTTGGACACTCCCCTGTCTCTCAGGGCTCTGTGACACCCACCTTGGAACACTCCCCTGTCTCTCTGGGCTCTGTGACACCCACCTTGGACACTCCCCTGTCTCTCAGGGCTCTTTCCCACCCAGCTTCCAGCCTGAGGGGTCAGGTGTGCCCTGGGCAGCTGCTGCCAATGGTCTATTGGTAACAGTTCATGAGAAATGAACAGAGGGTTTAGAATGCACAGTTTTGGTTACACCCACACAGTGATAAACTGGTCCCACCTGCTGAACTAGGACAGGCTTCAGCTCCGGGGTCTCCTGCTCAGATTCCAGGGAAGTGAAGGAGCGAGGAAACAATTCGGTGTCCCCCCAGTCCTCAGGCTTTCTGCTGAGGAGCCAACAGTGCCCTGGTTTCAGCCAGGGCTTCTGGATTGGTTGGGATTCCTTTGGGAAACATCACAGTCCTGTGGGCCCTGCAGTTAGTCCAGACTTAGTCACACACACCTATTTTCTCCCACTGTTTGTGCTGGTTCTAAGAATGAAATGAAATGCAAGTCTGTGCTTAGGCTGAGTTCATGATCTGCCATCACTGTCCAAGTGACAGAATTCCTGGTAGCTGGGTTTGGTTTAAGGACAGAATCTACCAGGCATTGTAGGAGAAGAGAGACCACAAGTCTGCAGGATACTTTCAGTGGTCTCTAAACTCCTTAGGGTTTTTTTCCATGTTATATCTATATGTGTGTGAGTGTATAAAGAGGGAAGTGTGTATATAAATCAGATCCAAATAAGCAAAACTGGGCATCTTTGGTACCATTTTAGCTCTCTGACATTCTGTGGCAGAGCTTCTCAAGGACACCTCATTTCAAAGCCCTTTTATCCATTCCCCAGCTGTGTGGGCTCCATTTCTGCAGCCCTAATTCCTGGGCAGGTGTAAAGCAGAGGAGGACACAGCCAGACCTGGAGCCCACCTGGCACTGCAGGGAATCCTCTGGTGCTCTGTGTGTGCTCAGGGCAGAAGGGGATCCTTCCAGAGGGAAGTGAGGAATGACTTGCCTTTCTCCAAACCTCCTTTGAGTCCAACATGTGGGTTTTTTTGCAGGAAAAAGAGACTTTATTGCAACAAACCCCTCAAAGAAACACAAACACTTGAAGAAACAGCACTTCTCCAGTTCTTCCCAGAAGTTCAGAGACCCACCAGATCCTGGTGGATTCCACCCACCAGCCTTCCTGCTTTGAGGTAGGTGAGTTCCCTCTATCTGGAGGAGCTGAGGATTCCCAATCCCTGGGAGTGTCCAAGCCAGGTTGGACCAACCTGGGATAGTGGGAGGTGTCCCTGCCCATGGACATGGAACTGGGTGGGGTTTAAAGTCCCTCCAGCCCAAACCATCGTGGGATTTCTCTTCTTGTCACATCCTTAGGTGGCAACCACAGTGATTGCAGATTTTAACATGATTTCTTCTGTTTCCAGCTGGTTTATCCCCTGGCATTGTGGTGGCACCCCTGGAAATTAAACACCCTGCACATATTTTTAGTAGGATAAAACACAATGCAATTACTACCTATCCTTGTGGGTGAATTTCCCACAAAACTAGAAATTACCAAGATTGAAAATCAGACACAATCCCACTGGGTTCTCCTAAACTGGTGTCTTAAGTTTGTGCCAATGTTTCCCAGCCTGGAGCACCTGGCTGTGATTTGGAATTAACTGCTTTGAAGGAATGTTTTTCCACAGGATAAGTGAGGAAAATAACCTGAGAAACAGCCAATAATCAGGTAGTTTGGTTTGAAAGGAATGCATTTAAACCCCACCTGAAGTGCTACCCCCTTTCTGTACTCCTTTGTGACAGCTCAGAGTTGAAAGGTTAATTTCTCTTACTGTTATAACAGTTTTGGGGTATTTTCCCTTTTTTCCTGAATATCTTTAATTTCAGCTCCTCCCAATAATACCAAAGTTAAAAAGATAATTTCTCTTACTGCTCCAACAGTTTGGGGGCATTTTCCCTTTTTTCCTGAGTGTCTTTAATTGTAGCTCCACCCAATAATACCACAATTGTAAGAATGTTGTTTCTGCAGAGATTAGAGGGGGACAGGATTTTTTTAATCTGTTGGCACAGACTTGTTATGTAAATAGAAAGCTCAACAAAGGGAACCAGACAGCAAAGGGCTGTGGAAACACAGATGTGTCTTCCCCCTAAATACAGTCACCTCTGGATTCCTGCATTCCCTGCATTCCTGGGAATGCTCTGGGAAGTTTGATGCCATGGAAATGGATGCAGTGAGAAAATAAATATATTCTACTCACTGTGTAAGTCCAATTCCATGGGCTCAATTTTTATCGTTAATTTGTTGCTGCTATTTCATTTTGGCAAGTTAAAAATCAGGTTATTTATTTAAATTAATGTTTATAATATTTCTGTGTGGATTTCTTGAGGCCTTTAACAGCAGCTTCTTTCCCTGGTGCTGCTCCAGCCCTTGCACTGTCCATGTGACCCAGTTTTCCTAAGCCCTGCTCTGACTTAGGTTTTATTCTTGGGCTGTTTCATCCATCTATTGGAATTGTTTCCAGTAAATTGGTTTTGCAGGGTTTGCTGTGCTCAGCATTACAAGCTCCAGGGGAATTCTTCATGCCAATGGCTCTTATCAATACCTTTGGATGTGTTTAATCATTAACACGTGGTTTGATATGAAGATTGTGACATGCACAGTGGAATTACCATCTAAAATACCTTTTTATGCAAATTTTTGAATGGCAGGTTGTCCCACCTTCCTCTTTGTTTTGTTCCTGTAAAGATAAGCTGCATTGTAAAGCCATGGATTCTTATTTATCTCTAATTATGGGAATAACCTGCATTAAAATGGCCATGTTTGGGAATAATTATATATTATATAACACTGGTAATGTTTTGAAATGTGTTATTATATAATACCACCATTATATAATAATGGCCATGCTTTGAAATTATTCAATAATATCCATATATTACATAAGAATATCCCTGGCCTGAGTGTGGCTTGTCAGTGACCAATATTGTGACTTGTGTGTTCTTTTGGCTGTTCCTTTGGCTTACCTGGAGCTTTTTATTCCTGTTTTGTGTCAGTGGGTTTTCTGTGACAGGAGAAGGTTTTAGCCACAACCCAAACCTTCATTGTGATGAAAAACAGCCCTTAAAGAGGTTCCAAATGCCAAAATCAGAACAAATTCATTATATTTCCTGTAGGACTCAAAACTCATTGGTGGTGCAGCACTTTTAATTGATCATTTATTGTGTAAAGGATGTAAAACCCCCAATAATTCCAGATTTTCTGCCCATACCCACCCTCAGCCTCTCAGATCTGAGGCTTTATCCATTAACTCTTTGCATATACCTTTAACCTAACGAGCTCCCATCCATCTCACCCCTAAAACAGTCTGATTAATTGCTTGAGAGTCCTGCAAGGGCTGTAACTCCTCCTGGTGTCACCCACATCCAACCAGGCCAGGCTTAACTCCTTAAAACTCTACCTTTTTGCCTTTATTTGGGTTTTAGTGTGAATTACCAGGCCAGGCTTAACTCCTTAAAACCCAATCTTTTTGCCTTTATTTGGGTTTTAGTCTGGATTAATTAGCACAGCTCAAGGGGGCTGAAGAAATCAGCTTCTTAGATCACAGAATCCCAGAATCCCAGACTATTCTGGGTTGGAAGGACCCACAAGGACCATGGAGTCCATCTCTTCAGTCAATGGCCCACACAGGGGGTTGAACCCATGACCTTGGCATTGTCACAGCCAAGTTTTAACCAACTGAGCTCATCCATCCATCCATCCATCCATCCATCCATCCATCCATCCATCCATCCATCCATCCATCCATCCATCCCTCTCTCTATCACAGAATCCCAGACTATTCTGAGTTGGAAGGACCCACAAGGACCATCAAGTCCAACTCTTCAGTCAATGGCCCACACAGGGAATTGAACCCATGACCTTGGCATTGTCACAGCCAAGTTTTAACCAACTGAGCCAATCTCAGGGTTTGCCTACTAAGGGTCCATACACTCGTTTTTGTAGGAATTCACTCACCTTCTGGCCAGTGATGCCTCATTAGGTAGTAAAAGGCACTTTGTTTTTTAGACCTGATCCATCCTACCCTTTAAAATCAAACATTATCACAGCCCACACCACAAATGGAGTGCTCAGAGCACCAGGAGAGGGGCAGTAAAGCCCTGTGGCTCATGCCTTGCCCCCAATGCTGTCCCTGTCCCTGCAGATGTGAGTGGGGAGCAGCAGATGAGGGTGGAGGGAGCCCAGCAGCCACCAGCTCCATGGACAGAGCCCACCGTGCAGGGCTCAGCAGGACCCTCTCTGCAGCACAGCCCCGAGGGCCCCAGCACCGCGAGGAACCCTGAACACCCCCAAGGCAACTGCAAGCAAGACCATGAGGAGCAATGTAGGTGGGTGTTGTGGGGCCAGGAGTGGGGCTGGGAGGGGTTGGGGGTTTCATTTGGGGGTGAAAGTTCAAGGTGAAATGTTTGGGCCAATGCTAAGAAAAAATAACCAGAGAAAGAGGCGACTTCAGCACTGAGTGGGGTGAGGTGGAGGTGGATTTAGCAGGTCCTGCCTTGGCAGGGGATGGGCAGGACACCCATTGGTGGGAGAACAAAGGAAAAAGCATAGAATGACAGAATCACAGAATGAACTGGGGTGGAAGAGACCTCTGAGATCATCAAGTCCAACGCTTGATCCAACCCCACTGTGCTCACCAGATCATGGCACTCAGTGCCACATCCAGTGTCACCTTAAACACCTCCAGGGATGGGCAGCCCATTCCAATGCCTGAGCACTCTCTCTGCAAAGAATTTCTTCCTGATATCCAACCCAAACCTCCCCTGGCAGAGCTCAAGCTGTGCCCTCTTGTCCTACTTGCCTGGGAGATGAGACCAACCCCCACCAAGGTACAACATCCCTTCAGACAGTTGTAGAGTTTGATAAGGTCTCCCCTGAGCCTCCTCTTCTCATCTTCAGCACTGATTGGGGTGAGGTGGAGATGGATTTAACTGGTCCTGCCTTGGCAGAGGATGGACACCCACTGGTGAGAGAACAAAGCAAAAAGCATCTTAGCACTGAGTGGTGCTGAGGTAGAGGAGTGGATTTAGCAGGTCTTTCCTTGGCAGGGCATGGTGGACTTTTGGTGAGAGACCAAAGGAAAAAGCATCTTCAACACTCAGTAGGGCTGAGGTACAGAAGATTCCACAGAATCCCAGACTATTCTGAGTTGGAAGGACCCACAAGGACCATCGAGTCCAACTCTTCAGTCAATGGCCCACACAGGGGATTGAACCCATGACCTTGGCATTGTTACAGCCAAGTTTTAACCAACTGAGCTCATCTCAGGGTTTAGCAGGTCCTGCCTTGGCAGGTGATGAGCAGTGCATCAAAGAGACCAAAGCAAAAAGCACAGAATCACAGAATGAACTGGGGTGGAAGAGACCTCTGAAATGATCAAGTCCAACCCTTGATCCAACCCCACTGTGCTCACCAGATCATGGCACTCAGTGCCACATCCAGTGTCACCTTAAACACCTCCAGGGATGGGGAATCCACCCCCTCTCTGGGCAGCCCATTCCAATCCCTGAGCACTCTCTCTGCAAAGAATTTCTTTCTGTTATCCAACCTAACCCTCCCCTGGCAGAGCTCAAGCTGTGCCCTCTTGTCCTACCTGCCTGGGAGAAGAGACCAATCCCCACCTGGGTACAACATCCCTTCAGGGGGTTGTAGAGTTTGATAAGGTCTCCCCTGAGCCTCCTCTTCTTCAGCACTGAGTGGGGTGAGGTGGAGATGGATTTAGCAGGTCCTGCCTTGGCAGAGGATGGACAGTGCACCCACTGGTGAGAGAACAAAGCAAAAAGCATCTTCAACACTCAGTAGGGCTGAGGTAGAGAAGATTTCACAGAATCCCAGACTGTTCTGAGTTGGAAGGACCCACAAGGACCATCAAGTCCAACTCTTCAGTCAATGGCCCACACGGGATTGAACCCATGACCTTGGCATTGTTACAACCAAGTTTTAACCAACTGAGCTCATCTCAGGGTTTAGCAGGTCCTGCCTTGGCAGAGCATGGACAGTGCACCCATTGGTGGGAGACCAACACAAAAAGCTTTTTTGGCCTTTATTTCCCCAGTTGTGTGGAGCCAACAGGTGCAGCCCAGCATTCCAGTGGTGAGAAGATTCCCTTCTGTGCTGGTGGGATCCACGTGGAGGATTTGCCCCGTTTGGGAGCGATTTTGTCCCAGTTAAAACACCACAACTCCAGTGCCCCATCCTGGGGGACATCCCAGTGTGGCTGCACTGCCTGAACTCCACAATAAAATTCCCTTATTCCTATAGATTTCCACAATCAATCCAAGGTTGTGCCCTGCCACCAGCAGCAGATGGGGAGCAGGAATGTCCTGGGCAGCTCCAGGCAGAGCTATAAATAACCCCCAGGCTAATTCCATGGCTTTAAGTTGCTCCAAAGCTTTGGGTAAATCCCTGCAGGAAAGGCTGGAGACATCCCTAAGCTGCACCGCCCCACCTGGAGCAACGTGTGTGGCTTTGATTGCAATTTTAATTTTAGTTTTAATTTTAGCTTTAGTTTGCAATGAAATGATGCCCATCTGCAGTTGGGCCCCTCAGTGGGGCAGGGAAGGGGCTGGGCTGGATTGGCTGCCCCAAAATAAGGATTTTTAACCACATTGGTACATTTTCATTCCTAAAAGTGCTTTTTGCTTCTTAGAAAATCCCAAAATTCTGCCTGACCCCCCTGGAGCCAACATGGACAGTGTTCCCCCAGAATCCCTGGGACAGGGAGGGATAAACCCACTGCAATCTCTGGGAAAGGTTTAGGGAAATAGGGAAGATATTTTGATTTTTTTTTTCATTTTGCTGTTAGAAATTTGACCTGTGGAGCCTGAATTTGAGGCTGTGCTTGGAAATATTTACAGAATATTTTTGACATGGAATATTCTAAACTCCTGAGAGGAATTTTGGGATTCCAAGTCATTCCAAGGAGGGTTTTATTTGCATGTTTTAATTGGATTTGGTGATTGTGTGATGGTGACAGGCTGGAGGACAAGTGTCAGTAAGAAAACCTGGATTATGAAATGAGGGAATATTTGAGTGTGTAAGGAAAGGGATTATTTTAAAATTATATATCCATCTATCCATTCATTGATTAATTCATTGATTGATTCATTCATTCATTCCTTTATTTATTTGTTGTGGAAATTTTTATTATTATTATTATTATTATTATTATTATTATTATTATTATTATTATTATTATTTTATTTTTATTTATTTTATTTTTATTTTATTTTATTATTATTATAAATTAATTTACAGGTTCATGAGCAAAAATATTGATAGATCCAAATATCCATATTAAAATTATTATTGTTGTTATTAATAATAATAATAATTTTAATATGGATATTTCAATATCGATATTATTGTTGGTTTTGTTTTGTTGTTATTATTATAAAATATGGATAGATCCAAATACCCATATTAAAATTATTATTAATAATTATAATTACTAATACTTATAATTAATTATCATTATTATTAATAATAATTTAATATGGATATTTGGATATGGATATTGTTGTTGTTGTTGTTTTGTTATTATTATTATAAATTTATTTCCACGTTCATGAGCAAAAATATTGATACATCCAAATATCCATATTAAAATTATTATTGTTATTATTAATAGTAATAATTATTATTTAATATGGATATTTCTATATGAGTATTATTGTTGTTGTTTTATTATTATTATTATTATAAATTAATTTCCACGTTCATGAGCAAAATATGGATAGATCCAAATATCCATATAAAATTATTATTAATAATAATATTAATATTATTATTAATAATATCTATTTTAATATAGATATTTCTATGTGAATATTGTTGTTATTATTATTATTATTTATTAATTTCCAAGTTCATGAGCAAAAATATGGATAGATCCAAATAACCATATTAAAATTATTATTATTAATAATAATTTCAATATGGATATTTCTATGTGAACATTGTTGTTGTTGTTGTTGTTGTTGTTGTTATTATTATTATTATTATTATTATTATTATTATTATTATTATTATTATTATTATTATTATTATTATTTTATTTAATTTCCAGGTTCATGAGCAAAAATATGGATAGATCCAAATATCCATATTAAAATTATTGTTGTTATTATTATTAATAATAATTTTAATATGGATATTTCTATATGAATATTATTGTTGTTTATTATTATCATCAGCATTGTAATTAATTTCCAAGTTCATCAGTGAAAATATGAATACATTCAAATATCAATAATAATAATAATAATAATAATAATAATAATAATAATAATAATAATAATAATAATAATAATAATAAATATTATAATAATTATGAGAAATAATAATATATAATAAAATAATATTATAATAATTATAATATAATAATATATTATAATAATTATAAGATATAATAATGATAATAGTAATAATAATAATAATAATAATAATAATAATAATAGATATTTGGCTCTGTCCATATTTTTGCTCATGGAGGGGTTTGGTCACAGGATATTTGGGTCTTATTTGAAAAATTTGGATTCCAGAGCACAGATTAAACTGTGGCAAAGCTGCTTTTTTTTAATAAGAACTTTGAGATCAGCATGACTTAAATATTGGGATTTTTTCCTGTGTTTATGATTCATTAGGAAGTGAAATCCCTGCAAAGTCTGAAGTGCAAACAGTTATTTCAGTCTCAGAGGAGGAATAATAATCTGAGAAACTCTTAAGTGTTTATCAATGTGGAGAAATAATTAAGAGTCATTTAATACTGAAATCTGAACATCCTGAGTGTGGCTCATTATTGCTCATTTTCTGTTTTAATTGATTCTTTTCCAGCTTGGAATGAACAGGACGAGCAGACCCACCTTCAATCTGATGCTTAATGAGGAAAAAGGTCAGTTTGATTCAGGTTTTATCTGAAGCCTGTGCATTAAAAAAGGGCTTTCCATGGGCATTGGTGGGGTCACAGCTCCCAAATGACAAATAAATGACAAATAAGTGACAAATAAGTGACAAATAAATGACAAATAAATGACAAATAAGTAACAAATAAATGACAAATAAATGACAAATAAATAATAAATAAATGACAAATAAATGACAAATAAATAACAAATAAATGACAAATAAATAATAAATAAATGACAAATAAATGACAAATAAATAACAAATAAATGACAAATAAATAACATATAAATGACAAATAATTAACAAATAAATGACAAATAACAAATAAATGACAAATAAATAACAAATAATTGACAAATAATTAACAAATAATTAACAAATAAATGACAAATAACAAATAAATGACAAATAAATAACAAATAATTGACAAATAATTAACAAATAAATAACAAATAAATAACAAATAAATGACAATTAAATAACAAATAAATAACAAATAAATGACAAATAAATAACAAATAAATGACAAATAATTAACAAATAAATAACAAATAAATGACAAATAATTAACAAATAAATAACAAATAAATGACAAATAAATAACAAATAAATGACAAATAATTAACAAATAAATGACAAATAAATAACAAATAAATGACAATTAAATAAGAAATAAATAACAAATAAATAACAAATAAATGACAAATAAATAACAAATAATTAACAAATAATTCACAAATAAATAACAAATAAATGACAAAGAAATGACAAATAAATAACAAAGAAATGACAAATAAATGACAAATAAATAACAAATAAATGACAAATAAGTAACAAATAAATAACAAATAAATGACAAATAATTAACAAATAAATGACAAATAAATAACAAATCAAACAGGAGGGTTTGGGAAATAAATGGTGTGTTCCTAAAGAGCTGACTCAGAGCAGGGGAAGGGCAAGAGGAAGGAAAGGTCATGGACATAAATCTTCATAAATCCATTTCAAAATTATTACTTTACAACCAACAGACCTGGAATTTCCAGGAATCTGATTTTTATTCCTGGTTTTTAATTGCTTTTCTGAAATCTAATTGTAGAGGTTTTGGAAGAGTTACATTTAAATATGTTTTTTTTTTTAAAGTTGAATCCTTATTTTCCCAAATTTCCCTTTCCCCAGGTCAATAATACCCAGCAAATCTGAACACTTACAAATAGATGCAGAAAATGAAGAGGTCATAACTATTTATGAGCTGCTTTAGGAACATTCTGTATCAAAGATCCCTGAAAATATATAAAACATTCCAGAATATTATTATATATATTATTTTCTGTGTTTAATGTCAGATTCCAGGCACTGCACATCACTCAAATCCCTCTTTCTTTATCCAAGTTCCCTCGAAATAAAGTGGATTTAATAACATTTCCTCCCTCCTTCTTTCCACACTCAGAAATATTTCCAGCTCAGGATTATTCCCTTTAATGACATTCCCTGGGAAAGGCTCTGCTAGTGGTGACATCACTCCTGTTGCATCCCAGCTGTGAGTCTGAATCCCCAATAAATCTGAGTGCTTGTCATTCTGATGACACAAAGTGGGTCTGTCTCCTGCTTTTGACCTATTTCCCTTGTAAAGAAAAAAATTAATGTAGTGGAAGGCCTGGAAAAGCAGGAGAACTCCTGGGTGTTTTCCATGGGCTCCATCATGTGGATTTAATAAATTCCCACTCAGGAGCCAGGGCTGAGGGTTAAAAGGAAGAGCCTTTTGTTTCCTGACGTTGTTTTATTGATGTGTAGCTGGTTTTTATTGTGAAAACCCTTTCAGAGACCCTGAGTGTGTTTGTGCACGTGGAGAATCTTCAGAGGATGGACCTGATCCTTCTTTCCTTGGGAGTCACAGCCAGAGGTGCTCCCAACTGTGGGAATGGTGGACTTGATCCTTCTTTCCTTGGGAATAACAGCCCCAGGTGCTCCCAACTATGGGAATGATGGACCTGATCCTTCTTTCCTTGGGAGTCACAGCCCCAGTTGTTCCCAACTGTGGGAATGATGGACCTGATCCTTCTTTCCTTGGGAGTGACAGCCCCAGTTGTTCCCAGCTTGGGAATGATGGACCTGATACTTCTTTCCTTGGGAATAACAGCCCCAATTTGTCCCAACTATGGGAATGATGGACCTGATCCTTCTCTCCTTGGGAGTGACAGCCCCAGTTGCTCTCAACTATGGGAATGGTGGGAGCTGGGATGTGTCCACTGGGATACTGGGAAAACTTCTGGATGTGGAGACATCCAGAGACCCCTGGAGTCACGATGGGTTTGGGCTGTTCATGAGGGAATTCATCCCAACAGCTCCCATGGAATCATCCAGGGTGGAAAAGGCTCCCAAGCTCATGGAATCCCACCTGGGACCGAACACCCCCTGGTTGGCTCAGCCACATCCAGCCATGCCTTGAACAATTCCAGGGAATCAGTAGGAGTGGTTCAGGTGGGGTTTTCCATCCTTAAAATTCATCCCATGGCATCAAAAATGGTATAAATGAGGAAAACATAAGCCTGGTGATGGAACTGCTTCATGGAAATGGCACTGGGAGGGCTGGACTGGTGCAAACTGGGCTGCCACTGGGATGGTGGAAAATGGGACATTTTCAGGGAGTCCTTCAGTGCTGAGCCATTTTCTGGATGTGGCAATTAAGGAGTAAGAGGAGGGTTTGTTTTCACCCCAGGTGGTGTATGGTGTGTAAATCACGTGTAAATCACGTGTAAATCACGTGTAAATCCCATGTAGATCCCGTGTAATTCCCATGTAAATCCCGTGTAAATCCCGTGTAATTCCCGTGTAAATACCATGTAAATCCCATGTAGATCCCGTGTAAATCCCATGTAAATCCCATGTAGATCCCATGTAGATCCCGTGTAAATCCCGTGTAAATCCCGTGTAAATCCCGTGTAAATCCCATGTAAATCCCATGCCATGGGCCTGGAGACAACACAACCAGAGGAGCTTGAAGGAAGGAGGGTTTCCTTCACTGCTTTTTGGATAATTCTCCCCAAAAAATAGACCTTCCTAAAGTGTTCCCTCCTGGCCTGCTCAGCCAGGGAAAAGCTCCTCTCCAGGCTGGGAAAACATTCCCAAAAAGTGATGGATGGGATGAGGGAGGAGAATCCCAGCTAATGGGTCTGATGGACTTCAAGAGATGAATAATGTGCAAGCCATAATTTAATAAAAACCCATTTTCACTCTGGAAAATGGTGCTTTTTAAAAGCTAAAACTTCATGTTGGTCCAAACCCCTCAGTGGATCCCAGTGGATTTGAGGGATTTCTCATCCTGAATGGGTTGTGTTGGTTTTCCTGGAAAACCTCAAAAATGAGGTGGTGATTTGTGCCCCTGAGCAGGACCTGGGGTGTGTTCCAAGGGTTTTTCTTCCCAAAATGTGGCCATTCCAGAGGCAAACACCTGGATTTGTGCCTGGAAAGGCCCTTTGTGATCCATGGAATTGTTGGGCACCATCAAAATTCATGTTAGGAAAAAGTGATGGAGCATCAGGAGCAACTGGAGGATGAGGGAGGATGGATTTAAGCCAGAGAGGAGAGATTTAGGTTTTGTTTTATTAGGAATTAATTGTTTGCTCAGGAGGTTGGACAGGACCTGGAGCAACCTGGGATGGTGGGAGATGTCCCTGCCCATGACACTGGATGGGCTTTGAGGTCCCTTCCCACCCAGACCATTCCATGATTTCCTGGTGATTCCCTATTTTTCCACTATCAGGCTGTCAAAATTTGTCCTAAGTTGCTTTATGTCCATTATTAATGAAATAAATATTATTCATATCACATGTGATGGCTCCAAATCCAGACACTGAGTGTCTAATTGAAATTTATTTTTACTTTTGCACCAAGTTTTCTTTTTCTTCACTAAAAAATTCTTAAAGCAAAACATGAACAGCTGAGTGTGCAAAAAGACAACATTTCAAAAAAAAAAAAAAGTGAGGGAAGCACATGAAAAATTGAAAACATCATCTGCTCCCTCCTTCACCAGGAAAAATCCCAAATTCCTGCCCTGAACTCCTGAACTGCTGCCAGGACCTTCCAAATGCTGGTCAGACTGAGGTTAAAGGTGGAATGTTGTGACAGGGGAGGTGACAAAGTGTCCTGTGACACTCCCTGTGAGCTTCAGTCTCCCTGTCCCTTCCCTGGTCTTGTCCAGCCAAGGGTCACATCCCACTGGAGCTCTCCAGGGCCTGGGAAGGTGGGAACAGATCCCTGTTCAGAGGCTTCATGCCTGAAATCCCAGGAGGGAACAGATCCCTGTTCAGAGGCTTCATCCCTGAAATCCCAGGAGGGAACAGATCCCCATTCCAGAGGCTTCATCCCTGAAATCCCAGGAGGGAACAGATCCCTGTTCCAGAGGCTTCATCCTTGAAATCCCAGGAGGGAACAGATTCCTGTTCCTGAGGCTTCATGCCTGAAATCCCAGGAGGGAACAGATCCCTGTTCAGAGGCTTCATCCCTGAAATCCCAGGAGGGAACAGATCCCTGTCCAGAGTCTTCATCCCTGAAATCCCAGGAGGGAACAGATCCCCGTTCCAGAGGCTTCATCCCTGAAATCCCAGGAGGGAACAGATCCCTGTTCCAGAGGCTTCATCCCTGAAATCCCAGGAGGGAACAGATCCCCGTTCCAGAGGCTTCATCCCTGAAATCCCAGGAGGGAACAGATCCCCATTCCAGAGGCTTCATCCCTGAAATCCCAGGAGGGAACAGATCCCCGTTCCAGAGGCTTCATCCCGGAAATCCCAGGAGGGAACAGATTCCTGTTCCTGAGGCTTCATGCCTGAAATCCCAGGAGGGAACAGATCCCTGTTCAGAGGCTTCATCCCTGAAATCCCAGGAGGGAACAGATCCCTGTCCAGAGTCTTCATCCCTGAAATCCCAGGAGGGAACAGATCCCCGTTTCAGAGGCTTCATCCCTGAAATCCCAGGAGGGAACAGATCCCTGTTCCAGAGGCTTCATCCCTGAAATCCCAGGAGGGAACAGATCCCTGTTCCAGAGGCTTCATCCCTGAAATCCCAGGAGGGAACAGATCCCCGTTCCAGAGGCTTCATCCCCGAAATTCCAGGAGGAATCAGATCCCTGTTCAGAGCCTTCATCCCTGAAATCCCAGGAGTGCTCAGGTTGGAAAAGGCCTCCAAGTCCAACCAACTCCTTTCTCTTGGTCCTTCCTGTGAAGATTCCAGGGATTTCCCTTTCCTTGGGGCTTTCCATTTGGAAGTGGCACATCCAAGGAGAATGTTCTGCTTTAGGAGACGGGAGGGAACATTTCTGGGAATCTCTTTCTGCCTCTCTCCTTTTCCTTGAGTGGCCTCCAAGGAGGGAGCTGTTCTTGCTGTTAAATACAGAATTAATGTGCTGTTGTTGCAGAAAGGTGGAACTCCCAAGTCTTTGTTTTGCATTTCCAGCTCAAAAAAATTCCTTTTTTTTCTTAAAATCCGTCAGGTCTGTGACATTTCCTGTGTTTCAACCTGTTGGCACAAGGAGTGAGGCAGAATTGAGATGTGATGGGAATCAAATCCTGTTGATGTTGTTGCTCCATCGTTGTCACCTGAATTCTGAATTCTGGGACTGCTCCGGGCTTCTCATGGAGAGTTAAATCCTGTGGTGGGCAATGAATCCCTGGGAATATTCAGGTTATTCCCAGGGATTCAGAGCTCAGTGCTCCACTGCCGGATTTTCCCTTTTTGGGATGCAATTTTTGGAAAGATGATTATTTAAAGGTACTGCCCTTAATTCACCCAAATTGTGCATTAACCATTTCCTGCCATTTCACTCCTGCGGATTCTGAGATTCAGTTGCATCCACATAGAAATGGAATATTCTGGCAGGGTTATATTTGGTTTATATATTATATATATTTATATATTTATATATATATTTATGTATGTTATACATATTTATATATTATATTTATATATTTATCTCTTTTATATATTTATATATAGTTATATATATTTATACATTTTATATATATTTATGTATATTATACATCTTTATATATTTATATATATTTATATATTTATATCTTTTACATATTTATATATTTATATGTTATATATATTTTCTATATTATATATTTATATATTTATATCTTTTACATATTTATATATTTATATATTATATATATTTTCTATAGTATATATTTATATATTTGTGTATATTTTATATATTTGCATATATTTTTATTTTTATATTTATATATTTAGATATTTCTATATTATATATTTTATATTTTATATTATATAGTTATATATTTATGTATATTTTATATATTTGTATTTATTATATTCCTATATATTTATATTTTATATATTTGTATTTTATATACATTATTATATATTTTATTTATCTATTTCTATAGGATATATTTATATTTTTATATTTTTATATATTTTATATATGTCTATATTATATATATTTAATTGTTATATATTTCTATATATTATACATATTTATATATTATATATATTTGTATATTTTATGTATATTTTATATATTTGTATTTATTATATTCTTATATATTTATATATTATATATTACTATATCTTTATATATTTATATATTAGATATTTATATATTCTATATACCTTTTATATATTTTATTTATATATTTCTATATTGTATATTTATGTATTTTATATATTTCTATATAAAAATTTATCTTTTATATATTATATGTTTTCATATATCATATATTTATATATTATATATATTTATATATTTATGTGTTATTTATTTTATTTATTTTTATGTTTTATATATATTATATATATTTATATATTTATGTGTTATATATTTATTTTATTTATTTTTATGTATTATATATTTATATATTATATATGTTTATATTATATTTACTCTAAGCCTTGTTTTGATGGGCCCATTAACACCTGAAATTTTGCTTTTTTCAGCTCTTTCCATGTGAACTCTTCCTGAGTCGCTGAACTGGGCTGGAAAACTTGTGGAAACACCTCATGCCATTCCCACATCCCTGTTTTTCAGACCATTTCATTGGAGCCAAGGAGTCATGAAAGACACTCCAGAAGACCACTTGGATCAAGACCAGAAGATAAGAAGGAAAGAGGAAGAATGTGGCCTATAAAGGGTGTAACACCTGGAGGTTTGGGATCCGCCTGATCTTCAGGAAAATGGGAAGAGCTCTCCCCAAATCCAAGTCGTCCCATCCCAAGCTCCAAGCCAAGCTCTTGGACTAGAGACCCTCCTTTCCCCCCCTCTCCCTTCTGACAGGAAACAAAGGATTGGTGGATTATGATCCCCCCAAGTTGGAAGCACTAATTTTTCCCTCTCTGCTCCACCCTTATGGATCTGTGAGGATTCCAGCCCTGCCTGTTCCCCGTGGATTACAATGGGAGGAGAGTGAGTGGGACCCGCCATGGCCGCTGGGCAGGGCTCGGTGGCGCCCTGAGCCCACGCCCTTGTCCCGCCGGGCCGAGCGGAGCTGCAGGGCCGCAGGAGCCGCAGGATGCCGTGTAGGACCCGCAGCGCCCCCGCCTCGTGATATCTCTGCGGACTCACCAGCAGCAGGAAAATGAACGGGGGGAAGGAGTGTGACGGCGGCGACACCGACGGGGCCCCGCCGGCCGTGCAGGTGCCCGTGGGGTGGCAGCGCAGGGTGGACCACAGTGGAGTCCTCTACATCAGGTAAGGACACCCCCCAGGGGCTGCCGGTGCCATCTGGGGGTCCCCTTTGGCCAGGAAATTAATTCATTTGGGGTGAGAAATTGGTGACTCGGGGCATTTGTGGTGCTCATAAAGCTCAAGGGGGTGTTGGTTTCCAAGCACAGGATCGTCTTTGAGGCTGGAGGAGGGTGGGGTTGGGTGGGATGTTGGGAAGCAATTCCTGCTGGGAGGGTGGGCAGGCCCTGGCACAGGTTGGGCAGAGAAGCTGTGGCTGCCCCTGGATCCATCCCTGGGAGTGTCCAAGGCCAGGCTGGAGCACCCTGGGCTGGTGGGAGGTGTCCCTGCCCATGGCAGGGGTGGCACTGGGTGGGCTTTGAGGTCTCTCCCAATTTCTTTGTACTATTGATGAGGGGACTGAAACATCTCCTGAATGGAGCCAGGCTGGGAGAGATGGGAATGTTCCCCTGGAGAAGAGAAGGCTCCAGGGTCACCTGAGAGCCCCTGGCAGGGCCTGAAGGGGCTCCAGGAGAGCTGGGGAGGGACTGGGGACAAGGCATGGAGGGACAGGACACAGGGAATGGGATAGTGGGAATAGATGGGATATTGGGAAGGAATTGGTGGCTGGGAAGGTGGGCAGGCCCTGGCACAGGTTGGGCAGAGAAGCTGTGGCTGCCCCTGGATCCATCCCTGGGAGTGTCCAATGTCAGGTTGGAGCAACCTGGAACAGGTTGGATGGGGCTTGGAGCAACCTGGGCTGGTGGGATGTGTCTGTGTTGGAACTGGATGAGCTTTAAGGTCCCTCCCAACCCAAATTATTCCAGAATTCCATGACTCTTTAGGAAGGAAATTGAAGTTCTGTGACTACTTAGTACCTGAAGAAGTTTTGTGTCTACTCAGCAGCTCCAAAACCCATCAGGGTCTTGCTGCCTGTGAAGGTTCTGTGTTCAGTGTCACTGATGGTCTCCAGCAAGGTCTAATTCTGTGGATTCCTCACATTTCTCATGTAGGAAAAGAACCAAACCAGGAGCATAAACCTAAACCCTAAATTTTAGATGCTTTATTTGTTTATTTTCGTGGCTTATTGGAATATTTTTGCTTCGCCCCGGAACGGTCACGAAGAAATGCTTTGGAATTGGTATGAAATAAATGTGTTCAGACAAATTAAATGGTATTGGAAAACAGATCAGAGTCAGCTCTGACAAAATATGGGTCCAGCAGGTTCACATCACAGGTTTATCAGGCTGTTATTTGCTTAATCTGATTCCAGTGCTGTGTCATTAAATAGCAGTTCCTCCCAATATTTGATGTATTACCAGGACAAGATTCTTTAATGAGTCCCAGCCTGCTCCAATTTGACACTAAACTGGATGAGATGCATCCCAGGATTTCTTGTTTATGTTCTCCATTAGCAGAATCAAACAAAATGCATGGCAGTGATACCCCTGGCAGAGAGAAGTCACTGCCCTTGTCCTTCTCATTACAGCTCTGATTTGCTCTGCCTTAGTTAAAAATCAATGAGAAAGGAAAAGTTTTGTGTTGGTTGAGGGTTTTTTTTTTTCCCAATAATCTTTATATCCAGACATCAGGACGTAAAATGCTTTGGGTTTGATGATCCCACCTAGTTTTGAACTTTGTTTTCTGCAGCCCTGAGGGGTTTTCTACATTCTCTGTATTATCTCTGCCCTCTTCCATGTTCTTTTTTTATTCTTTAACCAGATGATCCCAGCTGAGCAGAGACTCTCTTGGTGCTTCCCTGGGAAGCTGAGCTGGCAGCTCTTGCTTCGGATTAAATCTGGATTAAATCCATTAATTAACTAGTTTATATTGCCTGGTAAAAGCAGTGAGTTGATTCCCAGGCTTAGCTTAGTAAAACTGTGCTGCTGTCTTAAAGTAAAGCCTAAATCATCCCTCTGATGGAACCTTCAGGATCACCCTGGTCTGGTGGGAGGTGTCCCTGCCATCCTCAGGCCCTTCCAACCCAAACCATTCCATGGATTCCTGCAGAGGAGGCAGCTGTGGATTATCCTTTGCATTTACAAGTGTGAGGAGGAATTCTGTGCACACAGAAGAGACTTTACAGTCCCAGAAAAGGGAAAAATGGACTTTATTATTTCAGTGTGGTGGTTTCCTGTGGGCAAATAACCCTGTCTGAGTGTGCAGGGGGGATGGATGCAAATCCCACATCCCTCAGATCCCCTCACTGACCTTCCTTCCCACCCAATGATCCTCAGGGGTTTTTTTTCCAGGCTCCACCATCTCCCTGAACCTCAACTGGCATTGTGTGTCCAGGCAAACAGCACAAAAAGGTTATTGAAAATTGCTTTATTCCAGAAATATTCCAGAAAAAGCTGCCTTTTTTTGCAGATAAAATGGCATCCTGACTCCAGAGCTCATTCCCAAAAGTGCCTTTTGATGTGAATTTTTAAGCATCACAGGCAGAGTCTGTAGAGGTTTTGGGATGGTCCAAAACAAATCCCATGGGAAGCTCTTCCAGTGTGGAGCTTTCCTGAGCTCAGCATGGTCAGGACAGGTTGGGAAAGTCCAAGGGGATCGTGGTTTAACCAGCCCAGAGCTGGAATTAAAATAAATGGAAATAAAGAGTGATTTCCCCTCCTCCCCAAGGGTTTGAGACAGGGAAGGTTTGACTTCCTGACCTGTCACTTCAGGCCTATTTTTAGTTTGCTCTTTTATCTTCTGCACCCTCCAGACTGTCACTGTCACACAGACTCAGCCTGAGCTCTCCTCCCAAAAATAACTATTTCAGGGCAAGTCTGGCAAATAAATTCCTGATTTAAACTGTCAGCAGGACTGGAAGTGCCACTTGCTGATGTTGCTTTGGATGTGACGGGGTGAGATGTTGTAGTTGGGTTTCAGGCACCACAGTTCCTCACAGCTTGGAATTTTTTGGGAATGTTTTCATGATCCAAAGTATGATATAATCAAACATAACCCACTTGAGGGTGTTTTGGTTAAATCAGGGCTATTTCCAGCTCCATTAGAAACCAGATTTAACCTCCTAAATGACTGGATAAGCAGTTCTGCTGACTCAGGGTGAGCAGCAACGTGGAAGCTCCAGGCTGGTGACACACAAGGACCTTTCTCCATCTTATAAATTAGTGATTTTGCCATAGCAGAGCCCTCAGTGTCCTGGTTTTGGATATGGAGATCCTGCTTTTCTGGTGGGAGCTGCAGGAACCCCATGCAGTCCATCAGCAGCTCACTGGGCTCCTCCTGGGGGGGAATTTCAGGGGGTTTTACCTTAAAACCCAACTTTATGCACCTGGGAGCCCTGACTGCAAGTTTTTTTCCCTTTAAAATGTGTCTGAGGGGGGTTTTTTTGGTGTTTTTTTACAAACATTATTTCAGGTTGTGACTAAAAGCAAGAAATAAGGAAAAAATTAAATTTGGGTGTGCTCTTTGAGGCACCTCCATGGGAGTTGTGGGCTGGCAGGTGCCAGTCCAAAAGCTTTTATTCTTTTATTTTATTTTACTCCTGTTCCTTTCCAGTCCCAGTGGGTCTTTACTATCCTGCTTGGAGCAGGTGAAGACTTACTTGCTGACTGATGGAACGTGCAAGTGTGGCCTGGAGTGTCCTCTGGTCCTTCCCAAGGTAAAGCAAAGCAGCGTTTGGGCTCTTTGGTGTGTCTGAGGCAGCGCTGGCAGCTGATGGGAATGGGCATCTGTGCCCTCCAGGTGTGCCCAAGTCACCCAGAGGTATTCCCTGAAATCCAGAATTGGCATCTGTGCCCTCCAGGTGTGCCCAAGTCACCCAGAGGTATTCCCTGAAATCCAGAATTGGCCTCTGTGCCCTCCAGGTGTGTCCAAATCCCCCAGAGGTATTCCCTGAAATCCAGAATTGGCCTCCGTGCCCCCCCAGATGTGTCTCAAGTCAGTGCTGGCACCCAGAGGTATTCCCTGAAATCCAGAATTGACCTCTGTGCCCTCCAGGTGTGCCCAAGTCACCCAGAGGTATTCCCTGAAATCCAGAATTGGCCTCTGTGCCCTCCAGGTGTGTCCAAATCCCCCAGAGGTATTCCCTGAAATCCAGAATTGGCCTCCGTGCCCCCCCAGATGTGTCTCAAGTCAGTGCTGGCACCCAGAGGTATTCCCTGAAATCCAGAATTGACCTCTGTGCCCTCCAGGTGTGCCCAAGTCACCCAGAGGTATTCCCTGAAATCCAGAATTGACCTCTGTGCCCTCCAGGTGTGCCCAAGTCACCCAGAGGTATTCCCTGAAATCCAGAATTGGCCTCTGTGCCCTCCAGGTGTGTCCAAATCCCCCAGAGGTATTCCCTGAAATCCAGAATTGGCCTCTGTGCCCTCCAGGTGTGTCCAAATCCCCCAGAGGTATTCTCTGAAATCCAGAATTGGCCTCTCTGCCCTCCAGGTGTGTCCAAATCCCCCAGAGGTATTCTCTGAAATCCAGAATTGGCCTCCGTGCCCCCCCAGATGTGTCTCAAGTCAGTGCTGGCACCCAGAGGTATTCCCTGAAATCCAGAATTGACCTCTGTGCCCTCCAGGTGTGCCCAAGTCACCCAGAGGTATTCCCTGAAATCCAGAATTGGCCTCTGTGCCCTCCAGGTGTGTCCAAATCCCCCAGAGGTATTCCCTGAAATCCAGAATTGGCCTCCGTGCCCCCCCAGATGTGTCTCAAGTCAGTGCTGGCACCCAGAGGTATTCCCTGAAATCCAGAATTGACCTCTGTGCCCTCCAGGTGTGCCCAAGTCACCCAGAGGTATTCCCTGAAATCCAGAATTGACCTCTGTGCCCTCCAGGTGTGCCCAAGTCACCCAGAGGTATTCCCTGAAATCCAGAATTGGCCTCTGTGCCCTCCAGGTGTGTCCAAATCCCCCAGAGGTATTCCCTGAAATCCAGAATTGGCCTCTGTGCCCTCCAGGTGTGTCCAAATCCCCCAGAGGTATTCTCTGAAATCCAGAATTGGCCTCTCTGCCCTCCAGGTGTGTCCAAATCCCCCAGAGGTATTCTCTGAAATCCAGAATTGGCCTCCGTGCCCCCCCAGATGTGTCTCAAGTCAGTGCTGGCACCCAGAGGTATTCCCTGAAATCCAGAATTGACCTCTGTGCCCTCCAGGTGTGCCCAAGTCACCCAGAGGTATTCCCTGAAATCCAGAATTGATCTCTGTGCCCTCCAGGTGTGCCAAAATCAGTGCTGGCACACAGAGTTATTCTGTGAGATCCAGAATCAACCTCTGTGCCCTCCAGATCTGCCCAGGTCACCCAGAGTTATTCCCTGAAATCCAGAATTGATCTCTGTGCCCTCCAGATCTGCCCAAATCACCCAGAGTTCTTCCCTGAAATCCAGAATTAATCTCTGTGCCCTCCAGGTGTGTCCAAATCCCCCAGAGGTATTCCCTGAAATCCAGAATTGACCTCTGTGCCCTCCAGGTGTGTCCAAATCACCCAGAGGTATTCCCTGAGATCCAGAATTGGCCTCTGTGCCCTCCAGGTGTGTCCAAGTCAGTGCTGGCACCAAGAGGTATTCCCTGAATTCCAGAATCAACCTCTGTGCCCTCCAGGTGGGCCCAAGTCAGTGCTGGCACCCAGAGTTACCCCTGAAATCAGAATAATCAACCTCTGTGCCCCCCAGATGTGTCCCAGATCACCCAGAGTTACCCCTGAGATCCAGAATTGATCTCTGTGCCCTCCAGGTGTGCCCAAATCGGTGCTGGCACACAGAGGTACCCCTGAAATCAGAGTTAATCTCCCCCTTGCAAGGGGTCTGACTGCCTCATTGTAAATGTATTTATTGTGTCCAAACACCTGTCAAGGCAGTTCCTGGGCAAGGCAGGAGCAGCCAAAGGCACAGAAGGAAAGTCCTGGATGTTCTGTATAAAATTCCCAATTTAAGTGGTTTTGGTGACTTTCCTGCCCTGGGTCATTCCTTTAAAGCTGGAATTTTTCCTCCCAGGTGTTTAACTTTGATCCTGGGGCTGCTGTGAAACAGAGAATCATAATAATAATTAATAAAATCATATAATATTATAATGAAAATATCCCCATATAAGATAAAAAAATAATATAAAGTATAATATATTGTACATATTAATATAATAATATAATGGGGAAATAGAATAATATAGTAAAAATGTAACTAAAATATTACTATAATGTATTTAATATAATACAGTAATAAAATAGAATTATATCCATTTTTGTAAACATATTCCATTTTTATTTACCATTCCAAACACCCTGTCAAGGCATCTCCTGGGCAATGCAGGAGCAGCCAAAGAGCTCCAAGGCACAGAGGGAAAGTCCTGTATATTCCATATAAAATTCAAATTCAGGTGTGTTTGGTGACTTTGCTGCCTTTGGTCATTCCTTTAAAGCTGGAATTTTTCCTCCCAGGTCTTTAATTTTGATCCTGGAGCTGCCATGAAACAGAAACTCATAATAATAATAATAATAAATATAATCATATAATAATAGAAATATAATCATATAATATAAAATCTAATATAAATATAGTATATGATATAGTTCATGTAATAATAGAATATAATTATATATTCATGTAATTAGTTATTATATTTCCTTTTTATTTACCATTCCTAACACTCTGTCAAGGCATCTCCTGGGCAATGCAGGAGCAGCCAAAGAGCCCCAAGGCACAGAGGGAAATCCCTGTACATTCCATATAAAATTCAAATTCAGGTGTGTTTGGTGACTTTGCTGCCTTTGGTCATTCCTTTAAACACTGGATTTTCCTTCCCAGGTGTTCAACTTCGACCCCGGGGCCGCTGTGAAGCAGAGAACGGCCGAGGACGTCCGAGCCGACGAAGATGTCACCAAGCTGTGCATCCACAAGAGGAAGATCCTCGCCGTGGCCACCCTGCACAAGAGCATGGAGGCCCCACATCCCTCCCTGGTGCTCACCAGCCCCGGGGGTGGCACAAGTGAGTCACAATCACAGAATCATAGAATGGATTGGGTTGGAAAAGCCCTCTGAGATCATCAAGTCCAACCCTTGGTCCAACTCCAGTCCCTTTACCAGATCATGGCACTCAGTGCCACGGCCAAGCTCAGCTGTAAAACCTCCAGGGATGGGGAATCCACCCCCTCTCTGGGCAGCCCATTCCAATGCCTGAGCACTCTCTCTGCAAAGAATTTTTTTCTCATCTCCAACTTCAATTTGCCCTGGCAGAGCTTGAGCCCATCGTGCCCCCTTGTCCTATTGCTGAGTGCCTGGGAGAAGAGACCAACCCCCAGCTGGCCAGAACTTCCCTTCAGGCAGTTCCAGACAGTGCTGAGGTCACCTCTGAGCCTCCTCTTCTCCAGGCTGAACACCCCCAGCTCCCTCAGCCTCTCCCCACAGCACTTGTGCTCCAGTCCCTTCTCCAGCCTCGTTGCTCTTCTCAGTTGGGTTGGAAGAGACCTCTGAGATCATCAACCCTTGATCCAACCCCACTGTGATCACCACAAGTTGATCCAAACATGACTTGATCCAACCCCACTGTGATCACTCTGGCACTGAGTGCCCTGGGCTGGTGATCACAGTGGGGTTGGATCAAGACATGTTGGATTCTCTGTCCCTGGAGGTGTTTCAGAGGACACTCAGTGCCACATCCAGTCCCTTCTCCAGCCTCGTTGCTCTTCTCTGGCCCCGCTCCAGCCCCTCAAGCTCTTTCCTCAACTGAGGGGCCCAGAACTGAACACAACACTCGAGGTGTGGCCTCCCCAAGGCAGAGAACAATCCCTGAATCATCCCCATTTCATCCATGGAATTACCATGCAGAGCCACCCCCACCCTCCGATGTGTCAGCGAGTGCAAAACTAAACAGGTTCAGGGAATAACTGGAGTGATCAGAGGTGTGGGTGGAGGGAAGATGAATCTGAATCAGGTCATCCCAGACTGAGAGCATGATTTTCTTGGAAAAGATATCATCAGATTGTTTTAGTCAAAGAAAATACATTAACTCTCATCTTTTGGAGCTGTAGTAATATGTCTGATCTTGTGTCACATGGGAAATTAGAGGAGCAGAATAAAGTGATTATGAAGGGATTAGGCTAAATGGGAAATTGTATTGTAAAGGAGAATATGCAGCAAGGGGAGATCTCCACTCTAATTTCTCAAGGATTATTTTTAGGCACCAACCTGGATTAGCATTTTAATTATTCACATTGACAAAACAGTGAGGAGGTAATTTGTGGGTGGCTGGAGTTGAGAAGTGGTGTCCAAACAAGGAGAGGTGGAAAACTGGAGTCAAGAAAAGGTGTGACAACAAATCCTGGTAGTTGTGAGGTTGTTCACCTACAAAAAAAATACCTGTCAGCTGTAAATTCCTGGGAAAGGACACCTGGACAGCAGAGATGGTGTTGGTGTTGATCATGGAAAGTCCAGCCAGAAGCACCCACACTGTTCATTCACAGCACTGATTTTCACGTTGAAATTCAGGATTTTAAACTTTCATTTTAATTCTTTTCCACTGGAATTTCGTTTTTAACTAGCAGTGGTTTCCCAAGTTACTGTGTGTTTTCCTTCTTAATTGTTTTTTTAATGAGTGGGGCTTCAGTTGCATTCCAAAAATTAGCCAAATGAGGGAGGTGAAACCAGGGAAATATTAAAGACATGAGTCACATTTTATGCTCTTGCCTTCTGTGTTGGTCAGAATTTTGTGCACTAAGCAAAGAAGAAAATTTCCCAATGAATGGCCTTTGAAAGCAAATTATCTTTTAATTTTTGCACATTTACATGTGACCATTTGCTGAGTTCAAACCTTCAAGGTGAGGCCTCTCAGACTGATTCCATTCTGCAGTTCAGCCTTGAGTTTTGTCCCCCAGATGAGCCTGTGGATGTGCTTTGGGACAGGTGAAATGTTTGTTTCTGTCGTGGGGTGGCTGGTTGAGCAAACAGGATGAAGGCAGGATTGTCACTGTGACCAGGGTGAGGGACAGAGGAGTTTCATGGCACCTCTGGGTTCATTTGAATGTGACATTTTTAGCTCCCAATTGAAGTTTGCATATTCAGAGGCTCCATGCCAAGCACTCCGAGCTGAACTGCAAATTCCCAGAGCAGCAAAACTGGCAGAAAGTCCCCCAGACTTGGAGCTGCTTTTGATGATATTCTGAAAGTAAAACATTGAGGGAGAAAAATCTTTTTAAATAAAGATGGAGAGTGGTTTTGTGCTCGTAGGAAGGTCTGGTCTCCGAAGTGGGAATTTTTCCCTTGTAGAGGACTCACATGTCAACATGTGTGAATATCCCCAAGGCTTTTATCCCAGAAACAAACATCCAGAGCACTCAGAATCCCTCACCAGGGACAGCATTTGGACAGCACCTTGTCCCTGGGAGAGGAGTCCGAGTCCTGGCTGGGCTTTGTTCCTCCTGTCCTCAATAGATGGTGCCAGAGGCTCCTTTTCCTGCGACAGCACTGCCTGCTCCTGCCAGAGGGATTGCTGGAATTCCAGGGGTGGGACACTGCAAGTGGTGGTTAGGAGAGACAGAAGGGCAGCAAGAGGGTTTCAGGTTGTCCATATTTATATGGGATATTATGTTAAGCTCTATCCAACTTAGTGGTTGGATTACAAGCACCACTCCAGCACCATGACTGAGGTTTTATTCCCGTGGGGGCAGAAGTTTCTCCAAAGGCTTCCTTGCCTTTGGGAATGTTTTCCCAGCCTGCAGTTTTGCCCTGAAAGGTGTGACTTTGCCTTTCCACCCAGTAACCGTGGTGTGTTTAAACCCCAGGTGCGACTCCGGCGGTTCCCACTCGCGCAGCAACCCCGAGGTCGGTGAGGAACAAACCGCACGAAGGGATTACAAATTCTGTGCTGCCGGAGTGTAAGACTCCCTTCAAGCTGATGGTCGGGGCATCCAATGCCATGGGCAGGCTGTACGTGCAGGAGCTGGCGGGGGCCCCGGCGGCGGAGCTGCACCCCGCGTACCCCCGGCAGCGGCTGGGCAGCAGCGAGCTGGGGCAGAAGTCTCCGTACCGCGGCAGCCTGGGCGGCTTGCCCAGCCCGGCCTCCTCGGGCTCGCAGATCTACGGCGACGGCTCCATCTCCCCCAGGACTGACCCTCTGGGCAGCCCCGACGTCTTCTCGAGGAGCAACCCCTCGTTCCACGGCGCGCCCGGCTCCAGCCCCATCCACGCCAGCCGGACGCCGCTGTCGCCGCCGGCGGCCGCGCTGCACGGCTCTCCCATCCAGTCCTCCTGCGCCATGGCCGCCAGGACTAACATACCTCTGTCCCCCACCCTGCCCACCAAAAGCCCCGTCATGAAAAAGCCCCTGTGTAGCTTCTCGGCGGGGCTGGACCTGCCGCGGGCCATGTTCCACCACAAGGCCCCGCCGCCCCCGCCGCCCGCCTGCGCCCTTCAGAAGAAGCCCCTGCCCTCCGAGAAAGACCCTCTCGGCATCCTGGACCCCATCCCCAGCAAGCCGGCGGCGCAGAACCCCGTCATCGTGGCCCCGTCCCCGTTCCACGCGAGCGCCCACTCTCAGGTACCCGTGATGAATGTAAGCATGCCCCCCGCCGTCGTGCCCCTGCCCAGCAACCTGCCCCTGCCCACCGCCAAGCCCGGCCACGCCAACCACGCCGCCCACGCCCAGAGGGTGCCGCACTCCGCCTCCCTGTCGCCCTCGCCCGTCACGTCCCCGGTGCACATGCTGGCGGCCGGCATGGGCAGGATCGAGGCTTCCCCCCAAAGGTCGCGCTCCTCCTCCACGTCGTCGGAGCAGGGGCCGTTCCTGCTGCCCCCGGTGGCGCCGCAGCCCTGCGGTGGTGGCATCAAGGTGCCACCCAGGTCCCCGCGCTCCACCATCGGCTCCCCGCGGCCATCCATGCCATCCAGCCCCTCCACCAAGCACGACGGCCTCGGCCAGTACAAGGACATGGCCACGCCGCTGATCGCTGGGATGAGCAGCGTGTTGAACCCCCCCAACAACGCGGCGTTCCCGGCGGCACCGGCGGCACCGGCGGCGGCAGCTGGAAGCGGTTCCTTGAAGGGTCAGCCTGGTTTGCTGGGAATGCCTTTAAATCAGATCCTGAACCAGCACAACGCTGCCTCTTTCCCGGCGAGCAGTTTACTCTCAGCAGCAGCCAAAGCACAGCTAGCAAATCAAAATAAACTTGCTGGTAACAACAACAGCAGCAGTAGCAATTCTGGACCCGTTGCCGGCGGCGGCAACTCCGAAGGACACAGCACTTTAAATTCCATGTTCCCTCCTGCTGCCAACGTGCTCCTCCCCACCACGGAGGGGCAGAGCGGCCGAGCAGCACTGAGAGATAAACTGATGTCTCAGCAAAAGGATCCTCTGAGGAAAAGAAAGCAGCCCCCCAGCACGGTGCTGAGCTTGCTGAGACAGTCTCAGTTGGACAATTCTGGGCTTTCCAAAGCTGGACCCGATTTGATAAGAAAGCAAACTCCAAGCTCCTTCCCCATCAGTTCGATGTCGCAGCTGCTGCAGTCCATGAGCTGCCAGAGCTCCCACGTGAGCAGCAACAGCTCCGCGGGCTGCGGCGGCTCCGGCGCTGCCCTGCCCTGCGCTGCCAACCAGGGGCACTTCGCGGAGCCGGCGCTGAGCTCGGGCGGCATCCAGAGCCCGCTGGCCCCGGCGCTGCCCCTGCGCGGGGACGGGCTGCACTGCCACGGCACCGGTGCCAGCCTCGCCCACGGCGCTGGCCCGGCCGGCAGCACCCACCTGGCGGGGCTCCTGACCCACATGCCGGGCAGCGGGAGCTGTGGGGCGCTCCCCCAGCCGGGCATGGCCCTGGGGAATGCCCTGCACCCCGGCCCGGCACAGCCCAGGGTCCCCGTGCCCCCCGCGCCGCTGGGCACCGGCGGCAGCTGCAGCCAGAGCAGCCCCGACACAGGTACGTGGCCTCTGGGGGCACTGCCCCCTGGAAACACAGCAGGGCTGGTGGGGAGTGGGGGGCTGGTGCGTGTCTGGGGTGGGTGGTGGGGAACAGAGTGCTGGTTCATGCCTGGGGTGGTTTTGGTGGGAATGGGATGCTGGTATGTGGCTGGGGTGGCTGGTGGTGAGGGTGGTTGGTGGTGGATGAGGTGCTGGTTCATGGTTGGTGGGGAATGGGGTGCCGGTCCATGGCTGGGATGGTTTTGGTGGATGGGATGCTGGTTCATGGCTGGGGTGGTTGGTGGGAGATGGGATGCTGGTACGTGGCTGGGGTGGCTGGAGGTGAGAGTGGTTGGTGGTGGATGAGGTGCTGGTTCATGGTTGGTGGGGAATGGGGTGCCGGTCCATGGCTGGGGTGGTTAGTGGGGAATGGGATGCTGATCCATGGCTGGGGTGGTTGGTGGGAGATGGGATGCTGGTCCATGGCTGGGGTGGTTGGTGGGGAATGGGATGCTGGTTCATGGCTGGGGTGGTTGGTGGGAGATGGGATGCTGGTCCATGGCTGGGGTAGTGGGTGTGGAATGGAATGCTGGTCCATGGCTGGGATGGTTGGTGGGGAATGGAATGCTGGTCCATGGCTGGGGTGGTCAGTGTTAATTGGGATGCAGGTTTATGGCTGGGGTGGTCGGTGGGGAGTGGGATGCTGGTTCAAGGCTGTGCTGTGAACCCCAGTGTGCCCACATGAGAGGGGTGTGCTGGTGCCCAGGGGCTTACCCAAGAGCAGAGGAGACCTCCCAGCGGCTTTCCAGTGGCTTGAGAGGCTACAGAGGGAATCTTCATCAGGAATGGGATTGGCAGGACACAGGGAATGGCTTCCCACTGCCACAGGGCAGGGATAGGTGGGATGTTGGGAAGGAATTGCTGGCTGGGAGGGGAGGCAGGCCCTGGCACAGGTTGGGCAGAGAAGCTGTGGCTGCCCCTGGATCCATCCCTGGGAGTGTCCAAGGCCAGGCTGGAGCACCCTGGAATACTGGAGAGTGTCCCTGCTCATGGCACCATGTCTGAGCTTCAAGGTCCCTTCCCACCCAAACAGTGCTGGGATTCTGATCAAAACCAGTGGGAAACTAAAATACATCTCCCTTTTTCTGGACAAAACCATCCTGTGACAGCTCCTGTGAACTTCCACACACACTGCATAAGTAATCCATGCACTTTTGAACATTCCTACACCTCTTTTGCCACTTCCCAAAATAAACTGGGGGTTTTTTCAGCCTGCCCTGCCACTCCAGCCCCAGGTTGGAGTGGAATATCCAGGTGACACACTTGGTCTTTACTGATAATGAGTGGTGAATTTGCTGTTGGAGGAGTGCAGAGAGATCTCCTGGCTTGGTCATCAGTGAAGACATGGAGAGGAAATAGATTTTTCTCCTAATGCTGTCTCTGGGATGGTTAAAGATGGAAAGAAACAGCTCAGAAATGTGAATTTCACTTGAGCAAAGCACTGAGAGGTGGTGCTTGTGTGAGTGGAGACCCAGGTGACACCAGAGGGACCGTGAGGTGTGACTGCTCTGTCACTAACCCAGGACCCTGATCCATGTCCCTGAGCTCCCTCCTGTGAAATGCAGGATGGAATTCTCTAAAAACTGCATTATACAAAAATAGTTTTATCATTTCTAAGAGTTTCTTTCTCTCCACTGCTGGGGTAATAATTCTTGGTTTTCCCTGCTGGTGGTTTGTGTCACGATCAAGTGACTCCTTTGAGTGGCTCTTTGCCTTGTCCTGCTGACACAGAGGAGATTTCCTTTTCCCCTTTGGGGACTTTGTCCTCTCCTCTGCACAGAGCACAGGTTGGGTTTGCATCAGGGCTTTGCTCCCCATCCCACTGAGCCTGTGCTTGCATTCCCAGGGATCCTCAGGAAAGCTGGAATTCCTCCCAGGGAGACAAATGCAACAGAAAAAAATCTGTGCACAGAAAACCCCCCGAGAAAGAGTTTGTGCAGCAACACCCAGTGTGGGATTGTTAATGGGTTAATCCCCCTCTGGGAGCCCCTGTTGTGCTCTGGAATTCCCAATCCCCTGGAGACAGCTCATGGAATTGCAGCAAGATAATATAAAGCCTTAAGTGACACCTTCTTTTCTATCTAAATGATAAATGGGAGTTCTGTGTAGGCAAAGACTGGAAAGTTGGGAATATGTTCCATTCCTTGCAAGCAAAGAGGTTGTTCCTTTAGTTTTGGTGCTTGAAAAAATACACATAACCTGCATTTAACTATTTTATTGAATATTCATATCAAGAGACTTTTGTTCTCTAAGATGGGTGGGGGGGGGTGTGTTATCTTTGTGTTATTCCCTAAAATTAACACATAAACCTTCCCCCAACCTCGTCCCTGAGTCCCACAGGGCTCAGGTGTGGATTTCCATCTAATCCATAGGCTGTGGAATCCCAGAGAGGGACATTCTGTTGTACTTTCAGGGGAATGGGAAGGATCTTTCCACAAAACACGTGTGAAATGATGAGTATTTTGTGTTAATGAGAAGTTTTAAAAGCAGGAGTGAGTTCCCAGCCAGCCCCCAGCCCTGGGGACAGGAATGTTGGGAATTGGTGCTGGAGCTGCTGGAACCCAGCTCAGCTCAGTGGGATGTTCTCAGCAAACTCCTGCTCATAATTTCACTTTGTGGCTTTTTTTCCCTTTGTTTTTAAGTCTTTTAATTGCTAAATCTGTGTCTGTGCCAACACCCAGAGCAGCTCCTGCTCAAAAACAGTTCCTGGGAGAAAAAAGACTGAAAGTGCCCACAATTAGCTGGTTATTGCCTGAGCTTTTAATTACATTTTAACCACATGGACCAAGCTTTGTTATTGTAGCTCTTTTTTTTCTTCCTCCACAGAGAATATCTTTAGTTTCCAGGTGATTTTCAGTGATGGGATTTGTTCTTTCTGTGGGATGGGGTGATGTGTTTTATTGCAGTTTGGTTTCTTTAGGTTTATTTAGGATTTTCTTGCTGTTAACAAGATAAGGGAAGTTAAGGGGACCACAATAACCACAGCAAACAGAAACAAAATGATAAGTTGTCTCAAATATCAGAACATCAGAGATAGGAGAAGTTCATTAGTGACAAACACTGGGCAGATCTGACAAATAAAAGGCTTTATCCTTTCCCTGGAACAGGAACTTTTGCTGGTGAAATGTGCAGGATAGAAATAGCAAAATGGGATTAAACAGAGCAGTCAGTGAGGGGCTTCTGTCCCTCTCCAGAGTTTATTTCAATGCAGCCAGGATAACTGGGAATGGGACATGGCCTTGGAAAACAAGACCCCTCAAAGAAAAGTTTTAGGAGACTTGGATTTAATCCACTCAATGCAAAGTGGTGTTAAAAACCAAAGCAAAGCAAATTTAGAAAAATGGGAGCTGAGTGAATTCCTAGAAACATAAAATGGGAATCCTCAGTGGGAATGGGGATGCTCTTGGCTCCTGAGGGAACAGAACTGTGCTGGGTGCTGGTCCCTGCTCCTGGAAGGTGCAGGAATGGCAGGAATTCCCAAGGCAGGCAGCAGAATTCCTGAGCATGGCTGTGGATCTGCCTGGAAAAACACCTGGAGTCTGGCACTGCTCAGCAGGGCAGGGCCAGGGAGCTGGGCTGACTGTGAGCCACTCCAGCACTTGGGAATTCCTGGGAATCTTGTCCAGAAGTAGCCAGGGAATGGCAGCTCTTCCTGCCAGTGTTTCTTCTTGGGCACTGTTGGAAAACTGAATTATTTTTGCCTTGTGGACATTCACTGGCAACATCAGTGGCTGAAGGTGCTGCTTTGAGCACCACATGGGTGGTTTCCTGTTTGTGGGAACACTGGAATGCTGTAGCAGAGGACACTTGGGTGTGGGAACAGCCTCAAAGACCATTCCAGGTGTGTGTGGGAACAGTGGGAATGACAGTGGTGGTCGCTCTGGTGTGACACACTCCGTGCTCAGAACACTCAGCCAGCTCTGCCAGGGGCTGTGATGTTCCCATACCATCAGGATCTCATCCCAAAACAACCTGCAGGACTCAGGAGAACCTGGTGCTCCTGCCAGACTGATGTGGAGTCAGAGTGGGACACTCTGGGATGGTCCTGCAGGATCAGAACCTGGTGGTCATCAAGTGATGGTGCAGAGATGTTTTATTTTCAGCTTTGTCTGTGACTGTTCAGCACTGGGGGGACACAGCAGGTCCCAGCTCAATGTGAGTCTCTGACAAGGGTTTCCCAACCTTGGAATGTTCTGGATTAAAAAGGCAGGGAAGGAAATGGCCAGTGTGAAGCAGAGGGAGCTGTGGGTTTGTTGGGTGTGCAGAGACTTCACAAGGGATGGAGGGACAGGACACAGGGAATGGCTTCCCACTGCCACAGGGCAGGGCTGGGTGGGATATTGGGAAGGAATTGGTGGCTGGGAGGGTGGGCAGGCCCTGGCACAGGGTGGGCAGAGAAGCTGTGGCTGCCCCTGGATCCATCCCTGGGAGTGTCCAAGGCCAGGCTGGAGCAACCTGGGACAGTGGGAGGTGTCATAAAAAATGACCTTTAAGGTCCCTTCCCACCCAAACCAGTCTGGGATTCCAGGAAAAGTAAGAATTGAGAAAATGGGATGCATAACATTTATCTGTTCTCAACTCTTAAAATATTTCAGGTGTTAATGACTAATGAGCACATTCTGTGCTTTTTATTTCTCTAAGTCCTTCCTACACCTGTTCTGTAAAGTGTTTTTACTCCTCAATTTCCAGCAATGTTTTCTTTACTACTGAAAGATCAAAATACACAATGGAGAGTTTCTTACAGAGAAATTAATTGTACAATATTGTTGGTATTACTGGTTTCTAATTGATAAGATTTAAGTGCAATTTTTTAAAAATACATAGTTAGAATCATGGAATGGTTTGGGTGAAAAAGGACTTTACAGACCATCCTGGCAGGACCCAAACACATCCAAGACTCAAGCCAAGACAACTGTGGGCTCTGTCCTACCATTCCAACAGCCCCTGTGTGTCCCTGTGCTTTCCTGGAAGGGCAGTGCTGAGGAATTAATGCTAATTATCCTCCACTCTGATTGCTTTATCTCGAGTGAGGGAGCAGAGTGATCCTTGTGGAGCACAAGCTGATTCCATAATTCCCATCATTCCACTGTCTCTGCTGAAGAATTCCTGTCAGGGAGCACTTGAAAAACTGAGCACAGATAAAATGCACACAGCAAAATGAACCTGCCTTCCAAAGCAAACAATTAAAGCTGCTCTTAGATACAACAAGTAGTAATTTTTCCAGTGTGTATCCTGCTGCTCCTTCAGTTCCTGCCAGCTGAGTGTGGTTGAATGTCCCTTTTCAAAGAGTGTCTGCTCAGAAAGATGGTAATTAATTGTTCAGTGCCTTCTCATCCCTCAGGTTTGCAGAGCAGTTGAGAAGGGGAAATGATTTTACTGCATAAAACCATCATTAAGCCCATTTATAACGATACAGGTTTATATCTGTGCAGTACATAAATTTAATACTGGAGTGTTCTCCAATGAACTGCAATAAATAAAGTGGAAGGATGTAATTCCAGGCCCTTTCCTTTGCTTTAACTCCCCTGGCCCCTCCCGTGTGTTCCTTGGGGGTCACCACTGTCAGTTCAGGCTCTGCCTGAAGGAAAAAATAATAATATTTTATCCTTCAGCTTTGGTGAGGGGATGTAAAGAAACCCAAATAAACTTTCTTGCTCTTTCTGTGTAACTTTTTAATAGTGAATTTACCCACTTGCTCTTTCTTTTCCTTCCAATGGATTTGATTCCACCAGCCCAGTTTACATTTTTTCAGTATCAATTCCTAGGGGGGTGAGTTTCAAATAAACCTGGCCCAGTGTGTTTTACTCAGTGGGTTTAATCATAGGCAACATCCTGTATTTTAATTCAGGAGGCCAAAATAAAGCTTTAAATAATAATTTAAACTCCAAACCTCCATGAACAAACCTCCATTAACTTCTCTAGGAATTTATTTTTGAGATATTAACAACCCACCACGATCTTCATTTCCCTCTGTGTCCCACCCATGGGGGTTTTCAGAACTGCCCCCTGAGACCTTCCAGGACCTCCAGGCCTTCTTCTTGTCTTCTCACTGTCTACAGGTGGCTTCTCACAAACATCACAGCCTTGGCAGGGCATGAGAAGCCTCACAAGTTTGTGGGAATGAGCTTTAGTAACTGACCTCTGCCTTGGGAAGGCCCCACCTTGAGTGTTGTGTTCAGTTCTGGGCCCCGCAGTTGAGGAAAGAGCTTGAGGGGCTGGAGCGGGGCCAGAGAAGAGCAACGAGGCTGGAGAAGGGACTGGAGCACAAGTGCTGTGGGGAGAGGCTGAGGGAGCTGGGGGTGTTCAGCCTGGAGAAGAGGAGGCTCAGAGGTGACCTCAGCACTGTCTGGAACTGCCTGAAGGGAAGTTCTGGCCAGGTGGGGCTTGGTCTCTTCTCCCAGGCACTCAGCAATAGGACAAGGGGGCACGATGGGCTCAAGCTCTGCCAGGGGAAATTGAAGTTGGAGAGCAGAAAGAAATTCTTTGCAGAGAGAGTGCTCAGGGATTGGAATGGGCTGCCCAGAGAGGGGGTGGATTCCCCATCCCTGGAGGTGTTAAAGGTGAGACTGGACGTGGCACTGAGTGCCATGATCTGGTGATCACAGTGGGGTTGGATCCAGGATTGGACTCGATGATCTCGGAGGCCTCTTCCATCCCAGTTGATTCTGTGATTCTATTTTTGCTGTGTGTGGGTGTCAGACACAACTGGTTTGGGTTCACCTGGTTAACTTGGGTGTGTCTCCAGCAGACCCTGCTGACTGTGGGATGTCTTTGCCTTGCAGGCGGCTCCGGAGTGGCCTCGTCCATCGCCATTGCTGGCACCAGCCAACCTGCCATCACCAAGACCACCTCTGTGCTGCAGGACGGGGTGATAGTCACCACAGCAGCTGGGCACCCCCTGCAGCAGGGCCAGCTGCCCGTGGGCACCGACTTCGCCTTCCCTGGCCACGAGCACTCGCTGCACTTCCCACAGAACAGCTCTTCAAACAACAACCTGCCACATGCCCTCAACCCAAACCTCCTCAGTTCTCTGCCTCTCTCTTTGCCAGTGAATCAGCAGCACCTCCTAAACCAGAATCTGTTAAATATCCTGCAGCCTTCAGCGGGAGAAGGCAAGTCCGAGGTCAACCTCAACCCCTTAGGTTTGCTCAGCCCGAATGTAAGCGCTGCCCTGGCTTTGCTCTCCGGTGACGTGGACGGGCAGGTCCTGCAGCCCGTGCACTTCCAGCTCCTGGCAGCCCTGCTCCAGAACCAAGCCCAGGCCGCTGCCATGCTCCCCGTGCCATCCTTCAATGTGACCATCTCAGATTTGCTGCAGCAGCAGAACCCCCCTGTGCCCTCGGTGCCCCCCGAGCCCCTGCCCGACAGCGCCAGGGTGGAGACCCTCCTGCCCAACCCCGTGCCCGGCTTCCCTGGCACTGACACAGCCTCCAACCCCCTGCTCCTGGCCCTCAATCCCCAGCTGGTGGGGGGGGTGCTGAACTCTGCCAGCCATCCCGAGGTGCCCATTGCCACCTCCTGCCAGGCAACCACCACCACCACCACCACCTCCTCGGCAGTGGCAGCGCTGTCTGTGTCGGCCCTGGGTGGTGGCACAGCCGTGGTGTCCATGGCAGAAACACTGCTGAACATGTCTAATAGTGCTGGGAGTGCACCTGGGCCAGCTAAACTCAACAGTAACTCTGTGGTGCCACAGCTCCTTAACCCTCTACTGGGGACAGGTCTGCTTGGTAAGTTCAGTTTCTTCCCAGATATAAAAGGAAATTAAAAAAAAAAAATTAAAAAGTGAAGAGGGTTGGGGAGGGGGAATTTTGGATTCCACTTTCTGTTTGCAAAATCTCTGCTTTACCATCCTTTGTGTGTGTGTGTCACAGCTTGGGGAAACATCTCTGCTCTTGTAGGAGATGCAAAGCACATTCCACTTGGATTCCTCAGTCTTTAGTCCTGATTTTGGAAATTAATTCTGCCACCTGGATTTGCTAAAACCACCTAAAAAGTGATGTCAGCAGCTGGACTGTTCCCTGCTCAGGAGTTTGTGTGTGTGTGTTACAGTTTGTGTGTTGGGGAAACATCTCTGCTCTTGTAGGAGATGCGAAGCAAATTCCACTTGGGTTCCTCACTGTTTAGTCCTGATTTTGGAAATTAATTCTGCCACCTGGATTTGCTAAAACTACCTAAGAACCACCTCAAGATGATGTGAGCAGCTGGACTGTTCCCTGCTCAGGAGTTTGTGTGTGTGTGTTACAGTTTGTGTGTTGGGGAAACATCTCTGCTCTTGTAGGAGATGCGAAGCAAATTCCACTTGGGTTCCTCACTGTTTAGTCCTGATTTTGGAAATTAATTCTGCCACCTGGATTTGCTAAAACTACCTAAGAACCACCTCAAGATGATGTGAGCAGCTGGACTGTTCCGTGCTCAGGAGTTTGTGTGTGTTACAGTTTGTGTGTTGAGGAAACATCTCTGCTCTTGTAGGAGATGCAAAACAAATTCCACTTGGATTCCTCCCTGTTTGATGCTGATTTGGAAGTGATGAATTCTGCCAAAACCACTTAAAAACCAGCTCAGAGTGGTGTGAGCAGCTGGACTGTTCCCTGCTCAGGAGTTTGTGTGTGTGTGTTACAGTTTGTGTGTTGGGGAAACATCTCTGCTCTTGTAGGAGATGCAAAGCAAATTCCACTTGGGTTCCTCACTGTTTAGTTCTGATTTTGGAAATTAATTCTACCACCTGGATTTGCTAAAACTACCTAAGAGCCACCTCAAGATGATGTGAGCAGCTGGACTGTTCCCTGCTCAGGAGTTTGTGTGTGTGTGTTACAGTTTGTGTGTTGGGGAAACATCTCTGCTCTGGTAGGAGATGCAAAGCAAATTCCACTTGGATTCCTCCCTGTTTGATGCTGATTTGGAAGTCATTAATTCTGCCAAAACCACTTAAAAACCAGCTCAGAGTGGTGTGAGCAGCTGGACTGTTCCCTGCTCAGGAGTTTGTGTGTGTGTGTTACACTTTGTGTGTTGGGGAAACATCTCTGCTCTTGTAGGAGATGCAAAACAAATTCCACTTGGATTCCTCACAGTTTAATATTCACTTCAGAAATCATTAATTCTGCCACGTAGATTTGCTAAAACCACCTAAAAACCACTTAAAAAGTGGTGTGAGCAGCTCAGGATCCTCCCTGGGGCAGCAGTGGCAGCGCAGGGTTATGGGAGTGGCTGTGCAAGACACAAAGGACCAACACCTACGTCCCAAACAAGCCATTAAAAAGCCCTTAAACACGAGATTTTTTTTTTCTCCTGGGTGGTGAATTTTGGATCATTCTCAGCAAGAACATGGAGTGGAATTAGTGCTGCTCTGTCTGGGCCGTGTCTGGGGCTACTGGGAGGGATTAAACACTGGCAAAGAGCTGACAAAGTGTTTTATCTTAATTATCTCATCCTGACCTAATGGGAACAGTGACCTCAACCCTGCCTGACGTTTTCTATGTAAAACACAACTAACCACATGGAAATTTTAAGGAAAAAATGAACTTTTAATTAAAAAAACCCCAAACCTACAAAATTATTATATATGAAGCTTCATTGTGTCTTAAAGTCGAGTTCAACGATGTATTTATTTACTCAAACTAGAACTTCCACATCGAGATTTTCATATTATAGAAATATTAATACAACTTTTACTCTAAAATGTAAAAAAATAATTGGTTAGTGTTCCATGTCTGAGCCTTTTCTCCCTTCCAGTTGGCTCCTGTCGTTCTGTCACAGCTGAGGAAAACCAACCTCTGTTTGGGTTGGGGATTATTTCCACTCCTCTCCCTCTCTCCTCCTCCTCCCTCTCCCATCCCAGGGCTGTCTGGATAAGATTCCCAGGCCATCCTGAGCCCTCACCCCCAGTCTGAGCCCAGGAACTCCCTGACCTGTGTCCCCTGTTTGGCCTCCAGGTGACGTGTCCTCCCTCAACACTACTCTGAACAACCATCAGCTGAGTCACCTCCAGTCGCTGCTCAACAACAATCAGATGTTTCCTCCCTCCACTCAGCAGCAGCAACAGCAGCAGCAGCAACAGCAGCAGCAGCAGCACCTTCTCCAGGGCTACCAGAACGTGCAGGGCTTTCAGGGCCAGCCCCAAATCCCTGGCCCAGCCACCAACCCCAACCCCATGGCCTGTCTGTTCCAGAATTTCCAGGTAAGAAGGCAAAGGAAAGGGATATTCCAACAGATGTGCAGCTCTCAGGAGGCCAAAGTGCATCCTCCAGTTTGGTTTTCTGTGCTGATTAACACAACATGATCCATAGAAATAACATTATATATACATTTTAGAAATATAGAATATATAGAGAATATACTCTTTCAGTATATATAGAATATATTCTTTCAGTAATTTATGGAATTTACACATCAGTAACATTTTGGGTGGAAATTTGATCCCTTTCTCTCTAGGAACTGGGTCCAGTTTCCTTGGGAAGTGTCATGGTACATGCACTGAAAAAAATGGGCTGTTTCTGTGCTAATACCACACATTTTTAGCAAAACTCTTTTCCATTCTGCAGAAATGGTCCTGAATTCCCATTTAGCCCATTCTGATAATTCAGCAGTGAGAAATTAATACCAAAATCACTTCACAGTAATTAGAAACTTAATGAGTTATTGTAGGTGACTGTGTGGGCCAGTCCTCTTGTATTCCCACTGCAACTGGATGGAGGAGCTGCTGGATTCTCCAGCCTGAGGAAAACAGGGATTAGAGGGGATGTGAAGAGCAAACTGTGCACAAATGACACTTCTGCTCTCCCCCTGAATGGCCAGGTCTTCATGTGCAAGTTGAGTATCAAACTGGCACCCTGACACAGCAAAAGTAGGGAATAAATCCAGAGTTAATATGGATTGGTTGTTAGTCAGCCTTGCTGTGGTTGCTGCAGAATTCCAGCCATGAGGATGGGAAATGGAGATAGAGCCAGGTGGGAAAAAGGAGATGTCCCAGTGCAGAATTGTCAGTTCTCTGCCTGTTCCCTCTTGTGTGAATTGTGGGAGCTTTAGCTCAGAGCCTTTTGTGGCAGATTCCCAGGGGATATCAACAGTCATGGGAAGGAGTCAAAAGGGCTCTTGGAATGTTTTCCCCTTTTTTCTTTGCAGTTTTATTGACATTGTCTCCCCTGCCTGAGGATGAGACAGGTACAAAAAGCTCAGCTGGTTTGGGCTGGAGGTGTCAGGAGGGGAGGAAAGAACAGCTGAGAGCAGAACTTGGAGGTTGTGGAGTCTCCTTCCCTGGAGATGTAAAACCCACCTGGATGGGATCCTGTGCAAGCTGCCTTAGCTGGGACTCGGACTGGATCTTTCCTTCCCTGGAGATGTAAAACCCACCTGGATGGGATCCTGTGCAAGCTGCCTTAGCTGGGACTCGGACTGGATCTTCTCAGTGGAGTAGAGGAGGTTGTGTGGAGACCTCAGAGCCCCTTCCAGTGTCTGAGGGGGCTGCAGGGAAGCTGGAGAGGGGCTGTTCCTCAGGAACTGGAGTGGTAGGACACAGGGAGTGGCTTCCCACAGAAAAAGAGAAGGTTTAGATTAAATTCTAGGGAAAAATTGGTGGCTGGGAGGGTGGGCAGGCCCTGGCACAGGTTGGGCAGAGAAGCTCTGGCTACCCCTGGATCCCTGGGAGTGTCCAAGGCCAGGTTGGAGCCACCTGGGCTGGTGGGAGGTGTCCCTGCCCGTGGCAGGGGGTGCAATGGGATGAGCTTTAAGGTCCCTTCCAACCCAAACCAGTCTGTGATCTCCAGAGGTCTCTTCCAACCCCAGCCACTCTGTGGTTCTGTAACAGAAATATGGACCTTGGTGAAGTTGTTTAGGGTAAAAAGGAAGGTGCTGAGCTTCAATCGGGAGAGGAAATTGCAGAGAAGACTCAGAAAGGGACAATGGTGTTGTCTCAGCCATGCAGAGTGTCCAGTTTGATCCACAAGGCAAAGTCTCAGAGGGGGTGGGTTTGATTCCCTCTAAATTAGGGGGGGTTGTTTTCTCTCTGTGTTCTTCAGCATTTAATTTGGAACTGATCGATAATCAAGATGAGATGGGGGACTGGAAGGAACAGTCACCTGGCCACCACCCTGGGTTCTTAGTTAGGATGGCACCAACTGTCTGTTGAAACAGCTGCAGAGTCTCCTCTGAGAAAACATTGCAAACCCACTGGGATGTGTTCCTGTGTCACCTGTCCCAGGTGTCACCTGCCCCAGATGGGATGGGTGATCTCCAGAGGTGTCACCTGCCCCAGATGGGATGGGTGATCTCCAGAGGTGTCACCTGCCCCAGGTTGAACTGGGAGATCTCCAGAGGTGTCACCTGCCCCAGATGGGATGGGTGATCTCCAGAGGTGTCCCCAGCCCTGCCGGGTCCGTGCTGTGCCAAGGTACCACCCCGAGCCGCAGTCCCACCTGTCTCTCTCCCTCCGCAGGTGCGGGTGCCGGAGGACGCCGCGGCGCTGAACAAGAGGCTGCTGCCGGCGCTGGGGCTGGCGCCGGGGCCCGAGGGTGCCGGGCCGGCGCTGCCCCCGTTCCCGGAGCCGCCGTGCGAGCCGTGCCCGCCGCCCAAGGAGCCGCCGGCCGCGGGCGCCCCGGCCGTGGATGCCATCTACAAGGCGGTGGTGGACGCGGCCAGCAAGGGCGTGCAGGTGGTGATCACCACGGCCGGGAGCGGCACCGCGCAGATGAGCCCCATCCCCGCCCTGAGTGCCATGAGTGCCTTCACAGCCTCCATCGGGGACCCCCTGAACCTGTCGGGCGCCGGTGCCCACGGCCGGAGCGCGGCCGAGCACGAGGGCAGGCCCAGGGGCGGCCGCGGCGCGCGCGGGCACGGCAAACACCCCGGCGAGGGCGACGGCTTCGAGTACTACCGGGCGGCGAGCTGCTCCACGCCCAAAAAGCAGTGGGAAGGGGAGCAGAGCCCCGGGGGGGACATGCACCGGTGGAAGTGCGAGGAGCTCCTGGAGCGCCCGGCCCTCGCCCACGGCAGCCCCTGCCACGAGCGCCCCAACCACGTCCCGGCGCTGCCGCTGCTGTCGGGCGAGCAGCACCCGGCCCTGCTGCCCCCCAGGAACTGCCAGAGCGAGAAGGCGCCCGAGGACAACTTCAGGTACAACAACTACAAGAGAACTCTGCTGAGCTTCAAGGACAGGCTGGAGAACACTGTGGAACGCTGCGCGCACATCAACGGCAACCGGCCCCAGCAGCCGCCGGGCCGGCCCTTCGGGGACCCGCTGGGCGCCTCCAGGCAGGACCTGGCGCTGGAGGAGCAGTCCCCCAGCTCCTCCAACAGCCTGGAGAGCTCCCTGGTGCGGGACTACATCCATTACAATGGAGACTTCAACGCCAAAAGCGTGAACGGGTGCGCGCCCAGCCCGTCGGACGCCAAGAGCATCAGCAGCGAGGACGAGCTGCGCCACCCCGACTCGCCCTCGGCGCACGAGCTGCTCCACTACCGGCCACGGACGTTCAACGTGGGCGACCTGGTGTGGGGCCAGATCAAGGGACTCGCCTCCTGGCCTGGCAAACTGGTGAGGGAGGAAGAAGTTCACAATTCATGCCAACAGAACGCTGAGGAGGGGAAGGTATATTTATATATCTATGCACATCTCTCTGTCCCTACACCAAAGGGGTGCCAAAACATCCTCATTTTAGGCTCGGTGTTTTATTTTAGCAGCACGGGTTGGGTTATTTCTTACCTGTAGTTCATAGGACTGAGTTTCAGGGAATTTTCAGGGAATATTCTGAGTTGGAAGGGACCCACAAGGAGCATCGAGTCCAACTCTTACATGAATGACCCATCCACGTTCCCCTAATTGTGGCAGTGCCTTAAAACAGGTCAGAGTTTGGCTTTGCCAAACCATTTGTGCACAGAAAAGGGATGTTAACAAAAATTTCCTGTCACTCCCATTTGTGTGTTCAGGAGAATTTCTGGCTGTGTCAAAAGTGTCTGATACAAAAATACCTGAAAGTGTTGAAACTGCTCAAAAAAAGCAGTGATTTAACCAGAAGGAGGAGTGTGGAGTGAGGGAGGTGGTGCTGATTGACACACAGGAAATGCACACACATTTTCAGCTTAAAGGGAGGTTTGGGTCATCTTTAGTCGTGAGGAAATCTGCTCTTTGGTACTAAAACCTTTATTTTGTGTTGACAAATCATGTGCCTGTTGGGGGCTGGACAGAAAACACAGTTACCAAGGGGTTGCTGTTGTTTTGTCATGGTGAATATTTCCTAATCTGGTCTGCACTGCTGGGACAACATTTATGTGCTTGTGCTGCTCATAAATAACCAGGAGAGCTCCAGCCTCCCTTGGCAGGGCCAGTGTCCCTTGGCATGGGCACATCCCCACAGTCCCAGGCACTTCATGGACCCCAAATTGTTAAAGATTCCAACAAAACTGGAAAAATCAGATGTCCAATATCCGTGTCCCTTGTGAGTCAGGAACACAGTGATGGCACTGCCACATTCCCAGGGTGGGTTCAGTGATGGCACTGCCACGTTCCCAGGGTGAGTTCAGTGATGGCACTGCCACGTTCCCAGAGTGGGTTCAGTGATGGCACTGCCACATTCACAGGGTGGGTTCAGTGATGGCACTGCCACGTTCCCAGGGAGTTTAATGATGGCACTGCCACGTTCCCAGAGTGGGTTTAATGATGGCACTGCCACGTTCCCAGGGTGGGTTCAGTGATGGCACTGCCACGTTCCCAGGGTGGGTTTAATGATGGCACTGCCACGTTCCCAGGGTGGGTTCAGTGATGGCACTGCCACGTTCCCAGAGTGGGTTTAATGATGGCACTGCCACGTTCCCAGAGTGGGTTCAGTGATGGCACTGCCACGTTCCCAGGGAGTTTAATGATGGCACTGCCAAGTTCCCAGGGTGGGTTCAGTGATGGCACTGCCACGTTCCCAGGGTGGGTTCAGTGATGGCACTGCCACGTTCCCAGGGAGTTTAATGATGGCACTGCCACGTTCCCAGAGTGGGTTCAGTGATGGCACTGCCACGTTCCCAGGGAGTTTAATGATGGCACTGCCAAGTTCCCAGGGTGGGTTCAGTGATGGCACTGCCACGTTCCCAGGGTGGGTTCAGTGATGGCACTGCCACGTTCCCAGGGAGTTTAATGATGGCACTGCCACGTTCCCAGAGTGGGTTCAGTGATGGCACTGCCACGTTCCCAGGATGAGTTTCGTGATGGCACTGCCACGTTCCCAGGGTGAGTTCAGTGATGGCACTGCCACATTCCCAGGGTGGGTTTGTCTTAACCTCAAAAACGGTGTGTCCATCTCTCTCTGACTGTTTGGTATAACTGAAGAGTTCACTTTTGATCATTTCTGTAAAAAGGGGGATTGATTTTAACTTGCTCTCCTTGGCCATTCCGTGTTTCCTCCCCGTGTTGTGGCCACCAGAACGTGTTGCTGCTTTGTCACACCCTCCTCCTTTCTTGCTGTGGGGTTTGAGGACATTCCATGAATGTTGTGTGGGATGAATTCAGCAGGATCAATCCAGTGGCACTGATTTCCTTGGCTCCTGGAGCACAAAATCCAGGGAAGCAGCAGAGCCTGGGAATGCTCACCTCGATGGAGACCAACTCAAGTCCCTCCTCAGGAAGTTGTGGATCATCTCTGGCATCAGAAGAGCTTTAATTTAACCATTTAAATTTAAAAAATATTAAAAAGTGTGTCTGATTTTCTCCATGAAGAAGCACAGAACCAACAGCCTTTCCACAGGGCAGAGCTGAGGGGGATGTTGATATCATTAATTGTTGTTATGATTGATATTAATAGTCATAATTATTAATCTGGTAGACCTGCTTGCAATACCCTGTTTTGTAGTAATTTGATATTTCTTTTTAAAGAAGTGGGTTTTAATGTATAACCATCACAAAATGCCAGTAATGAAGATACTGAGTCCTTTTTGTAACTTAACACAAGTCCTTTGTTACCCAAACATGGTATTAATTCCTCATGTTCTAATTCTTCATGTTCTTATTTACCATTGAAGTTTTTCTTCCTCTCATGGCAGGTTTTTACAGCCCTTGGCAGTTTATTCCTTAAATACCCAGGATAATTCCCTTCCTTCCCACATCTCTCCTTGGAAAAGCTCCCCAGGTTTCCAGCAGAGGCTGTTTCTTCCCTGTGCATTTCCAAAATCCAAGGAGGAGAGGAATGACTGGAAGTATTTTCTTCAAAAGGGAGCAGAGTTTAAGAGAAAAACTCTACAATTTGTGGCATAATTGAATTTAATTCAGGAGAATTGAATTCTCCCTTCCCCTCCTGTCAGAAACAAACTCTGCTGGCACCAAAGCAAAGGCTCAATGAGCTTCTTGTGGAGCCCAAAAATACCAACCAAGGTGTGGCAAAGCCAAAAGAATTCAGCTTTTCTTTGGTTTCATGTGTTATAAACCCTGATTTTGGTGGTTTTCACTGAGCCAGATGAAAAGAAGAGTTAAGTGGACTCGTGTTTTGAGAATAGAAATGGTAAAATTATAGAGATGATATAATTAATTCTCTTCTTTGCTTGTATTGTTTGTGCTGGGATCAGCTGGTACCCACACACTGGTTTATGTATAAATGTAAAATATAGAAATGTATTGCTTGAAATACCCACTTCAAATTTCCAGTTCTAACACTCTTTTCAAACACCAATTTTGGCACTTGCCCAAATCCATCCCTGACTCAGCAGATCTCTAAAAAAAAAAAAAAAAAAATTAAAATAACCACTTTTAGGACAAATAAATAAAGCTCCAGTGAAGAGACAGGAATTCCTGAGGCACAATTAAAGCTTTTCTGCTGAAACAGGAATGGATTTGGTCCTTCCAGGAGCAGCAGAGACCTCAAAAAGTTCACCAGAAATGGGAGGTGATGGAAACACTTTGGTGTTGGGGCATCTGTAAGAATTTGTATCACCTGCCCCAGTGTTTTAATGCACTCCAGGTGTGTCCAAGGTGGAAATTCCAGTGCAAAATGTGAGCAAAGAGGGTGAGATGAGACCTCACCAGACAAGGCTTTGCAAAGATGCTGCTCTGGTGGTGACAAATTCTGCTCCACCACCCCAGGTGTGAGTGAGGGGTGGGCAGAGCCAATCCTGGAATTCTGGGGTGCCAGTCCTGGAATTCTGGGGTGCCAATCCTGGAATTCTGGGATGCCATTCCCGGGTTCTGGCAGAGCAGGGGGGTGACTGCAGGTGTGGGTAACGTGGCTGGTGTTTGTTCCTCCTCCCTCAGGTGGAGCCAGAGAAGCTGAAGACCCTGACAGAGGGGCTGGAGGTGTTCAGCAGGGCCAGGAAGAGGAACAGGAAGTGAGTAAATCCTCCTTTTTTTTATCTGGAAATAAAACAGTTCAGGTTTTTCCTCCATTCTGGGCAGCTCAGCCCAGCTCTGATTCCTCCTCGCAGGATCTGGGGTGTCTGAGTTGTTGGAGCTTCTCCCTGGAATTCCACAGTCCCTGGGAAATGTCACAGTCCCTGGGAAATGTCACTGTCCCCTTGTCCTTAGGGAAGTTTTCAGGGGGGAATTTCTGGTTTTTCCAGTTTTTTACCAAAAAAATGGCATCAAAACTCCTGTGACCAAATAATGGGGTTTAACCAGCTCTGCCCTTCTCTCCTCTGTCCCTCTGGCACAGCACAGGGTGGTTCCTTCAGAGAAATCCCCTTTCTGTTCAGGTTTTTGGAGAGGTTTATCCAGAGAAATTCCCATCATTTCCCACTGCTGAAATTCCCTTGATTTCCCACTGCTGAGAGAAGGTTATCCAGAGAAATTCCTTTTATTTCCCACTGCTGAGAAAAGGTTATCCAGAGAAATTCCCATCATTTCCCACTGCTGAGAGAAATTCCCATCATTTCCCACTGCTGAGAGAAGGTTATCCAGAGAAATTCCCATCATTTCCCACTGCTGAGAGAGAGAAATTCCCTTGATTTCCCACTGCTGAGAGAAGGTTATCCAGAGAAATTCCCATCATTTCCCACTGCTGAGAGAAGGTTATCCAGAGAAATTCCCATCATTTCCCACTGCTCAGAGAGAGAAATTCCCTTGATTTCCCACTGCTGAGAGAAGGTTATCCAGAGAAATTCCCATCATTTCCCACTGCTGAGAGAAGGTTATCCAGAGAAATTCCCATCATTTCCCACTGCTCAGAGAGAGAAATTCCCTTGATTTCCCACTGCTGAGAGAAGGTTATCCAGAGAAATTCCCATCATTTCCCACTGCTGAGAGAAGGTTATCCAGAGAAATTCCCATCATTTCCCACTGCTGAGAGAAGGTTATCCAGAGAAATTCCCATCATTTCCCACTGCTGAGAGAAGGTTGTCCAGAGAAATTCCCATCATTTCCCACTGCTGAGAGAGAGAAATTCCCATCATTTCCCACTGCTCAGAGAAGGTTATCCAGAGAAATTCCCTTTATTTCCCACTGCTCAGAGAAGGTTATCCAGAGAAATTCCCATCATTTCCCACTGCTGAGAGAAGGTTATCCAGAGAAATTCCCATCATTTCCCACTGCTGAGAAAAGGTTATCCAGAGAAATTCTCATCATTTCCCACTGCTGAGAGAGACAAATTCCCATCATTTCCCACTGCTGAGAGAAGGTTGTCCAGAGAAATTCCCTTTATTTCCCACTGCTCAGAGAAGGTTATCCAGAGAAATTCCCTTTATTTCCCACTGCTCAGAGAAGGTTATCCAGAGAAATTCCTTTTATTTCCCACTGCTCAGAGAAGGTTATCCAGAGCAATTCCCATCATTTCCTACTGCTGAGAAGGTTATCCAGAGAAATTCCCATCATTTCCCACTGCTGAGAGAAGGTTGTCCAGAGAAATTCCCATCATTTCCCACTGCTGAGAGAAGGTTATCCAGAGAAATTCCCATCATTTCCCATTGCTGAGAGAAGGTTATCCAGAGAAATTCCCATCATTTCCCACTGCTGAGAGAGAGAAATTCCCATCATTTCCCACTGCTGAGAGAAGGTTATCCAGAGAAATTCCCATCATTTCCCACTGCTGAGAGAAGGTTATCCAGAGCAATTCCCATCATTTCCCACTGCTGAGAGAAGGTTATCCAGAGAAATTCCCATCATTTCCCACTGCTGAGAGAAGGTTATCCAGAGAAATTCATTTCCCACTGCTGAGAGAAGGTTGTCCAGAGAAATTCCCATCATTTCCCACTGCTGAGAGAAGGTTATCCAGAGAAATTCCCATCATTTCCCACTGCTGAGAGAAGGTTATCCAGAGAAATTCATTTCCCACTGCTGAGAGAAGGTTGTCCAGAGAAATTCCCATCATTTCCCACTGCTGAGAGAAGGTTATCCAGAGAAATTCCCATCATTTCCCACTGCTGAGAGAAGGTTATCCAGAGAAATTCATTTCCCACTGCTGAGAGAAGGTTGTCCAGAGAAATTCCCATCATTTCCCACTGCTGAGAGGAGGTTCAGGCTTTGTGGGGCCTGGCTGTGTTAAACCCCAGCAGAGCTCTGAGCCAGGGGGGTTTATCCTCCTTTTTAGCTCTTGGTCACAAATCCATGGATAGAAACTCTGTGGAACAGCAAATATTGGGACATGAGGCATCAGGACCTGCAAAAACAGGAGAATTATTGAGTTTAGTGGGAAAAAAAACCCCTCTGGACATTTCTGAAAGGATGACAAAGTGGCCCTTGTGCTGGGAGAGGGTTTGTCCTGTGATGCTATTCCTTGTTTGCTGTTTCAGGGAAAAGATATTCCCTAAATCTGTGTGAGAATTCCAAGTCAGCTCTGCATAGGCTGGAAGGGATTAAATAATTCTCCTCCCTCCTTTTCCCATGTACTGTTGGAGATTTCCCTGGCAAAGTCATTGCTGACCTGGTGGTTTTCTCTCTGTAGGAGCAGGTTTTGATCCAGGTTTTTTTGCACTCGTGGGGTCCCCATCCCACATTCCAGGCTGAGCCCAGCAGGGCAGGATTAACCCCAAGCCCTCCAAGTGGCATTGTCATTCCAGAACTCCAGGAATTGTCCTTTATGTCCCCACAATTCCTGGTGCCTTGTCCAGTTTTTGCCCTCACTGCACATCTTGATTCATCTCCAATAATTTATTGATTCTGTTTATTAACTATGGAAATATTAGAGGTGAATTAAAGGTGGGACATTGCAAAGCCAAAGGCTGAGCTGGGATAGGGATGTAATGGGATGTAACTCCAGTTGCATCTTAAATCCCATTTTTGTGACCTGCTGGAGGCCCAGAGTTCCCTTCCCAGGACCTGATCCCATCTTTGCTGGGATTATGGAACATCAGGAAACTCTTCCAGAATGGATTTCTCCCAGCTCCCACCTCCAGCCAGGCCCATCCTGGCACAGCCCAAGTGTCCCTGCCCTGTCTGGGTGTGACTGTCCTGCTGTCCCCAGCTGTCCCTGGGCTGGGCTGGGGCTGGAATTGCTGCCCAGCAGCCTTGGCATGGGGCTCACCCTGCTGCCCTCTGGGCTCTGCCAGGGCCACAAACCTTCAGCTCCTGGGGAGGAACATCCCTGTGATCCCATGGGCTGGATCTCCTTGTTAAGGAAAGGGGGAATGGGTTGAAGCTGAAAGAGGGGAGATTTAGGTGGGATACTGGGAAGGAATTGGTGTCTGGGAGGGTGGGCAGGCCCTGGCACAGGTTGGGCAGAGAAGCTGTGGCTGCCCCTGGATCCATCCCTGGGAGTGTCCAAGGCCAGGCTGGAGCCCCCTGGGCTGGTGGGAGGTGTCCCTGCCCATGGCAGGGGTGGCACTGGGTGGGCTTTGAGGTCCCTTCCAGCCCATCCTGTGATCAAAGGGAAGGGTTTTTACAGGAAGTGTGTCCTGTGAGGGACAGTCCTGGTGACTGACCCGCTGTGCCCTCTGGGGACAAAGTGTCCTCCCTGTCTGTGCCATCCCCTCCCTCAGCACTGAGGTGCTTTTCCTGCTCCTCCTCCTTTCCTTGTGCCCCTCCAGAGCCAGGGAACAGCATTCCCTGCTCCCCCAGGACAGGGCAGGGATGCCCAGAGCCCTCCCTGCTCCCCCAGGACAGGGCAGGGATGCCCAGAGCCCTCCCTGCTCCCCCAGGACAGGGCAGGGATGCTCAGAGCCCTCCCTGCTCCCCCAGGATGGGCATGGATGCCCAGAGCATTCCCTGCTCCCCCAGGACAGGGCATGGATGCCCAGAGCCCTCCCTGCTCCCCCAGGACAGGTCAGGGATGCCCAGAGCAGTCCCTGCTCCCCCAGGACAGGGCAGGATGCCCAGAGCAGTCCCTGCTCCCCCAGGACAGGGCAGGGATGCCCAGAGCCCTCCCTGCTCCCCCAGGACAGGGCAGGGATGCCCAGAGCAGTCCCTGCTCCACCAAGACAGGGCAGGGATGCCCAGAGCAGTCCCTGCTCCCCCAGGACAGGATGGATGCCCAGAGCAGTCCCTGATCCCCCAGGACAGAATGGATGCCCAGAGCCCTCCCTGCTCCCCCAGGATGGGCAGGGATGCCCAGAGCAGTCCCTGCTCCCCCAGGACAGGATGGATGCCCAGAGCAGTCCCTGCTCCCCCAGGACAGGATGGATGCCCAGAGCAGTCCCTGCTCCCCCAGGACAGGGCATGGATGCCCAGAGCAGTCCCTGCTCCCCAGGACAGGGCAGGGATGCCCAGAGCAGTCCCTGCTCCCCCAGGACAGGATGGATGCCCAGAGCAGTCCCTGCTCCCCCAGGACAGGATGGATGCCCAGAGCATTCCCTGCTCCCCCAGGACAGGATGGATGCCCAGAGCAGTCCCTGATCCCCCAGGACAGGATGGATGCCCAGAGCATTCCCTGCTCCCCCAGGATGGAGAGGGATGCCCAGAGCAGTCCCTGCTCCCCCAGGACAGGGCAGGGATGCCCAAAGCAGTCCCTGCTCCCCCAGGACAGGGCATGGATGCCCAGAGCAGTCCCTGATCCCCCAGGACAGGGCATGGATGCCCAGAGCAGTCCCTGATCCCCCAGGATGGAGAGGGATGCCCAGAGCAGTCCCTGCTCCCCCAGGATGGGCATGGATGCCCAGAGCATTCCCTGATCCCCCAGGACAGGGCAGGGATGCCCAGAGCAGTCCCTGATCCCACACTCAGCTGTTTCTCTCCAGTTGGTCCCTCTGCCCAGTGTGCCCATTCAGCTGGAGCCAGGGATGTGCCAGTCCCTCTAAACCCAGATATTTATTTTATAAACACACTGCCCAGGGCCTTCATGTGCTGCCTCAGGGACCTTGTGCTGCCCTGGAACTCCTGGGATTCCAGGGGGAAAAGTCTTGGAAGAACCAATACCAATAAAACCTCCATGTCTTTGGAGCTGCCCAATGACTTGGGGTAATTTGGGCTTGGAAGGAGAAAATCTTCACCCTCCCAGCCCCACAGCCCTTGGGGTGCTTCATTCCAGGGTAAAACTGGGAGTATTTCAGATAATTAACACAACTCAGATTCACAATTAGAAGGATTTTTAACTTTAATTCCACCCCAAACCTTGACTTTGCATAATGTTGTCTGTAGGTCTGATCTTCCTCCTCCTTGTGCCACACCAGCCTGGGAGGCTCCAGTTCCAACATTCCCAAGGGGTTCTGTGTTTGTCACTCATTTTTAAGGTGTTTTCTGGTCCTCACAGTTGCTGATGACATTCCTCTTTTCCTCCTAGAAGTGGAAAGCTAAATAACCATTTAGAAGCTGCTATTCACGAGGCCATGAGTGAACTGGACAAAATGTCTGGGAATGTGAGTTCCTTTTCCTTCTCCCTTTCCTGGATTCCTGTCTGGGTGTCCCTGGGAGGGAGGGAGGGGTGGCTTGGGTTGCTTCCTACCAAATTTTGATTATATTCTCTTAATTAATGTGGATTTTTCAGCATTTTTCCTTCATTTAAGGCAAAATGTCAGATTGCTCTGAGAAATGGGAGGAGTTGCAGGATTTGAGTTGAATTTGCCAATTTTTTATTGCTTTTGACAAGAGATTCCCACGTGGAGCTTGGTAATGTTTGGATCAGTTCCAGCCCCACTCGTATTCCAGGGGATTTCTGGGGGCTCAGGACACAAAATCAGGCTCATTTATTGCTCAGTTTGAGTAGCAAGAGATTGAAACCACATTTGAAAGGATCATTCTTTGCATGTCAAACTCTTGGAATAAAGTTTTCCCCATGAGAAATGAAAGATATTGTCATGAAAGGTAAGTGTAAAAAAAAAAAAAGAGTATTTCTAATATCACATCCAGCAGTGGGTTCAGTGCAATAATTTCACTGTTGTTACCTGAGTCCAGAATCTTTCTGATACAGAATTTAGTTTGTAGAACATCCTTCATATTTAATTGTAATTTCACTGGAGCTCACTCAAAAAACTGAAAAAAAATCTACCACAGCACATGTGACCTCCCAGATCTTATAATGAGTAATTAATTATTCAAATTACTAATTATAAAATGTTGGAACACAGGGGAAAAGGTCTTTTTTGCTGATATCCAATGCTCAGGACTGAAGATTTGTGTGCATGGTTTGGGAGTGACAGTGACACTTCAGGGGAACTTCTGGAGTATTAAAAAGGAAATATAGATAAGAATATATATTTTTATATAATATATATTGTATTTTTTATATATATATTATATATATTATATATATTATATATATTATATATAATATATATAATATATTATATATTTTATATTATATATATATTTATATATTATATATTATATATTCTATATCTTTATATATATTATATAATATATATTATATATAATATATATTATATTTTATATGTATATATAATATATATAATATATTATATATTATTATATATATTATATATTATATAATTTTTATATATAATATATATTATGTAATTATATATAATTATATAATATATTATATATTATATATATAATATATTATATATATTATATGTATATATATTATATATACATATAATATATATTATATATTATATATTATATGTATATATATTTTATATATACATATAATATATATAATATATAATATATGTTATATATATTATATATTATATATATTATATGTGTATATAATATATAATATATAATATATAATATTTAATATTTAATATATAATATATATATTGTGGGTTTTTTAATATATATATATATGTAAATAACTGCAGAATAGATTTCAGAACTACCAAGAAATATTAATTAAGTTCTTCAGTAGCTTTTAATGGCTGCTCTAAGTAATAACAAATAAATATTTTGCTTAAACTTGTGAACTTTAGCACGTGGGGTTTGAGCTTTGGTTTAAGACAAGGGAACAGGGTCTGACTGTGGATCTGTTACACTGAAATCAAGGATGTGGGGCTGGGCTGACACTTTTCCATGTGCAATTCCAGGAGCACCAAAAGCTGCCTGGGCATTGTCATTGTCCCTGCTGGGCCTGGCCTTGCTGGCCCTGCCACACCCCCTGATGTGCCAGCACAGCACCCCGAGTTAGATTTTAATTATCTGGGCACTCAGCTTCCCTCAGGGGTCATTTCCATCAATATTATCATTCCTAGAAACACTCCCAGGAATCAGCAGTTCTCTTTTTAGTGATGGGCTGGGTTTTTTAACTGCTGAAGGGGCTGGGGGGACCCCAGGGAGCTGCTTAGGATGGTCTCTGCTCCTGGAGGGGCCCCAGGGAGGGGCTGGGGGGACCCCAGGGAGCTGCTCAGGATGGTCCCTGCTCCTGGAGGGGCTGGGAGGGCCCAAGGAAGGGGCTGGGGGGACCTCAGGGAGCTGCTTAGGATGGTCTCTGCTCCTGGAGGGGCCCCAGGGAGGGGCTGGGGGGACCCCAGGGAGCTGCTCAGGATGGTCCCTGCTCCTGGAGGGGCTGGGAGGGCCCAAGGAAGGGGCTGGGGGGACCCCAGAGAGCTGCTCAGGATGGTCACTGCTCCTGGAGGGGCCCCAGGGAGGGGCTGGGGGGACCCCAGGGAGCTGCTCAGGATGGTCCCTGCTCCTGGAGGGGCCCCAGGGAGGGGCTGGGGGGACCCCAGGGAGCTGCTCAGGATGGTCCCTGCTCCTGGAGGGGCCCCAGGGAGGGGCTGGAGGGGCTGGGGGGACCTCAGGGAGCTGCTGGAGGGGCTGGAGGAACCTCAGGGAGCTACTCGGGATGTCCCTGCTTCTGGAGGGGCTGGGGAGACCTCAGGGAGCTGCTGGAAGGGCTGGAGGAACCTCAGGGAGCTGCTCAGGAGTGGTCTCTGCCCCTGGAGGGGCTGAGGGACCCCAGGGAGCTGCTCAGGAGTGGTCTCTGCCCCTGGAGGGGCTGAGGGACCCCAGGGAGCTGCTCAGGAGTGGTCTCTGCCCCTGGAGGGGCTGAGGGACCCCAGGGAGCTGCTCAGGAGTGGTCTCTGCCCCTGGGAAGCTGCAGCTGCCACCGACAGATGGTGGTGGAATTCCACACCAGGCTCCATCCAACCTTCCTCCTCCTCCTGCTATTCTCCCACTTGCTTTTCCTCCTGGAAAACTGCTCTGCTCTCAGATGAACCCAGCACTCGGCTCCAGAGTGAACATTTCCGAGCACAGTGAGGGGTTGCTGCCCATCCCCATCCCTGGGTGGCACAGCAGAGCTGGGTGGGCTGCCCTGAGTTTGCCCCTTGGCAGCATTTCCCCACCACCTCCTCCCCACCTCATTGCTCTTGTCTGTTTGTCACTCAGGATCTGCCACAGCTGCACTTGTGGGACCAGTTCCTGATTGTGGCTTTCCCAATCACTGCAGCTGGTTTGGAATGTGGCATGAACCTTTTCCTCCCAGTTCCTCAAAGTTCTTGAAGTTCCTTTAGCTCAGGTTTCTGTGCAGATGTGAAACAGTGAGAACTGTTTCCTCGGAGCTCCTCAACCAACCCATTTGTCCTCTGACCACAATTCCCTGCTAACTTTTAAATATACTTATTTTTTAGGTCCACCAAATCCCGCAGGGAGACAGACAAGTGAAGCCTCCAAAACTCAAGAGGAGGAAGATCTCCAGATAACAGTGAATGTCCTTGTTGCTGGTGCAGTGCTGGTGGCAGAGCCCACCTGGGTCCAGCTGTAGGTGTTGCCCTGGGGTGGTGCTGATGTTTCTGTGGGGACACCACGCCGGGCAGTGGCACCACGAGGGGCAGAGGTCGCTGGAGAAGCCAATCAGAAATCTTGGAAGGTTTGCAGTAACAATGTCAGATGATTACTGAAAAAAAAGAATTTTTTTTTCTATGATACTAAAAATTGTGATTATAAGAAATAGTCCAAATGTTTCTGAGAAATTTTCCTTGTGTATATAGATAATACAGAATTTCCTGGTGATATCTGAACTGTAAATATTGTACAATATTGTCATGTACAAGCGTACCTAATGCACACTTTATCTTTTATTGTACAAAAAATAGTGTACAAAATTCTTTGGTTTCTATTGAGTACACATACAAGAGACTACCAGTGTAAAGTGATAAATAAAAATACAGCCTAAATGCTTTTATATGATAATGTAAAAGATGCTGTTTTTGTATTTAACAGCAGAGAGAAGGCACACGGTGATGTGAGACCCGAATTCTGACCCCCCCTGAGGCCACTGAGGGCTCCCTGCTGTGTCTGTGTGGAGCAGCCCTGGCTGGAGGTGCTGGGCTCCAGCAGGAGGGAGCAGCTCCTCCTGGGATGTGGGATGTGCCATCCCAGCTCCTCCAGGGAGCGAGGCCAAGGCTCAGCCCTGGCCTGCCTGGCATTTCCGTAGCTTTGCCAGTCGGATGCTGTAGGTTTGATTAAAAAAGTGTTTAAAAATAGGAGTATTTTAGTGGAGCGTTTCTGTAGGTGAAGTGTCAGAGCCACCTGAGGAACTAAAGAGCCGTGACGGTGACCCCCCCAGACCCCTGGATTAATTAGCTGGAATTACCTAACCTCATTAAGCACCGTGTGTGCTTGAAGGGGGCAGAGGCCCTGCCTGGTCAGTGCTCAGTGTTGGTTGCAGTTGGTTTGGCAGGACAATGGAAGGGCAATGCTCTGGAAGAAGCAATCCCATCCCACAGTGTTACAGCAGAGAAACTGAAGGGTGGCTTACCAAACTATTAGCAACAGTAATTTTTATCAGTATTATGTAACATATCAGATTTATTTTATTTAAAAAGAATTATTTATACCATTAACAGATTCTTATATATATTAATGTGGCTGAAATGCGCAGGTTAAATCTATTAACCAAATTATTTATGTTATATTAAGTGAGAAATGTGAAACATATGTAGAAAAAAGAAAGACTTAATACACTACAGATTTAAAAGCCTAAAGGTATGAGCCATTATAAACTTACTGAACAGAAGTGTAGCACAACATTCTTGCCATTGGCTTTCATTTTTGGTTTTGCCCTGGACAGTGGGGATGGGGATGGGGATGGGAGCTGTGGCATCATCCTGGTTCTCCAAGGATTCCTGACAGAACTCTCTGTCCTCAGCCCTTCACTCCTGCTCCTCTCCAGGACCACCACGGACCTCAGAGCTGCTTCCCCCAGAATTCCCAGAGTGGCTCTGGCAGGGACGGGCAGTGGGCAGTGCTGGGGAGAGCGGGATCCCACAGGGGTGGCCAGAGGGATGTCCCAGGGTGCAGCATTCCCAGGCAAATGTCCCCCAGGGTGCAGCATTCCCAGGGAGGTGCCCCCAGGGTGCAGCATTCCCAGGGAGGTGCCCCCAGGATGCAGCATTCCCAGGCAAATGTCCCCAGGGTGCAGCATTCCCAGGCAAATGTCCCAGGATGCAGCATTCCCAGGCAAATGTCCCCAGGGTGCAGCATTCCCAGGCAAATGTCCCCAGGGTGCAGCATTCCCAGGGAGGTGCCCCCAGGATGCAGCATTCCCAGGCAAATGTCCCCCAGGGTGCAGCATTCCCAGGCAAATGTCCCAGGATGCAGCATTCCCAGGCAGGTGCCCCCAGGGTGCAGCATTCCCAGGGAGGTGCCCCCAGGGTGCAGCATTCCCAGGGAGATGCCCCCAGGGTGCAGCATTCCCAGGCAGGTGCCCCAGAGTGCAGCATTCCCAGGCAGGTGCCCCCAGGGTGCAGCATTCCCAGGCAGGTGCCCCCAGGATGCAGCATTCCCAGGCAGGTGCCCCCAGGATGCAGCATTCCCAGGCAGGTGCCCCCAGGGTGCAGCATTCCCAGGCAGGTGCCCCCAGCATTCCCGGGCACACTGCACTGCTCTGGGCTCTGGGATGCCCTGCCAGGGCCTGGGGGCAGCTCCGTGTCCTTGCCCCATTCCCGGTGATCCCACTCTGCCACCCCACACTGCTGTGCCCTTGACTGTCCCACCCCGGCAGTGCCCAGGGGTCCCGGAGTGCCCCTGTCTGTCCCTGTGCCCTGTCCCCTGCCTGTCCCTGTGTGTGTCCTGTCCCTGTGGCCTGTCCTGGTTTCCTGTCCCTGTGGCCTGTCCCTGTGCCCTTTCCCTCTGTCTTGTCCCTCTGTCCCGTCCCTGTGTCCCATCCCTCTGTCCTGTCCCCGGCCTGTCCCTATGCCCTGTCCCTGTCCTTCTGTCCCTGTGGCCTGTCCCTGTGTGTGTCCTGTCCCTGTGTCCCATCCCTGTCCCCTGCCTGTCCCTGTCCTGTCCCTGTGTCTTGTCCCTGTGCCCTGTCCGTGTGTCCTGTCCCTGTGTCCTGTCCCTGTGCCCTGTCCCTGTGCCCTGTCCTTCTGTCCCTGTGCCCTGTCCTGTGCCCTGTCCTGTGCCCTGTCCCTGTGCCCTGTCCTTCTGTCCCTGTGCCCTGTCCTTCTGTCCCTGTGCCCTGTCCTGTGCCCTGTCCTGTGCCCTGTCCCTGTGCCCTGTCCTTCTGTCCCTGTGCCCTGTCCTGTGCCCTGTCCTGTGCCCTGTCCCTGTGCCCTGTCCTTCTGTCCCTGTGCCCTGTCCTGTGCCCTGTCCCTGTGCCCTGTCCCTGTGCCCTGTCCTTCTGTCCCTGTGCCCTGTCCCTGTGCCATGTCCTTCTGTCCCTGTGCCCTGTCCTGTCCCTGTCCCTGTCCCTGTCCCTGTCCCAGGGGTGCTGTCAGTGCTGCCCTCTCTGCCCCTCCATGGATTCTGTACCGGATTTTTGTGCCCTCTCTCCACGATGCCCTTGCTGTGGGTGTAGCAATAGTTGGTTTCAGTCCATGGCCATTTATTTTTCCCTCTCTGATTCCAGAGTTCTCCTGGTTTCCTGTAAGCAGTTCCTGTAAATATTGTGAGCGTTGCAGGTCATGGAGTGTTGTGACATTTTAAAAAATGTTGCACCGACTTTACCATTAAAAACCTGGTCACTCATACTTGAATTTTGCCCATAGAGCCATTTCTTTCTCTTTGCATTAAAGCATCATCTACTTTTCTGATGGAGGCCCACCCCTTCTTCCTACCTTATTATTTTTTGTTTAAGAAATCTCTATTTTTTCTAATAGAAGACTTAAAAAGGAAAATTTAAAAAAAATACTTTTTGCCTACTTTCTAACTAATTTAAGAGAGAATTCCTATATTTAAAAGGTGGAAAAAAGAGGGAAAAAAAAGGAAAAAAACCACTCCATTGTGGCAAGTGGGACACGACTTTGTTTGTCATTAATGTGGCACAATCACCCCAAACAAGTGGCTGAGAACAGCGAGCCCAGGACGTCGTCGGTCAGGACCTGGTAGATTAGGGAATGATTCCTTGAGGATGTAAAAGTGTTAAGTGTTCTTGTCTATTTATTTATTTATTTATTATGCTTTCTTTTGCTAAGTGGGTGACAATGTGGTCGAGTCATTCAGATGACATTCAAATTAAAGGAAATATCCCTCTTTCTATTATGGTGCCGTTTTGTGAACACCATAAACAGAACAAAGCAAAACAAAACAAAACAAAACAAACCTTTCATTCCTTTCGATGGATTTTCTTCATGTTTTGCAACTTCTGACAGAAAAACGTGTGGCTGGTGTCAGCTGCAAAAATCAAATCCACATAGTTTTAAAATGTTTAAAAAAGAGGAAAAAAGGAGAAAAAAAAAACCCACCTGATGTCCCAGGTCTGTTTTCCTCACAGTCGAAGGTCGTAGGGGTTAAAAGGAACTCGAAATTCAAAGGTCTTTCCTCAATCAGCTTCGCAGAAGGTTTCCAAGTGATGTGATGTCCTTTTGGAGTCCCTGAGTTTGATGGTCTAGAGATGGTAGAGGGCTCGTGGTGGACTGAATTACCTTAGGACTGGTACCTTTCTTAGCTACAGTTTGTATTTTGCTATGTAGGGTTGTAATGTGAGAATTCCAGAAGAGCCGTAGCAGAAAAAGTGCTTTTCTATTTAAAAAAAAAAAAAAAAAAAAAAAACAAAAACCAAACCCATTCTAGTCTTACTAAGAATTAGAGAATTTTTTTAATATCAGTTTTGTAATTTTTGATAAAAGTTGTCAATATTATGATTAAATCACCAGAAAAAACAGTTCCTGTGCTGTTCTCTCCGTGTTCCGCTGGCTGTGCCCGGTGCCACCCTGGGCTGCCCGGCCTCTCCGGGGGCCATGGAACTCCAGTGGCAACCAACAGCCTTGCAGGGGCGAGGAAACCCAGGGGATTCCTGGCAGGAGCCCCAGGGAATTCCTGGCTGGAGCTCCACGGGATTCCTGGCTGGAGGATTCCTGGCTGGAGCCCCAGGGAATTCCAGGCTGGAGTCCCACAGGATTCCTGGCTGGAGGATTCCAGGCTGGAGTCTCACAGGATTCCTGGCAGGAACTCCAGGGGATTCCTGGCCGGAGCCCCATGGGATTCCTGGCTGGAGCCCCAAAGGATTACTGGCAGGAGCCCCACAGGATTCCTGTCAGGAGCCGCATGGGATTCCTGGCTGGAGCCCCAAAGGATTACTGGCAGGAGCCCCACAGGATTCCTGTCAGGAGCCCCAGGGGATTCCTGGCAGGAGCCCCAGGGGATTCCTGGCAGGAGCTCCAGAGGATTCCTGGCAGGAGCCCCAGAGGATTCCTGGCTGGAGCCCCAAAGGATTCCAGGCTGGAGCCCCAGAGGATTCCTGGCTGGAGCCCCAAAGGATTCCAGGCTGGAGCCTCAGAGGATTCCTGGCTGGAGCCCCATGGGATTCCTGGCAGGAGCCCCAGGGGATTCCTGGCTGGAGCCCCACAGGATTCCTGGCTGGAGCTCCAGGGAATTCCTGGCTGGAGCCCCACGGGATTCCTGGCAGGAGCTCCAGGGGATTCCTGGCTGGGGCCCCAAAGGATTCCTGGCAGGAGCCCCACAGGATTCCTGGCAGGAGGATTCCTGGCTCTCCGGCACATCCCACGGTGTCCTCCCTGGAGCTCCTGGCGATGGACAAGTTGCAGTTCTGGAGCTCCTGCCCCCCAACACATGCCAGGGGTCCCCCCTCGCCCTGCTGGGCACCCCCAGGAGCCTCCCAGGGATCCCAGGGTTGGTTAGTTTGGCATTCCCTGCGAGCTCCAGCGAATCTGCTGCAGGAACACCTGGAGGTTCAAACAGTCCCACCACAGACAAAGTTCTCCATGCCCAGGTCACAAGCTGGGGGGGTTCTGTGGACCCCAGAGCCTGGAGAGCCCACAGAGCACCCCAGTGAGCATTCCTGGTGTTCTGGTTATCCCTGTGCTCCCCAGGATTCCCACCTGGTGACCCTGCACTGCAGCCTCTGCTTTAACCTGGAGTGTGACACCTGGTGTTTGCTTGGCCTCTGCCAAACCCCCACAGCTCCTTTCCCTGTGCCAGCTCTTACAATTGAGTCCTTGGCTGTGAACACTAAAAAGCCATTTTTGTGGTTGCTTTAACAAAAAAACAGTTTCAAATTGAAGATCTGGTTTGAAATATCCCCTGTGAAAGATCCCATCTGTCGAGATAAGGGTTTGCCATTGAGTGTCATCCCAACAGAAGATGAGGGGCTCAGGATTTAGAAGAGGAAATAAATTATTTATATATATTTAGGATAGTTCTTTCTGGAAATGCCTGTTTTGGAAAGCTCTGGGAAATGGGAAGGGGTTTGATGTACTCACACTGGATGGAGCAGGAGCAGCCTCGTGTATTCCTGTGTACTAATCCCAGGAAAGCTCTGGCACAGGGTGCCCCAAGTCCAGCAGAATCACCAGCCTGGAGGTTCAGAATTCCAGCAGAAATGGATCCTGGTGAGTGAGTGATCCAGGGCTGGGCCCTGCCGTGGAGGGAGCTGAGCCAGGTGCTGAGTGGGGTGGGGAGCAGAGGCTTTTCCAGCCACACCCCTGGCCAGGTCCTTGTTGCAGGTAAGTCCTTTGGGCACCGATTCCCTAAATCTGTGGGAGAACAAATACTTGGCATTGAAAATACCTACAGGTCCTACTTGGCTGGTTTGTGCTTCACTGAGCAGGGGGAGGTTGCAGAACTTTTCAGACAGAAAACAGGTCTATGGGATGGAAATTTTCTTAATCCTCCATCACAAGTTTCCATCTCATCAAATCACAATCATTTGAGGCCTTTTCCACAGAGAGGCAATTCCCAGCTCCTGGGAAAAACACCCCTCGTCTTCAGTTCTAGGAAAATGATTTCTTGCTCCTCTTGCTGATTTTTTCTCCAATGAGAGAAAAAGTCATAAAAATAACAAATTATTGGGGTTTGTCATTATCTGTTCTCAGCTGTGGGATTGAGCTCTCTGCTTCCAAGGAAAAAGGGAAGATTACACATGAAAAATGAAGGAAAATCTTTTTCTTATCCTATCCTATCCCATCCCATCCCATCCCATCCCATCCCATCCTATCCTATATCCTATCCTATCCTATATCCTATCCTATCCTATCCCATCCCATCCCATCCTATCCCATCCCATCCTATCCCATCCTATCCCATCCTATCCCATCCTATCCCATCCTATCCTATCCTATCCTATCCTATCCTATCCTATCCTATCCTATCCTATCCTATCCTATCCTATCCTATCCTATCCTATCCTATCCCATCCCATCCCATCCCATCCCTTCCCATCCTATCCCATCCTATCCTATCCTATCCTATCCTATCCTATCCTATCCTATCCTATCCTATCCTATCCTATCCTATCCCATCCCATCCCATCCCATCCTATCCCATCCCATCCCATCCCACCCCATGCCATCCCATCCTATCCCATCCTGTCTTTCATGTGGTTAATTGTGACCAAAAGGAGAATTTGCACTTCCCAGACTTGGTCTCATCCATCTTGAGAGTTTCATCAACCAAAGTAGCAAACAGGAGATCACAGGTGGGATATTGGGAAGGAATTGGTGGCTGGGAGGGTGGGCAGGCCCTGGCACAGGTTGGGCAGAGAAGCTGTGGCTGCCCCTGGATCCATCCCTGGGAGTGTCCAAGGCCAGGCTGGAGCAACCTGGGCTGGTGGGAGGTGACCCTGCCCATGGCAGGGGGTAGCACTGGGTGGGCTTTGAGGTCCCTTCAACCCAAACCGTTCCATGATTCCATGAAAAGATAATAAAACAGGATACAGAATAGAAAGAAGTTTTAGATTTAAGTACAAAATGACACCCAAAACATGCTGAAAGCCTTATCAGATACCTTTGCTTTGGGTCAGTGGATGTTGGTTCAGCAAGTGAAACCCTCAGGGTAAGATGCAGAACTTCAGAACAGAGGAAAATTATTAATTAGTCAAAGATTAAATATTTTAGGCCCTTGAGCAGGGGCAATAGCAGTGAAATGAATTTGTATTGTACTGGTTGATCCATTTGTCTGGATGAATAAAGGAAGAAACTTTGATCCATTTGTCTGGTTGAATAAAGGAAGAAACTTCTCCCTGAGAGAAAGGCAGGAAAGTGGGAGTGGGAGCAGAGCCCACACAGGCACCTCCTGCTTCCCAAGGTGTCACAGGAAGTGGCAGGAAAAACCTGATCCTGCCTAACCCTTTGTCACTGACAACTCCATTATGGCAGAATGATAAAAAATAAAGTGTTAGAAATCAAAGAAATAATTTTTTAAAAAATACTTATTAAAAATGAGGACAAACTTTAGGAGATATAAAAGTACAAGGGCAAACTTTAGGAGGTATAAAAGTACAAGTTTGACATTTGCAACCTTAAAATAAATAAAATGGGGCAATAAGGTTTATAAAACTGCTCGTTAAGTCCTGGCTTAGCACCCAGTGGGAGCAGTTTCTGTGCAGATGTGGATGCAGATGCAGCTCCCAACACTTTCCATCCACCCAAAGCATGAGGTGGGCTGAGCTTGTCCTCAAGTGAGACACAGACAGGGCTGGGAACACATGGCCAACATGTGAGCCTCGTTAAAATACTTGGAATAATTGGGGGGAATGAGGCTGGAGCCAATGATGGTGCAGGTTAATCTGTGGCAGGCAGAGTCCTCTCTCAGGGGCAGCTTTGAGCCGAGTTTAACTAAACACAGACCCGAGTTTTGCAGAGTAGCAGCAAAACACCTGGATCTATTGGGAGTGCTGGGCTTTGCTAGAGCAGAACTGACACCAGGAGGGGTAAGGAAGGCACCAAAGCCCAGCAAGCAGCAAACTCAGAATTATCCCATGCAAAAGTCAAGTTTTAGAGTGGCTGTGGATGTAAATCTCTTCCTGAAAGGCTGAGCCTTGCCATTAAGCAACTCCATATGATGCTGCATCTGTTGCATTTCTTTTATGTCATTTTAGGAAAATTATTGGGCATTTCCATGTTGGGATTTCAATAACATCATCTCCCCAACTTCTGTTGAGTGTTTAGCACAGGGATGATCTTTCTGGCAGAGGTTGAATCCATAACCAGCTTCCCAAGCTGTGAGTCTTCAAGTGCCAATTGGCTTTGGCAGAGGGAATTTTGCTTTTCCATGTATTGGATTCCCTGGGAAGAAGGGGAGTGGTGGTGGGAGGAGGAGGAGGAGGAGGAGCCCAATACAGCAGCCTGTGCTGGGGGACTCCCATCCCTCCATATCCTCAGTCTATCCAAGGATTTCCAGAGCTCTCATTAGCCCTGGTGCCTCCAGGATAAGAAGCCGAGAACAATCACCCATTGTCAGTTTATGAAGGAACTTTTTCATCTTCCTTCCCCAAAGATTAAATTCTTAATTAAGTAAATTAAAATTAATTACAGAGTGTGTACAGCAAGATGTTATCCCGTCTGTCCCCCACACTGAGCTCCCTCTGAGTCCTGCACGCTCGTCCTCATGGAATCTTGGAATGGCAAGGACAGGAGGGGATGGGTTGGGGTGAAGGATGGTGGGCTCGGATGGGCCATGGGGAGAAATCCTGCCCTGGGAGGGTGGGCAGGCCCTGGCACAGCTGGGGCTGCCCCATCCCTGGAAGTGTCCAAGGCTTCTTTGGGAAGAGCTTAAACCAAACCACACTCCAAAGGACATGGATGCTGCATTTCTGTTAATTAGTTTCCATAGGAAGATGTTGTCATTAATTATCGACAATGATCCTCTTATTAACCGCCTGATAAGGTGACTTAAGTATCCAATAAAGCAATGGATTAGATGGCAAGAGGGAATGAAGTGTATCTGTTGGACCAGCAGCAAAATGAGCAGTTACTGACTAAAGAAAGGCAAGTGTGGCAGGTTATTGATTGGATCTCAACACTTTTAGGGGGTGAACATCCCAAAGGTGTCAGGGGTTTTCAGAAGAGCAAATGCTCCCATTGCACAGGAGACTCCTCAGCACAGGCTGGGCCAGGCCAGGAGGGACCATTCCCACCCTGGGAAAGGAGCAGAAGGAAAGTGGGGTTTGTGCTTCCATCCTTCAGTCCCTGCTGTTCCCACTCACAGGGAAGGCAGGTCTGTCCCTGAGTCTCTCTGATTCCAGCTGTTGGGGCACCAGCCAACTAATCTGAACAGATACTACTGCACATCTTCCCCAAATGTGATTAATAAAGTGTGTTATGGAGCTGTAATTAATTATATGGCCTTTAGCTATCAGGCCCACAGACTTACTCGTGGGGTTTTTCAGTGATCCTTAAAAGATGGAATGAGATTTCTCCTTGGAAATATCCATGAGTTGGGGCCTCCCAACTTCTAGATCTTGAACTTAGGAGAAGTTCATTTCGACTTCATTCTCCCATAAAACCAAGCCCAGGGAAGGCACAACTCCTGATCAGTCCATGTTCTCTGCTTGTTTCTGGAACCAAAAATAAGTAAAACATCTCAAAGTTTGCATTTCTCAGAAAAAAGAGAAGGAAGGTTTCCTTTAAACCCTCTGATGGTGCTGCTGCAGAGAGGCATCAGGACCTCTGGATCAGGTGAAAAACCTTGAAACTGAAGGTTTTTTGTCTGAAACAGCTGCTTATAACTCCAGTTGCACATTATCTTCCTTTGTTTGAAGTCTGAGAGGACTCTTACTCAGCCCTGCAGACAATTGCATCTATTCAGTGTTTCAGGGAATTCAGAAACACGGGGGTGTTTGGAATCTTCTCCTGAGCATCCTCTAAGCAGAGTGTTATGAGCACAGTCTGATCTCCAAAGCAAACCCAGCTAAATTTATTCCTGCTCCAACCCACCCTGGGGAGGACTCTTGCCAGAGTTACCTGCTCACACGTTTGGGTCAGGCCTTCAGTGTTCCATGGAATTTGGAGTGCTGTTCCACAAAGGCTTCCAAAGGCATTTGGAAATTTATTTCTCCCTTTGGTCTCACTGACTTGGTTTTCCCAAGTGCTTCACAGCTCTGGCTCCCCATGCCAGGAGGAGACTTTGCACATTTTATGCATCAACAAGGGTAGAAGTTATGCCTAAAAACAAAAATTCAGTCCCAGATTGGTGGTGTAAGAGCTGTGCCTGTGGGGAAGCCTCAGCCAGTGCCACCAAGCTTTGCAGAATCCTCACCCAGTGCCACCAAGCTTTGCAGAATCCTTACCCAGTGCCACCAAGCTGAGCTTTGCAGAATCCTCACCCAGTGCCACCAAGCTGAGCTTTGCAGAATCCTCACCCAGTGCCACCAAGCTTTGCAAAATCCTCACCCAGTGCCACCAAGCTTTGCAGAATCCTCACCCAGTGTCACCAAGCTGAGCTTTGCAGAATCCTCAGCCAGTGCCACCAAGCCAAGTTTTGCAGAATCCTCATCCAGTGCCACCAAGCCAAGCTTTACAGAATCCTCACCCAGTGCCACCAAGCTCAACTTTGCAGAATCCTCACCCAGTGCCACCAAGCCGAGCTTTGCAGAATCCTCAGCCTTGCCACCAAGCCAAGCTTTGCAGAATCCTCACCCAGTGCCACCAAGCCGAGCTTTGCAGAATCCTCAGCCTTGCCACCAAGCCAAGCTTTGCAGAATCCTCACCCAGTGCCACCAAGCCGAGCTTTGCAGAATCCTCAGCCTTGCCACCAAGCCGAGCTTTGCAGAATCCTCACCCAGTGCCACCAAGCCGAGCTTTGCAGAATCCTCACCCAGTGCCACCAAGCCAAGCTTTGCAGAATCCTCACCCAGTGCCACCAAGCTCAACTTTGCAGAATCCTGACCCAGTGCCACCAAGCTGAGCTTTGCAGAATCCTTGGCAGTTTTTAAGCTCCATGAGACCATATTGGACTTTTCCCCCTGTTATTCTGACTGGGACATCACCCCACAGTAGCAATGCTGATTTCCAGCCTCAGAGTTGGTTTTCCTCCCTCTGTCCTTGTCCTGACAGTTGTTCAGTGTCTCTCTGGATGTGCCATCACTGACCCTTCCCCAGCCAGCACTCTCATCCCTCTCCAGCTTTGCCTCTGTCGGACCAGCAGATCACACACCTCTCATCCCTTTCCATTTGATTGTTTCTCCCAGCACTTGGGCATTTTGGCAGCTGTTTGTGGCCAGATGAGGTGTTTGTTACCCCTGGTGGTTAGTGCTTTCAGCACTGTCAGAACCACGTGGCTGTTTCTCTCCTGAGCACCTTCAGACCACCAGAGCCACACCTGGACCTTGTGCTCCCCCTGCAACCAGCTGAGCTCTGTGGCTGCTTGTTGGTTGTTTCCAGGAAATCAGATTTCATTTTATCAGCCCAGCTTGCCTGTTCAGAGCTAGAACTGGTATGTGGCACTGGAATTCAGAATGCAAAACATTAATATAAAAAATGTAAGATAAAATTTACCCTTGTTATACAAGGCACTTAACACAGAGTCTGTGCCACACAGTTTGTGCATTAATGCCCATAACTAAGGCAGTGACCTTAATTAAATTAAATTAGAGGTGATTAACTCACTTGTGCCCCTGCTTTATACACCTTTATACACTACAGAGTCCGGATCCTTAACTAAGAGAAGCAACAATAGGGTTTTATAACCTATAGAAGAGTAGGATGTCCTAAGATGGTAGGACTTAAAAATCCACAGGGGATTTTTTTGGCCAATAAAAGAAATAAAAGCACAAAACAATAAGTTTTTTTCATCTTCTGGTGTAGAAACGTTGCAATTCTGAATATTACATTAAAATATTGACTAAATCCTTCTTTTAATTTCCAGAGGATTTCGCATCTGGCAGCAACTTGAGAAACATTGCAGAATGTTCAGGGGGGAAAATGGAAGTCTGTCAAGGCTTGATGTTCTCCTAGATGGGATTCAGCAGAAATACTCTGTAACAGAATGAGTTGTTTCCTTCCATAATTGGCTTCATATTTCATAATATGAACCACCACAGACGATGTTCCTCCCATGGATCCAGGGGGATCTCGTATTTATATCCCAATAAGCTTCTAATATTGGAGAGGTGTGTTGGGTTCCAGGCCCTGCATGGCAGCTGAGGCTCCTTCCATTGTTATTCAGGGATATTTGCACAAGTTGCCATCTCTGTCCATTTAGCCCATTTTTTCTGCAGTTTTGCAGAACAATTTGCCTTCCTGGGTCTCTACACACATCAAGACTCCACTTAAGGAGCTCAGCCAGTGGCACTTTTGGAGTGCCTGTTCCTTCTTGGTTCAGCTGTAGATCAGCCAAGGCAGGAGCTTCACAGGAAATCAGAGTGTTTGTTTAAACCAAGTTGGTTGTTGCTCTGATCTCCTTGGCTTTTATTTGAGGCAAAGAGATGTTCCCTGGCCTGTGGAATCGATGAGTGAGGGTATATATTGGGAAGTGGTGTGGGTTTGAAGTGGGATTTGCTTTGATATTTCTGTGCAAATCCATGTGATAGCTCCCTGACTCATCCAGCTGAAAATAGGTAGTGATATCAACCCCAGAGCTCTTCACAGATTCCCCTCCCCTTTTCTTGCCTGGTTAGCTGCTCTCCCCAAAAAATCCAGGTCATTATTCAAATCTGTGCTCAGATCAAGACTCCAGATAGCATCACTCTTACTCACTGGTGATTCACTGGATCGAATTTCAGCCCTGCCGAACAAACTCGGGGTTGCCTTAGTCATAGGTTTGTTTAGCAAATCACATGTCAGGCTTAAATTAAGCACTGCCTTAAAGCAGATACTTTCTGAATGTCTCCTGGAAAGGTGGCACGTAAGATTTATATAGATAAGGTTTATATTGAAAACTTGTCAAAGCAAAGAGAATAAAAAACTCTGTTAATTCTGGGTAAAAGTACCGACTTATGTTAATTTCAGGAACCACCTGAAATTGAACTTGTTTTGTCAAGTCTGTTTCTTTTGGGAGTCTTTGGAGTAACGGCCCCCCTGCCCACCCACCCACACAGCCTCTGCTGACACCAAATTGACCTTTCCCAAAGATTTTTTTGGTATTTCGTGATCCTTGTGCCCATATCAGATTTGCTCTGAATCTTTCACACTGTCACCATCTGGCTCTTTCCATTAACGAGGCCATCCTGCCCTGAATGAGAGCAGGAATTCGGCTGCAATTAGGATTGAAAACACAAACACAAACTGGGTAATGTAAATAAAACCAATTCCAGAACCAGGACAGAACACCTGTGGAATTGTGTTGAAAGGAAGGGCAGGAACTGGGGTGGAGCATCAGATTATAAATCCCGTGGCAGGTGGAAGCAGAGTTTGGTTGGATCCATCCATAGCTCCAGCTCCCACATCCCCCATGGAGAAACATTCCTGGAAGTGTGTTTGCTGGCAGACTACAGGTATGGGTATAGAAGGGAAAAAAAATCATGGAATTTAACCTATTCAAGGAATGATGATGTGCCCACGGGAACAGGCCAAGTGCAGGAAGGAGAGTGGCAACTCACAGCCAAACCACAGCAGGATCCATTGGGAAAACACCATCCCATCTCCCACTGCCAGCTGGAGAAAAGGAAAAGCCTGTTATTAAAGAGGTGCCAGCAGGAAGGGGAAGCTGGTGTGGAACCACAACTTCCCAGGTTAGGATATTTTCATATGTCCCAGGTGACATGAGCTCACTGTTTCCTTAAACAAATGGAGTTTGGATCATCCAGACAGGTTGGGATTACAACTCCTTGATCCTTATGGATTGTTTTATCCCTGTGACTTCAGGAAAAGCTCACAAAAAAATCTGAGTATTTAAAACAACGACTTGTGCACAGAAATTTGTAAACAACCACCCAATTCTTGGGGGAAATGGGAATGGATTCATTGCCCTCCTTGAAAATACAACTATTGCACCAGCACTTTCTCAGTTGGATTTTTTATATTTTAACTCTGATGTAATTTTCTTAATATGTAACGGCATTATTTTCCACTCCTTGATTTCTCCTTTGTTTCCAACAATGATTAATTAGTGACCCCACTCAGGTCCTTGCAGAAACACCACCAAACCCAGCCATTCTTTTGTCTCAGATGATTTTTCCTACACCTGGAGCAGCCAGGGTGTAACCATGTCCTGATTTTTAATCTCATGGTCATTCTTTAGGATTTCAGGGTTAGAAATCCCCCTCATGCCTGTGACATTCCCTGATTTTCCCAGGGGCAGGCATGGGGTGTATTGCACAGAGGTTCCTGGAGCCTCCAAAGGCTCAGTACTGAGGAGTAAAGTTTGCCAGGGGTTTGTCTTGCAGAGTCACCACGGGGTGACCTGGACAGAAAATGACATGGTGACAACTGGTTTTCTACAGGGTTTAACAACGTGGCTTCACAGAATTGGTCCAGTTTGGTCACTTTTTCCACTCTCTTCATCTTTCCAGCTGTCTTCAGCTGTTCCTGCTCCAATCTGAACTGGCTTTCCAGTAAATTTGGCCTCTTCCCCATGACCTGGGCTTGCTGGAAGCTGGAAATTTTAATTTTCAAGCTTCCAAAGCTCACCTGTGAAAACTCAGCCCTGAGGGCATCACCTTTCCCTCACTTTCACCAGTGGCCTCTTCCCATGTCTGCTCTATCCCATGCCCACAATTCACTTCCCACTTTTCACTCTTTCCTTCCTTTTTTTCTTAGTGAACTTCAGAGACCTGTTGTGAGCAGGTCCTGCTCTGTCTGTGCTCCAAAGCTGAGTGTGGGACACACGGAGGAGGCTCTGCAGATGCAGCTCAAGTTCAGCCTCAGAGGAACACAGAGCCAGGCTCAGCTGTGTGAAAATACACTCCCAAGAGCAGTTTGGGGGGAAGCAGAAGCTCCCTGAGGGTGCCTGGCACCATCCACACAGTGAGGGTGCCCGGGGGACTGTGCAGGCTCTGCACTTCCCTCTTCCTGGTGACTCAGCTCTCTGGGCATGGGGATTGTGGGTGATCCAAACTGGCCTTTCCTCAGCTCCAGCCTGGCCTTGGACACTCCCAGGGATGGATCCAGGGGCAGCCACAGCTTCTCTGCCCAACCTGTGCCAGGGTCTGCCCACCCTCCCAGCCATCAATTCCTTCCCAATATCCCATCTAAAAGTATTCCTTTTCAGTTTAAAGCCGTTCCCTGTGTCCTGTCCCTCCAGGCCTTGTCCCCAGTCCCTCTCCAGCTCTCCTGGAGCCCCTTTGGGCCCTGCCAGGGGCTCTCAGGTGTCCCTGGAGCCTTCTCTTCTCCAGGGGAACATTCCCATCTCTCCCAGCCTGGCTCCATTCAGGAGATGTTCCAGTCCTCTCATCAACAGTACAAAGATATTGGGAGGGACCTCAAAGCCCACCCAGTGCCACCCCTGCCATGGGCAGGGTCACCTCCCACCAGCCCAGGTTGCTCCAGCCTGGCCTTGGACACTCCCAGGGATGGATCCAGGGGCAGCCACAGCTTCTCTGCCCAACCTGTGCCAGGGCCTGCCCACCCTCCCAGCCAGCAATTCCTTCCCAATATCCCACCCAGCCCTGCCCTCTGGCAGTGGGAAGCCATTCCCTGTGTCCTGTCCCTCCAGGCCTTGTCCCAGACACCCCTCCAGCTTCCAAGATAAACTCATTGCTCCTCCTTCCATAGGGTTTGATTGTGAACCAAAAACACAGCAGGGAACCAGCTGGATGTGCCAATGGGCAAACCTCTCCCAACTTTTCAGGGAGCATGTGGAGTCATTGGTCACTTATTTAAGAATCCCAGGATCCCTGAGGCTGGAAAAGCCCTCCCAGCCCATGGAGCCCACCCTGTGCCCAATGCCCACCTTGAGCACTGAGTGCCACATCCAGTCCTGCCTTGGGCACCTCCAGAGCTGGGCACTCCAAACCTCCCTGGGCAATTCCAGTACCTGCCCACCCTTTCCATAGAGAAATTCCTCCTGCTGTCAAACCTAAAAGAAATCGAGAAAGAAGCAACGTCTGGATGCAAATCATTTGCTTGAGGGCTGACTGTTCAGAGTTCTGAGTGGTATGAGAATGGCCACCCGACCTGGAAGGCACAGAAAGGGCTCCTCAGTCCTGCAAAGCACAGCCCGGGCCGAGCTGCTCCCTCACTGCTGGTGTAGAGGAGTGGCTTTGCTGGAGCAGCAATTCCCAAGCACTGGAGTATTTAGGAATAGCAGGAGGTGTCAATGAGGAGCAATTTGGAAGCGGGAACACTCTATCAGCTTTGCTGTGACTGATGTCTGCATAATGAAAGTGGTTTTTTTTATACTATTTCCTTAAAAAACCCTCTCTGACAAGGAAGTACAGGAACGTGGAGCTTGAATACATCTTTAAATCTGCATGTTGATTGCATAACTTGCAACGAGGACTGAAAACTCCCTTTTGTTATTACAAATGTGTGCCCTGAGTACTACAAACAGCACCACCACTATTTTTTTCCAGCGTAACACTTTCATTTTCCTTTTGACTCCTCGTGCAACCGAGACAATATTTTTGTTTCTTGGTGCACGGCAACGTTGCTGAGAGACTCCTGTGTTGCTGTGATGGCTTTCAGTCCCATTTTGCAGAGAACTGGGGGAAGTGCAGAGCACGGGATGACAGCGCTGCCACACAAGTGACAACAAACTTCCCTCTGATTTGCATCACAGTGGGATAACAGTAAAATCTTTCCTCCCAGGGAAACGCCTCCTGACTGACACCAGGGGAACTGGGTTATTCCTGCAGCAGGAAAAGGTTCTCACAATGGCTCTACCCCAGCAGGAGAGAAGCACTGGGGAGATATTTGGGGTTTAAGGGGTTATGGAAGGACTAAAGGGATTGGGAAGGGAAAAAAGGCTGAGATGTGATGACAGAGGTCTGGTATGTGCAGATAAAGGAACAAACCCTGCCAGAGAGGGTGAAGTTCTGCTGGTAGAAGGACATTTCCCTGGACACCTTGGGAAGACTCAGGCTGTGCCCGCGCATGGTTCCAGTTTTCTTGGAATTTCCACTGAATATTCCCACTCTGTGAGTGCTGCTGCTCCAGGGCAGCCCAAAGCAATGGTGGCAACCTCAGAACAGGGTGGGCAGGGAAAACATTGCCATTATTAATCAGGAATTGTTCCATGCAGGCCACTGACCCAGCAGGCAGCAATGGCCAGGGTGGGTTTGTGGGGTTTCTTAGGGCAGAGAGGAGCTTTAGAGTGTTTATAGGAAGCAACACTTGGGTTATTTCCTGAGTTACTGTTTTTACCTACTGGAAGGTGTCCCTGCCCAAGGAATGAAATGATCCTTAAGGTCCCTTCCAACCCAAACCAGTCTGTGAGCCTACGATTTTTAAGAAGCCCCCAAATTTAGTTTTAGAAAGCAGCCACACTTCTGCCCTTGGACTGAAACCCAGGACTAAGCTCTGAGGAGGAAAGGGAGCATCTCTTCCTGCTGGGGCAGATCTCAGAGTCCACTTTAGGGCAGCTCCTTCACACTCTGGTTTCTGAACTCTGAATGAAAATTGTAACAGTTTCCAATGCCCCGTTATTCTTACTTTATTTGGTGTTTTAAATGGCAGGGTGAGGTTTGCTTTTTAACTTTTTAACACAGCTGGGGAGCTCCCAGCTCCTCAAAATACATTGATTAAAAATAAATAAATAGAAACAGTATCTTGTGTTTACCTCCTGAGGTGTGAGACTTTGGGATAAATTCGTATACATTTGCAAACTTGGTTTTCTAAATGACTGTTGATAAATCTCTTTCTTTTTAAGGCTTACTCTAATTTCCCAAAACTTAAGGCCATAAATACAATTCTTACTATGTACTGATTTTAGCAGTATTATTCTAGCTCCAGTCAGAATGATGCTTTTCCTCCTCACTGGTCACTGCACTGAGGGGAACACTTTGCTGTGGTCAAACCCCAGATTTCTGTGGGTTTTTGCTGCACTCCTGCAGGTGCTCAGTGGCTTCACTTGCCCCTTCCAAGCCAAATAAATCTGGCTGCACAATTGCATTGTTGTTCCCTAACTTGTTGAATTGAGCAGTAAAAGAGCAGGGTCAGAGCCAAGGGGAGGTTTATCTTTTGAGTGAGAATCCCAGATTTTATTCCACAGGAAGCAGCTGCAGCAGGTTCCTTTAAAGAGCTGCTGGCCCTCCCCGTGCCTGTGGGAACCCTCACACAGAAAGCACAATTCCCTTGCATTTTAAACCTATTTCTTGACACAAATAGTTTTGATATCAAAGCCTCAAATCAGGAGCTTCCTGCTGCTTTTCCCCACGTTACCTTCCTGCTATAATTTGGGGAATCAGCTATTTCCATAGCTGCCTTTTTATATCATTTTATTTGGTGTCTGTTGCTGTCGGGCTCGAGGTTTTAACTCCATTTCCAACTTTGATAATTTTCATTCAGAGCTATAAATCTCCCAGGAAGCTGTTCCATCCCAGATCTCAGGGTTTGGCTGATAGGTTTTTGGTGACCTCAAAGAGGAAAATGTGCAGGCTGCCAGTTCCATAAACCCTTGGGATAATTGGAAATAGAAATGGTTTGGAATGATACATTAACTGTGAACACTAAGCATGCTTACTGGCCACTTTGATCAAGCTCTTTTTCCTGACAAAACCCCCTTTGAAATGAATAGGACAGAGGTTCCTTTCACTTCAATCAGAGTTCTCAGAAACAGGGAGAAAGAAGGACTTCATAACCTTTAAAAAGACTCCCCTAGTCCATTCATGGATCTCCTGGAAAGCTCAGCACTTTGCCTTGTGCTGAAGTTACTAAGGCAGCCCCCTGGATACTTTCAGGCTCCTTCTAGTGAAGATTTGCTTAAATATGAGATCAAACCCCTCTATAACAAGGCTGGAATCCAAAATGTTGTGCAGTGGCTTTAGAGGGACACTGGGAATATTTGATACTGTGGATCATTTCCTAATTGCATCTTCTGAGCCTGTACCTGGCATGGTGCAAAGGACAATTCTGTACACTTTACATCTTGATTATTTCTGTGTAATTACAGTCATTAGCACCACAAAAATCCCAGTTGTCTTTCAACACCTTATGATGAATTAAGTTTTGGACACCCCACAAGGCTGAAGAACAAACACTGTGCCTTGTCAGGGCCCAAAATCACTTCTGGAATCTCTGTTTTTGTATTTTCTAAAAATTGTTTTAGTATTTCTTGTACTTAAAAGGCAGCAACACAGAATAAAGAACAGGTACATGCTCATGCCATATCATGGGCAATAAAGGACATTGAGATAATTGTCCATAAGTGATGCTTCTGCTTGGAGATTAATGCAGTGAGAGGGGGAAAAGAAATTAAAGCAAAGAGCAAGAACAAAGAAAGAGGATGCATTTGCAAAAAGACCATCAGGCTTGAGGCAGCTACGGTGAGAACAAGGATTCCTTGTGCTAAATGTCACTGTGGAGAAGCAGGAGCAGCAGCCAGGACGTGGCAAAGCCCCCCAGCCTGTTTGGCTCTGACATTTCCACTGATAGATGTGCTAAAGGGAAATCTGGGGCATTTGGGCATATCCACTGTCCAAATGTGCATATTCAGCTCCATTATTTTCAAAGACAAGTCAGAATTCAACTCCTGAGCAAATGATTTCATTTGAGACATTTTCCCCCTTGATTTGTGCATCAAAAGTAACTTATTTTATCTACAAGTGAGGTACAGGGCATAATTTTTTACAGCTAAAATTCTTCAGGAAATCTGTAATATTTTACAAGAGGAAGAGATCAGATTATGGGCTTAAAAGATGGGTGGGTTGGGCTTAAAGCTGAATTAATGGAAGCTGAAACTTCAGTCCTGCCCATGTTCAGCCCTGTGCAATGGCTTTTTTGACTACATAAAAAACCTTCTGCATCTGCAGGGCATCATTTAAAAAAATTGCATTGCTTGTAGAAATAAAATAATGGGATGAGTTTAGGACTAAGAGCCACCTTGAGGGTAAATATGTTTCATTTTTGTTCCTTTTTTTTATTATTTAAGCAGTGAAAAAGAACAGAACATGCACACAAAGGGAAAAGGTTATTATTATCTATTGTTCAGCTGTGCTGACTGAAAGGGAAAAATAATCTTACAGCAGTGTGTGTAAAATGCCTCTTTTTTGCAGAAGCAGGAAGAGGAAAGTTGTTTTTGTCTCTCAGCTACTCGAGGAAGTACTTGGGGAGGAACTGGCAGTTCCACATCACTGCCTGCTCACATTTTCACATGGATGGTACCTGTGCAGCTGGGCCATAACACACCCCAGGTCGTGGAATTTATATGGAAAATACAACTCATGCAGAAAGGCACCACAATTACCCTCTGAAAATGCCAACCCTCTGCTGCCACCAATCAATCATGGCTCAGTTTGGGGATGCCAAACCCATCGTGGGTGTGGGAAGTTTGGCTGCTTCTAAAAACGGTGCTGAACTAGAAATGCTAAGCTAGAAAACAAAGGAGTTTGAAATGTCTGTGTGTTAATTCTAATGCAAGATTGTGTTTATGAATAAAAGTATTTTAAGGGTATTGTAAATAAGTGCAGCCTCTCAGTTTTGTTCTCTGTTCTTTCAAGCTTCATTTGCTCACCTATCACTGAACACTTACCTGATGCTTTCACAGGAGTTGTTAATACAATTTCCACTTCTCTTTCCCAAGCTGATTTGGATCCCTGGCTGAGGAATGTCATGTTCTTGCTCCTCCTTTTGCCTCCTGTGTGTTCCTGTGCCTGTTTCATCTTCCCTCTCTGACACAATTCTTTATTCTTCATTTGGTGCATCATGTGTTTGTCACAAACAGTAATTGTATTTTCTGTATGAAACCACAAAAATAAAAAGATGCAACAGGTGACTAAAAGTGAATGGCAATTCAGAGACCAAATTGGTGCTTTTCTAATTAAAAAAATGGAATATTAGGTACAGTTGGGCTGTGACCCAAATGGTTAAGCTTTGACTAACAGGTTTGGTTTAATCGAATGGGGGCACAGTGGGGACATGGTGGGGACACTGTGGGGACACGGTGGGGACATGGTGGGGACACAGTGGGGACACGGTGGGGACACAGTGGGGACACGGTGGGGACATGGTGAGGACACTGTGGGGACATTGAGGGGACACAGCAGGGACACAGTGGGGACACGGTGGGGACACAGTGGGGACACGGTGGGGACACAGTGGGGACATGGTGGGGACGTGGTGGGGACACTGTGGGGACATTGAGGGGACACAGCAGGGACACAGTGGGGACATGGTGGGGACACTGTGGGGACATGGTGGGGGACGCTCTGGGAACACTCTGGGGACACAGCAGAGACATGGTGGGGACACTGTGGGGATGCAGCAGGGACAAAGCAGGGACACTGTGGGGACATGGTGGGGACACGGTGAGGACACAGTGGGGACACCGTGGGGGATGCTCTGGGAACACTCTGGGGACACAGCAGAGACATGGTGGGGACACTGTGGGGATGCAGCAGGGACAAAGCAGGGACACTGTGGGGACATGGCAAGGACACGGTCGGGACATTGTGGGGACAGTGTGGGGCAGTGTGGGGACACAGTAGAGACACTGTGGGGACATGGTGAGGACACGGTGGGGAAACTGTGGGGACACTGTGGGGATGCAGTGGGGACCCGACAGGGACACTCCCCGGACACATTCGGGACACTCCAAGCACAGTCCGGGCACCCTGCGGTGACACTTCGGGCACACTGCGGGGACACTGCGGGGACACTCCATGCACATTCTGTGCACACTCTCGGGGCACTCCGGACACACCCCGGGCACACTGTGGGGACACTTTGATGTCACTCCGGACACACCGCGGTGACACTCCGGGCACACTGTGGGGACACCGTGGGGACACTCCGGGCACACCGGTGGCACACTCCGGTGACACTCCGGACACACTGTGGGGACACTTTGATGTCACTCCGGACACACCGCGGTGACACTCCAGGCACACTGTGAGGACACTCCGGGCACACCGCGGTGACACTCCGGGCACACCGTGGGGACACTCCGGGCACATTGTGGGGACACTCCGAGCATACTCCGGTGTCACTCGGTGCACACTCCGGTGTCACTCCGTGCACACTGTGGGGACACTCCGGGCACACTGTGAGGACACTCCAGGCACACTGTGAGGACACTCCGGGCACACCGCGGTGACACTCCGGGCACACCGTGGGGACACTCCGTGCACACTGTGGGGACACTTTGATGTCACTCCGGACACACCGCGGTGACACTCCAGGCACACTGTGAGGACACTCCGGGCACACCGCGGTGACACTCCGGACACACCGCGGTGACACTCCAGGCACACTGTGAGGACACTCCGGGCACACCGCGGTGACACTCCGGACACACCGCGGTGACACTCCAGGCACACTGTGAGGACACTCCGGGCACACTGTGGGGACACTCTCGGGACACTCGGTGCACACTCCGGGCACACCGCGGTGACACTCCGGGCACACCGTGGGGACACTCCGGGCACACTGTGAGGACACTCCGGGCACACTGTGAGGACACTCCGGGCACACCGCGGTGACACTCCGGGCACACCGTGGGGACACTCCGGGCACACTGTGAGGACACTCCGGCCACACTGTGAGGACACTCCGGGCACACCGCGGTGACACTCCGGGCACACCGTGGGGACACTCCGGGCACACTGTGAGGACACTCCGGCCACACTGTGGGGACACTTTGATGTCACTCCGGACACACCGCGGTGTCACTCCGGGCACACTGTGGGGACACTCCGGCCACACTGTGGGGACACTTTGATGTCACTCCGGACACACCGCGGTGACACTCCGGGCACACTGTGGGGACACTCCGTACACACTCCTGTGTCACTCCGAGCACACTGTGGGGACACTCCGGGCACACTGTGGGGACACTCCGGCCACACTGTGGGGACACTCTCGGGACACTCGGTGCACACTCCGTACACACTGTGAGGACACTCCGGGCACACTCCGGTGTCACTCCGTGCACACTGTGGGGACACTCCGGGCACACTCCGCTGTCACTCGGTGCACACTGTGGGGACACTCCGGGCACACTGTGGGGACACTCCGTGCACACTGTGGGGACACTCCGGGCACACTCCGGGGACACTCCGTGCACACTGTGGGGACACTCCGGGCACACTCCGGTGTCACTCCGTGCACACTGTGGGGACACTCCGTGCACACTCCGGTGTCACTCCGTGCACACTGTGGGGACACTCCGCTGTCACTCGGTGCACACTGTGGGGACACTCCGCGCACACTCCGCTGTCACTCGGTGCACGCTCCGCTCCCGCCCGGCTCCGGCTCCGCTCCGGCCCCGCCGCCCCCTCAGGCTGCCCGCGGCTCCCTCAGCCTCCCGCCCTCGGCTGCGCGCGCAGCGGCGCTCTCGCCGCGCGGGCTGCCGGGACGGCTGGCGGCCGTGGGTAATGTCCGCCATGTTTGCCATGGCGCAGGGAGCGGAGCGAGCGAGCCCGGCGCGGATCTAGGGCTGCGGGGCGTGCGCGGCGAGCTGCGGGCGGCCCCGCCGGGACCTGCGCCGGGGCCGCGGGACCCTCCATGGTGGCGCGGGCGCGGCGCGGGAGCGGCGGCGAGGCGGCGGCGAGGCCGCGCTGAAGGCCCCCCCCCCCTCCCCGCCCGCCCGCCCGGCCCCGGGGTGTTATTGTGAGGGGGAGACAATGAGCAAACTCTCCTTCCGCGCCCGGGCGCTAGACGCCGCCAAACCGCTGCCCATCTACCGCGGCAAGGACATGCCCGACCTCAACGACTGCGTCTCCATCAACCGGGCCGTGCCGCAGATGCCCACGGGCATGGAGAAGGAGGAGGAATCGGTAAGGCGGCGCGGCGCAGGGGGGGCACCATTGTTTACAGGCACCCCCCGCGCGGGGCAGCGGCGGCCGCGATTCACCAAGCGCGCTACGCCGGCGCTGCCGCTCAGCCCGCGGGGCGCTGCGCAAACGGCGCAGCCACGGCCGCGCTCCGGCGCCGCCAGCGGGCCCCGCGCCGCCCGCCGCCATCTTCTGAGCCGCGCCGGCCGCCGGGCAGGGACGGAGCGGGGCGGGCAGGGCGGCGGGGACGGGGACGGCGACAGCGGCAGCGCCGGGCACGGCCGCACCGCGCTGCCCCGGCCGAGGAGCGGGGCACGGCGCCCCAGCGGTTCGGGATGCCGGGGCGGCTGTGGGTGCCCCAGCGGTGGAGCGCGCGCGGCGTGCCGGAGCGGCGTGCGGAGGTACCGGGGCAGGGTGCGGGAGCAGAATGTACGGGTGCCGGGACAGGGTGCTGGGGAGCCTGGGTGCCGGGACAGGATGCTGGGGAGCCGGGGTGCCGGGACAGGATGCTGGGGTGCCGGAACAGGGTGCCGGGATTCCGGAGCGGCGTGCGGAGGTACCGGGGCAGGGTGCGGGAGCAGAACGTACGGGTGCCGGGACAGGGTGCTGGGGAGCCGGGGTGCCGGGACAGGGTGCTGGGGAGCCGGGGTGCCGGGACAGGGTGCTGGGGAGCCGGGGTGCCGGGACAGGGTGCTGGGGAGCCGGGGTGCCGGGACAGGGTGCTGGGGAGCCGGGGTGCCGGGACAGGATGCTGGGGAGCCGGGGTGCCGGGACAGAATGCTGGGGTGCCGGGACAGGATGCCGGGGTCCCGGAGCGGCGTGCGGAGGTACCGGGGCAGGGTGCGGGAGCAGAACGTACGGGTGCCGGGACAGGGTGCTGGGGAGCCGGGGTGCCAGGACAGGGTGCCGGGGGCCCGGAGCGGCGTGCGGAGGTACCGGGGCAGGGTGCCGGAGCAGAATGCACGGGTGCCGGGGTAGGGTGCCCGGGTGTAGGAGCAGGGTGCCGGGGTGCTAGGATAGGGTGTAGGAGCAGGGTGCTCGGGTGCCGGAGCGGCGTGCTGAGGTACCGGGGCAGGGTGCCGGGGTGCAGGAGCAGGGTACTCGGGTGCCGGGGCAGAGTGCCGGAGTGAAGGAGCAGGGTGCTGGAGTGCTAGGACAGGGTGCCGGAGCAGGGTGCTAGGGTGCCGACGTCCCGGAGCGGCGTGCTGGGGTACCGGAGCAGGGTGCCCAGGAGCAGGGTGCTGGTGTGCAGGAGCAGAATGCACGGGTGCTAGGGCAGGGTGCTCGGGTGCCGGACCAGAGTGCACGGGTGCAGGAGTAGGGTGTTCAGGTGCAGGAGCAGGGTGCTCAGGTCCCGGAGCAGGATGCAGGAGCAGGGTGCTCGGGTGCCGGGGTCCCGGAGCGGAATGCTGAGGTACCGGGGCACGGTGCTCGGGTGCCGGGGTGCCGGAGCTGGGTGCTCGGGTGCCGGAGCAGAATGCACGGGAGCCGGGGCAGGGTGCTCGGGTGCCGGAGCAGAATGCACAAGTGCGGGAGCAGAGTGCTCAGGTTCAGGAGCGGGATGCTGGGGTGCAGGAGTAGGGTGCCCCCGGGGCAGGGTGTTCGGGTGCAGGAGCAAGGTGTTTGGGTGCCGGAGCGGGGTGCCGGGGCAGCTTTGGGTGCTGGAGCGGTAGAGCGGGCGCGGAGTGCCGGAGCCGCTCGGGGTGTCAGCTCGGGGTGCTGGCCCAGCGGAGCGGCTCGGTGTGTCAGTTCGGGGTGCTCGGGTGCCGGAGCAGAGTGCAGGGGTGGGGGGCAGGGGCACGGTGTTTGGGTGCCGGAGCACAGTGCAGGAGTGGGGTGCCGGGGCAGGGTGTTTGGGTGCCGGAGCAGAGTGCTTGGCTGCCTGGACAAAATGCTGGGATGCAGGAGCAGCGTGTTCGGGTGCCGGAACGGGGTGACGGGGCAGCTGTGGGTGCTGGAGCGGTGAGCGGGCGCGGAGTGCCGGAGCGGCTCGAAGTATCAGTTCGGGTTGTCAGTTCAGGCTGCTGGAGCCGGCTCGGGGTGTCAGCTCGGGGTGCTCGGGTGCCGGAGCAGCTCGGGGTGCTGGTCCGACAGAGCTGGTTCGGGGTGTCGGTTCGGGGTGCTCAGGTGCCGGAGCGGCTCGGGGTGTCAGTTCGGGGTGCTCGGGTGCTGGAGCGGCTCGGGGTGTCAGCTCGGGTGCCGGAGCGGCTCGGCGTGCCGGAGCAGTGGATCGGCTCGGGGTGTCGGAGGAGCTCAGGATGCCGGAGAAGCTCCGAGTGCTCGCGGCGTTGTGAGCTAAAGCTGATGTTACTCCCGCCGATCGTGTTGTTGTGAGTGGCTGTCAACTCGCTCGGGCTGGAGCCGGGAAGTGGTGGCGGCGTGGAACTGCCGAGTGATGCAGCGTGCTCTGCTGTGCCTCTGCACGGGCAGCGAGCGGGTCCGTGCCGGCCTCTCCCTGTCGGGGGGACACCGGCAGCGGGACGGGTTCCTCCCCTCCAGCCGAACCCCGCGGCTGCTTCGTGTCGTGGCAGCGCCGAGCGGCGTGTTGGTCTGTCAGTCCTTGCGGTTTGGGACACACGCCCCGTGCAGCCCGGGGACAGCCCGGGACACACTGTGACTTGTGGGGGGCTGGAATGGACAGCCTGAGACACACACTGTGACTTGTGGGGGGCATGGAATGGACAGCCTGGGACACACACTGTGACTTGTGGGGGGCATGGAATGGACAGCCTGGGACACACACTGTGACTTGTGGGGGGCATGGAATGGACAGCCTGGGACACACACTGTGACTTGTGGGGGGCATGGAATGGACAGCCTGGGACACACACTGTGACTTGTCGGGGGGGCTGAAGGGACAGCCCGGGACACACACTGTGACTTGTCAGGGGGTTGAAGGGACAGCCCGGGACACACACTGTGACTTGTAGGGGGATGGAATGGATAGCCTGGAACACACACACTGTGACTTGTAGGGGGATGGAATGGATAGCCCGGGACACACACTGTGACTTGTGGGGGGGCTGGAATCGACAGCCCGGGACACACACTGTGACTTGTCAGGGGGTGGAATGGACAGCCCGGGACACACACTGTGACTTGTCAGGGGGTGGAATGGACAGCCCGGGACACACACTGTGACTTGTCAGGGGGTGGAATGGACAGCCCGGGACACACACACACTGTGACTTGTCAGGGGGTGGAATGGACAGCCCGGGACACACACACACACTGTGACTTGTCAGGGGGTGGAATGGACAGCCCGGGACACACACTGTGACTTGTCGGGGGGGCTGAAGGGACAGCCCGGGACACACACTGTGACTTGTCGGGAGGCTGGAATGGATAGCCTGGGACACACACTGTGACTTGTAGGGGTCTGGAATGGACAGCCCGGGACACACACTGTGACTTTTCACGGGGGCTGGAATGGACAGCCCGGGACACACACTGTGACTTGTTGGGGTGATGGAATGGACAGCCCGGGACACACACTGTGACTTGTTGGGGTGATGGAATGGACAGCCCGGGACACACACTGTGACTTGTCGGGTGGTTGGAGGGAACAGCCCGGGACACACACACTGTGCACATGTGGGGCAGGAGGGGACAGCAGCTTTGCTCCCTGTGTGGGACAGTGGCTCTGTCCTTGCAGCCACCCCTGGGGTTGTTTCACACCCCTGCTCTGTGTTGCTTGGTGTGCATCGCGTGTCAGAGGCGTCAGCTGGAGCCGTCACATGGAGTGTTGGACCTCTGAGTGTTATTTCTAGATCAGCCAGGGAGTGTTCAAGTTGGATAATGTGACGTGTGTTCTTCTTGTAGTGTAACACGTGGGAGGGAAGCTTTTGTCCAGTTAATTACTGAGAGTTTCTGGGGGTTTTGGTGAGCAGTAGGAGAACTTGGAAAACGCTTGCCCGCGGTTCTGGTGTCCTCCGAGTGTAGTGACTTGTGTCGCTGGTCTTTAAGCATCTTTCCTGTCTGACTGAGGTTTATTTTGTGCTCCTGGGGTTGTGTAAGCGTAGGCAGAGGCTGTTTTCTCCTGATGTGTCTGTACGTGCAGGCAGAGCCGAGAGTATAAAGGCACCTCCAGACTCTGCTCAATGAATTCGTGTCTCCGCCTCAGCCAAACTCTGTGCCCGTGGATTGGCTTTGCTTTGCAGAGGTTACAGCTGTCAGAGGAGGCTCCGTGCCTTCCTCCTTGGTTCCACTGGTGATATTTTAAGGAATCTCTGTCTCACCGTTGTGGGGTTTTATTTTGTTTTGCTGTTTACTATGTGTGATACACTGTGATCAAAGCTTGCAGTAATTCCTGAAGAGTAACTCTGCTAGAACGTGGGGTTGTAGTTAAAAGCAACAACATTGTGGTACTGATGAACCAAATACTGGAGACCAATTTGGTCTCCTCGGTCTTGCAAGTCTACTTTGCAGTGCTGTGTTTGCATTTAATGTATACATTACTTTTAAAAATTATTTTGATAAATCATAGTTTGTTTTGAACTTAATGAAGAATTACTGTAGGATTTCAAGCAAACCAGCTGCTCATGGGCTGCTTAAATGATTGAGAAGAAGATTAGATTTATATTTAAGTAAAACTGCTTTAGTGTTGTCCTACAAAGTTGCTTTTCTGTGAGAGTGAGGTTTGCTTTCTCTGCACTGACATATGGCTCTGATATATTATGTAATAGTCCCAAAATGAAATGATTGAAGCAATAAATAAGCATCGTGCTGGATGCATCAGGCAGGATTATATATACTGTGCTATTCATAGATTATTCAGATTATTGCCGTGGAGTGATGGTTTCATTCATGGAGCTGCCCTTCTCCCTGTGTTACACAGATAATTCTTAATGTAGGTTTTTTTTTAATTATCTGTAAAGCCCTTTAGGAGAGGCTGTTGCAGATGACAGTAATTTAAATATTGGAGAAACACCTAACCAGCTGTAATTCATAGCAAATACTGCTGTGATCAGCTTGATGTATTTTGAAAGGGATTTTTCAAGGGGAGAGGTCTCTGCATACCCATTTCTGACATCTCCATTTCTCGAGTGTCCCAAGGCCTTTTTCTAGCTCAGGTTTTTGCTGGGGTGCACCTTGTGGAAGGTGTTTGAGCCCTGAGAGTAGCTGATGTTTTACCCTTGCTGGGTGCAGTCAGACAGGTCTTGTATCACAGTGTGTTGTGGCTTCATCTGAGCTGTTTTCCACAGAAAAACCCACATTATTTACACATTTACAGAGTTTAAAATCATTCAGAGTGACATGTCTGTCTGTCCTGCTCTTTACAACCAAGTTTCTCTAGGACAGACATGAGTTAAGTAGTTTGTGATTGATCTTTTTTATATACAAAATTGCAGATTTTGATGCATTTATTCCTGATGAGTATTCTGGAACTGTACAAGTATCAGAGATTTATATCCACTCGCAGCATTTCACAAACCAGTAGCTCATTTCTCTCACTTGGAGATTCCAGCTGTGAAAGAATTAGGTTTCTCTTCTGTAACATGTTTATGTTACCAGTGTTTATAATTTACTCGAAATTAAACCCGAGGAAGAAAATCGTGTGGGTTTATTTTTAAATCCACGTGGGACAGTGATCTCTGTTAAACAGCAGCACTAACAGGTCCTTTCGTGAGCCTCAGACACTGAGCAGGAACACTCGGTGGTGTTTTTTTCTGATGAGTAAGAACTGTATTTCCTAATGCTAATGAATTGTTTTGGTGAGAGGGGGGAAAGTTGCAGAACAGATAAGCCCTAGTTTGGTTTCTTATCACGTAACTGTGTTTTTTATTTGAATACAAACTACTGGAGATTGCTGAGTTGCACATTGTGGGGGAGAAAAAATCATGTTTAGTAATGAGGCACATCCAGGCTGAAGGTGCTTGGAAATGAACTTTCCCGAGTTGTGAGGGAGCTGCGGGTGTGGTGGGGATTGATGGCACCGGGATTGCTTGGTCAGAGCTTCACTAAAATCCGTGTTTGGGCACCCCATTCCTTTGGTGTTTGGCAGGGAGGGAAAGTGTGGGAATGGCAAGTTCAGGACGTGGTTCGATGCTGCTGAATCCTTTGGACAGAGGACCAGCAAAAAGGGACCTTCTCAGGCCTTCAGTGATCCCCTCGGGATGATCTTTCTCTGACCATTAAATACAGCATTCAATTCTGATTATTTAGGCTGGAATTAGTTAACTTGTATTTTTTTTCCTCCATCCCTTAGTTTGTTCAGTTTCTGTTGTAACACTGGAAACATAAATTGTTCCTCTCTTTGAGAGTCCTGGAGCTGGTGATGCTTCTGAAGCAGCACATTCATTCTCCTTCCAAAGCAGAGAACTTGTACCTTTGTACAAATTATAGTCCTTTTGTTTGTTAAACTGGATAAGCAAAAATATCCATAATGAATATTTTCTTTTCATGCAGTGAACTAGGAAAGTTCAGTCGGGAGGACTGAAATATGTGCACAAACACACACAAGATCATTGATGGAATGGCAGTGCTTGTCTAATATATTTTAAAAAGGCTGTTAACACCTGCTCCTACATTCATATTGTTTTGAACATACTTTTATGCCTAAACATTTTTATATATGTGATTTCTGTTATGAAGTCAAATAGTTTTATTTTTTAGAGAGTGTGTAAAACAGGAGGCCAGCAGAGAGGATAACTTCAGTTCAAACCATGCAAATATTCTGTAAAACACAAATCCCTCAGGAGGACTCCATGGAAATCTAAGTAAGAAAACCAAAGATTTTTTATTTCTGTGCAAAACTCGGTGAAACCAAGACAGCAAACTTTGCTCAGGAAAGGAGTGGGGTTTGTTTGCTTGCTTGGACACAGCCAGATTATTTGTGCATGGGGGAAACTCGGTTCCCAGGTGAGGTGATTTCTCAGTCTGGGTTCAGCACCTGTGTTTATTTACTTACTTTGGGTGTGTTTGGAGGCTGCTGGGATCACTGCAGTGCGTTTGGCACTGGGGGTTGTCATCTCTGTTTTGTTGGGATCTCTCCCTGCCTTCAGGTCCCGTGTTTTTCTCTCTCCCTTTGAGACCCACCGTGTTGAGCAGGGATGTTCCTCCCAAGTGCACATTCCCACACATTCCTTATTTCAGTTTTCAGCTCTGACCCTCTGTGCTTTCACCTGCAGAGTATTTTGTGGCAGACAAACTTCCTTCCAGCCCAGGCTGGTGTTTCGTTAACATCCTGTTTGATTGATACCTGTGTATCAGGATTAGCCCCGGGGGCTGTTAAACCGAGGAGCTTTGCCTTTGATTTGCTGTGGCTGAAGTTAAACAGCACAAAGATTTGCTCTTAAGTCTCCCGTCTCCCGAGGAGTTTATTAGGGCTTAACACATTAACGCCGATCAGCAGCGCTGTCACAACTGCTCGGGAGCATCGGGACAAGTGTCACCGATGTCCCCAGAGTGCTCTCGAGGTGTGTCTGAGCTGGGCATTGCCCTGGGCAGCTCCTCGTCTGGTGGAAGTGGCACAGGGGATCATCCTGTCCTACCACCGGGGCTGGGAGTGTCGACCTGCTGGAGGGCAGGAGGGCTCTGCAGAGGGAGCTGGACAGGCAGGAGGGCTCTGCAGAGGGAGCTGGACAGGCAGGAGGGCTCTGCAGAGGGACCTGGACAGGCAGGAGGGCTCTGCAGAGGGAGCTGGACAGGCAGGAGGGCTCTGCAGAGGGAGCTGGACAGGCAGGAGGGATGGGCTGATTCCAATGGGATGAGGTTCAACAAGGCCAAGTGCAGGTCCTGCCCTTTGGCCACCCCAAGCCCTGCAGCGCTCCAGGCTGGGCACAGAGTGGCTGGAGAGCAGCCAGGCAGAGGGACCTGGGGAGACTGAGGGACAGGAAGCTCAACAGGAGCCACCAGTGTGCCCAGGTGGCCAAGAAGGCCAAGGGGATCCTGGCCTGGATCCAAACCAGCGTGGCCAGCAGGCCCAGGGCAGTGACCCTTCCCCTGGACTCTGCCTTGGGGAGGCCACACCTTGAGTGTTGTGTTCAGTTCTGGGCCCCTCAGTTGAGGAAAGAGCTTGAGGGGCTGGAGCGGGGCCAGAGAAGAGCAACGAGGCTGGAGAAGGGACTGGAGCACAAGTGCTGTGGGGAGAGGCTGAGGGAGCTGGGGATGTTCAGCGTGGAGAAGAGGAGGCTCAGAGGTGACCTCAGCACTGTCTGGAACTGCCTGAAGGGAAGTTCTGGCCAGGTGGGGGTTGGTCTCTTCTCCCAGGCACTCAGCAATAGGACAAGGGGGCACGATGGGCTCAAGCTCTGCCAGGGGAAATTGAAGTTGGAGAGCAGAAAGAAATTCTTTGCAGAGAGAGTGCTCAGGGATTGGAATGGGCTGCCCAGAGACGGGGTGGATTCCCCATCCCTGGAGGTTTTTCAGCTGAGCTTGGCCGTGGCACTGAGTGCCATGATCTGGTAAAGGGACTGGAGTTGGCCCAAGGGTTGGACTTGATGATCTCGGAGGGCTTTTCCAACCCAATCCATTCTGTGATTCTGTGATTCTTCGGGTGGTGCAAGTGGCACAGTGGATCATCCCGTCCTTTCACCGCGGCTGGGAATGGTTCCCAAGGTTTGGTGTCACCCCGAGGTCAGATGGGCTCAGCCCTATCTTAACAGCCCAGCCCTAATTGAGATAAAGGCGCATTTCGCTGCGGGCTGTGCAGGGTCAGCTGGGAGGGCTGGCCGGGCTCGCTCGGGTGTGTTAATTAATTGAGTCACACCTGGAGTCATTCATTATGCAGGAACTTTCCCTCGTGGGCAGGTTTCCTCGGGGTGAGGTGCAATTCCATGCCAAAAACTTTAGAATGTGCCTCAGCTCTGGGACATCTCCACTGGAGGAGCCACTTGTTCCCTTCCTTCGATTTAAGGAAACCTGGGAAAGAAACACCTCGGGGTACTTTGGATTTACACAGTGCCTGTTTTCTTATCGCTCCTACTTGGCCAAACTGAGCAGCAGAAATTGGTCCAGTTTGTTCTCACTGAAATCAATATTAAATCATAGAATGGATTGGGTTGGAAAAGACCTCTGAGATCATCAAGTCCAACCCTTGATCCAACCCCACTGTGATCACCAGCCCAGGGCACTCCGTGCCCTGGGCTGGTGATCACAGTAGGGTTGGATCAAGACATGGTGGATCAAGACATGGTGGATTCTCACTCAGTGTCACATCCACAGAATCACAGAATGATGGAATGGATTGGGTTGGAAAAGCCCTCTGAGATCATCAAGTCCAACCCTTGGGCCAACTCCAGTCCCTTTACCAGATCATGGCACTCAGTGCCACGGCCAATCTCACCTTAAAAAACTGTATATAGTAACCTGTTTTTAATTACTTTTCATAACAAATATCTTTTTGGCTGGTGCTGGATGTTCCAAAGGTTATTTTTAATTTATTTTGCCAACAAGGGTAATAAACTGTGCCTTGTTTATACTTGTGAGCAGTTACATGCCCTAATAACACATCTATCATTCTGGAAAGATAAATAATACATTGAATATTTACATAAATTGTAGATGTCCTAAAAGCCATTGTTGGGGAAAATCAATTGTAGAACTGAAATTTCTGTAGCAAGAAGAAGTGAATTACTGGATATGAAAAGGTGTAAGAAATAGAGAAAATAATTTTATGGAGCTGAAAGTAATACAGTATAAAGTGTCATAATTTTGTATTTAATTTCATCAGTTCGGAGTCAGTGAAATACAGGAATATTCTATTTAAAAGATTTGATTCTAATCCATTTTGCAAATTCCTACTTGTTTATTTAAATAATCACTATGTGGTTATTATTCCACTGAAGGTGTTGGGTTATAATGCTCTCCATGTTCATAAAAGAAATGCTTTAAATATAAAGAAGCAGAAATTTGTAGGGAAAAAAAAAAGAATTCTAATTTTCCCTAATTTACTTTGATGCAATTCTGCAATTAATTGTGATTAATACTCTTACACCAATAAAAAAGCCAAATATCCTGTATGGTAAAAGGAGAGATTCCCACATCTGATTCTGACTGTTCTTAATAATTTTAATTTTAATAATTTTAATTCCCATACGTCTTCTTGTGTTTTAATTATTGCAACCTTTTCCTAAGTTGTCCAAACTCTAAAACCAGTCTGGTATTTTGATTTTTTTTTTATTATAACGTGGATTTCTCTGTGGTTTGTCAGATCTTCAACACTCCAGATTTTCTCACTTCGGTGGTGAAAAACATAATTTGTTTAAAAACTGTAAAATACAAATTCAACAGCAATTGTTACAACAATTTTATTATTAATAATTAGTTTATATTCGTGTTTTGGTGGGCTGGGAACTTGTGTAATTAAAGGCAGCTTTAAAATACATTTTCCTTGTTGGTGTGGGAGGTTTTGGCATTTCACAGAGAGCAACAGTTTTGTTTCAGTGTGTTCCTAAATAGTGAAAAATCGTTATTTATAAATATTATTTATATTTATAAATATTATTTATATTTGATAATATAAATAATATTTATAAATATAAATAGATATATAAATAAAAATATATAAGTATATATATTTTATATTTATATATAATATATAAATATATATTTTATATATATTTATATATAAATATATATAAATATAAATATATAAATAATATTAATATTTATAAATATGATTTATATATTTGTAAATAGTATTTATATGTATAACTGTATTTATTTAATAGCTATAAATATTATTTATATTTATAAATAAAATTTATATTTATAAATATATATTTATTATTTATATATTCGTAAATAGTATTTATATGTATAACTATATTTATTATATAGCTATAAATATTATTTATATTTGTAAATAAAATATATATTTCTAAATATATATTTATTATTTATATATTCGTAAATAGTATTTATATGTATGACTACATTTATTATCTATATATTTATAAATATAATTTATATTTATAAATAAAATTTATATTTATAACTATATATTTATTATTTATATATTTATAAATAGTATTTATATGTATGAATATATTTATTATTTATATATTTATAAATATGAATTATATTTATAAATTTAAATTTATAAATATAAATGAAAACATAAAAATATAAAGTAAAATTTATATAAAAATATAAAGCAAAATATAAATAAAATATAAATATAATTTATATTTATAAATATATTTGATATTTATAATCTGTATATTTATAATTATTATTTATATTTATAGATAAATATTTATTATTTCTATATTTATGGTGATGAGACATTGCTCATGTTCTCTCATGTTGCTCCTGTCCCACTCAGGGAAATATCTGGGATGTCTCACAGTTGTTTCTTGTTCATTATCACACGGGATGAGAGAAAGTGCATAATTTCCTTTTTCTGAATTATTTAGAGAACTTGGTTATTCAGACTAAAGTTATTTAGAGAGTTTGGTTAGTTTTGGTTTTGGTGTGGGGAGGGTAACTAAGGAAAGACAAAAATGGTTGTGAGAATGGGCCAATTTCCACTCTCATTTCCCACATTGCTTCAAAGTGCTTAAATAAATTGGCTTTGGGCTGATTGCCCGGGACAGGGAGGGCATTCCTGGGCTTTGTTTGGGTCCAGAGTGGCTTTTTCCTCGTTTAGATCCACATCTAAACCCGCCCTGTCTGCGCCCCGAGGGTGGTTGGGCTGTTTGAGCCTCATCAGCCCCGCTGGGACAACCCTGAGGAGATGGGTCTGTGGGGGGTGATGGGGATGGGATGTAAAGCTGGCCCAGAATGGCCGGGCTTTGGTTTCCAAAGGCACCACTTTGGGAAGTGTCAGGTGTTTAATAATTGGGGAAGGGAAGAAAAGCTTTTATTTTAAAGCTACATTTAATTACACAAGTTCCCAATCCACCAAAACACGAATATAAACTAATTATTAAAAAATAAAAGTGTTGTTGTAACAATGAGTTAAACTGAGTTATTCAAAATTCCTTATGGAAAAGCTGCTTATGGCTCTTGATGAGAAATGTGCATTTACTGACAAGTGGGATCTGACCTTACCCTTTAATAAATATAATATTAAGTTTGATTCCTGGCTCCACACATCAAAACCTCCATGAGTCACAAAACTGCTCCTGAGATAACCCTGAGGAGATGGGTCTGTAGTGGGTGATGGGGATGTAAAGCTGGCCCAGAATGGCCTGGCTTTGGTTTCCAAAGGCACCACTTTGGGAAGTGACAGTTGTTTAATAATTGGGGAAGGGAAGAAAGTGGTGGAAAAGTCAGTGAATCATGGAATGGTTTGGGTTGGAAGGGACCTTAAAGCCCATCCACTGCCATGAGCAGGGACACCTCCCACTATCCCAGGATTCTCCAAGCCCCATCCAGCCCAGCCTTGGACACTCCCAGGGATGGGGCAGCCTCAGCTCCTCCTCCCCTTTGTGCATTTTTGGGATGGAATGGTACAATTTGATTGACTTTTGCTGCCTCCCCTCCTGAGGCAGTGCCAGCCTCCCACCCTTGGTGCATGTCTTGGCCTGTGGTCAGAATTCAGCACTCTGGAAGGCAACTGTGTGGCAGGTGGTTCTGGTGATTATTTTTTTAGATGAGTGGGAGGGGGTATCATGTTGGAAAAACCTGATATGGCCCAGAGTGAAACTTGAGTTGTTCTACGAGCCCTTTTCACTTGTGTATCTTCTGCTTCACAGAATGATAGAATGGATTGGGTTGGAAAAGACCTCTGAGATCAGCAAGTCCAACCCTTGATCCAACCCCACTGTGATCACCAGCCCAGGGCACTCCGTGCCCTGGGCTGGTGATCACAGTGGGGTTGGATCAAGACATGGTGGATTCTCACTCAGTGCCACATCCACAGAATCACAGAATGGATTGGGTTGGAAAAGCCCTCTGAGATCATCAAGTCCAACCCTTGGGCCAGCTCCAGTCCCTTTACCAGATCATGGCACTCAGTGCCACGGCCAAGCTCAGCTGAAAAACCTCCAGGGATGGGGAATCCACCCCCTCTCTGGGCAGCCCATTCCAATGCCTGAGCACTCTCTCTGCAAAGAATTTTTTTCTGATCTGCAACTTAAATCCAACTTCTTGTGGGTGGAGGAAACTCCTTAGGGGAGTTTGTCCTATAAAGGTTTGATTTGGGTGTGTTGGTTTCAGCTCAATAAATGGATTTTTATGGTTTGCTCAGGGCATCACTTGATAACCAGTACAGCCTTTTAAGGGACACTGTGCAAGAGGAGACAGACCTGATTCCTGACTGGATTAATTCTGATTCCTGACTGGATCAATTCTGATTCCTGACTGGATTAATTCTGATTCCTGACTGGATCAATTCTGATTCCTGACTGGATTAATTCTGATTCCTGACTGGAGCAATTCTGATTCCTGACTGGATCAATTCTGATTCCTGACTGGATTAATTCTGATTCCTGACTGGATCAATTCTGATTCCTGACTAGATCAATTCTGATTCCTGACTGGATCAATTCTGATTCCTGACTAGATCAATTCTGATTCCTGACTGGATCAATTCTGATTCCTGACTAGATCAATTATGATTCCTGACTGGATCAATTCTGATTCCTGACTGGATCAATTCTGATTCCTGACTGGATCAATTCTGATTCCTGACTGGATCAATTCTGATTCCTGCCTAGATTAATTCTGATTCCTGACTGGATTAATTCTGATTCCTGACTGGATTAATTCTGATTCCTGCCTAGATGAAATTTTCATTGGCTCAGTAGCAGAATCTATTTTATCAACTTTGCCAGTCACTGAAATACTTGTGTTTCAAAATAAATTGGAAATGAAGTAATATTTTATCTCTCAAGGGTAGAACTGTTCATGGTGCACAGACCACAGGAAACAGTTTTCCTGCTCTAAATGTGAGGTTTTATTTCAGTTGCTGCTTCCCATCCAGGGCAGAGGGAGGAGACAGGGATTGAAAGGGTTAACTGCAGAAAGAAACAAAAATTGGTGCTTGAGTTTACACTTTTTAATATCTTTTATAAGAAAGGGGTGTGTGTGGAGAGGGAACAGAGAGGGCTGAGGCTTTCCCAGGGGGAGAGGCTTCTGACCAAATCAGCTGTGGAGCTTCTGACACTTTCCAAGTGTTGTCAGGAGGTGTTACTTGCTGTGCTGGAGACTTTGCAGGATGAGTCTGCACATTTCCAACCTCTGAGTTTCTGAATTAAATACAGAAATCTCTGTTGATTTGTGTTCCCTCATTTGAATACAACACTAAGCAAACAGTCCTTAGTACCTTTTCCTTTCATTCTGTTCTTGGTGCAGATGTGTTGAAAGGCTGATTTCAGCTTGGCCTGGAAATAGTTTATTTTAGAAATAGCTTGTTTGGAGCAGGTAGAGCTGCTGATAAATTCACTTTTCCATTGTACTTGCATGGAGGGCTGGTGGAGTTAAAGCCAAGTTAAAGCCTGTGTGGTGTAAGGAGTGAAGAAGGGAACAGGTACATTCATTCCTTATCTTCTAAGGGGTCTGTATCCAGTGTGGAATTGCTCATTGGAGTTGGATAATTCAGCCAGATCAGTGTTCCAGTGCAAAGATGCTGCTCAGCCATGGGCACCTCCAGCCAGGCCCATCCAAAAACCAGGCACAGTTATTTAAAGGACAATGAACTCTGGTTTTAGAGTACTTGGGGTGGACTTAAAGGTTGAGGAAAACTCAGACTGGTCCACAACATCCCAGTGCTGTGTTTGCAGCAGCCAAATCCAAGGAATGGTTCCAGTGGGTGGCACCCCTGGAATGAGATGCTCTTGAAGGTCCTTTCCAACCCAGTGCTGTGTTTGCAGCAGCCAAATCCAAGGAATGGTTCCAGTGGGTGGCATCCCTGGAATGAGATGCTCTTGAAGGTCCTTTCCAACCCAGTGCTGTGTTTGCAGCAGCCAAATCCAAGGAATGGTTCCAGTGGGTGGCACCCCTGGAATGAGATGCTCTTGAAGGTCCTTTCCAACCCAGTGCTGTGTTTGCAGCAGCCAAATCCAAGGAATGGTTCCAGTGGGTGGCACCCCTGGAATGAGATGCTCTCGAAGGTCCTTTCCAACCCAGTGCTGTGTTTGCAGCAGCCAAATCCAAGGAATGGTTCCAGTGGGTGGCACCCCTGGAATGAGATGCTCTCGAAGGTCCTTTCCAACCCAGTGCTGTGTTTGCAGCAGCCAAATCCAAGGAATGGTTCCAGTGGGTGGCACCCCTGGAATGAGATGCTCTCAAAGGTCCTTTCCAACCCAAACCATTCTGTAATTCTGTAATATTGGTAAATACAGTTCTAGTGGGTAAAAATGACATTCAGTATTGATCAGTGTTTCCCTTAAAACTTAACAAAAATCACGTGCAGGACCTGTTGGTTTATTGCCCTTGCTGAAGTTTTTGTCCTAGTGAAGAAAGAGAAAGTTTAGGAAGAACTTTCAGAGAGGAAGTTTAGGAAGGACTTGAGGTCTGTGGTGTTCAGGGCTGAAGGGCCATGGCAGGGAAGGTGCCACCTTGCTCTGAGCTGGACTTTGGGTTCTGAACACCTGCAGCCAAAACTGGGTGTTTTTGTACCAGTGTTGTAGGATTTTGTTGTTGTTGTTGTTTTCCCTCTGAAGAAAAATGTAAGGAAGGATCAGAATCTCAGGATGGTTTCAGAGCTACTGAAGAAATAGTCCAGTCTAAGCTGGATTTGTTTGAAACTTTTTTGGTGAGAAAGGTCTGGATGTGCTTTGTAAGGAATTAGTGGGCAATAACTCTTTGGCAGGTGCTGCTTTTTATTCCCAGCTGTCATCCCTGGCTCCTCTAATGCTCCCTTATTTCCTGTGAGACCTCTGGATCTGCCCTCCTGCAGAGCAAAGTACGAGTTTAAAATATTGTCTGTGGCTTTCAAAACCATAAGAAAAGGTGAAAATAGACCAGAAGGTGCATTGGTGTACCAGGGAATAAATCCATCTGTAAAAATGCTTTCTCAGGTTTAATGAAGCCATTTAATTAGACTGACTTTCATATAAAAATCTTCAGTTTGTTTATGTTTTCTTTAACTTGTTCAGCACAAAGATTTGAGGGTTTTCTCCCCAGAATTTAAAATGTACATATTTTTATGTCTCTCTTGGAGCTCTGCTGTTTGAGGAGTGGCAGCAGCACTGCTGAAAGCTGAGTTCGTTTGAGATCTGGGTTATACCTGAAGGCTTTTGAGAGTAAAGAGAGTACTCACTCACACCTATTGTCACATTTTTGGGAGCCCTTTGTGTTCTTACTCCGGTGTTACTACAGCTGAGAAAACCTGAATTACTCATCAAGGCTGTGCAGCTGAAAGGGGTGTTGAATTCTGGTTTCTGTGTCCTCCTTTTCTGAAAGTTAAACCTTATTTACCTTACCTGGTAATGCTGTCCCCAAACTTCTCAAAGTTCCTGAGGAACTCTCAGTCTGAAAGTTAAACCTTATTTACCTTACCTGGTAATGCTGTTCCCAAACTTCTCAAAGTTCCTGAGGAACTCAGTCTGAAAGTTAAACCTTATTTACCTTACCTGGTAATGCTGTTCCCAAACTTCTCAAAGTTCCTGAGGAACTCAGTCTGAAAGTTAAACCTTATTTACCTTACCTGGTAATGCTGTCCCCAAACTTCTCAAAGATCCTGAGGAACTCTCAGTCTGAAAGTTAAACCTTGTTTACCTTACCTGGTAATGCTGTCCCCAAACTTCTCAAAGTCCCTCAGAAACTCTCAGTCTGAAAGTTAAACCTTATTCACCTTACCTGGTAATGCTGTCCCCAAACTTCTCAAAGTTCCTGAGAAACTCAATCTGAAAGTTAAACCTTATTTACCTTACCTGGTAATGCTGTCCCCAAACTTCTCAAAGTCCCCAGAAACTCTCAGTCTGAAAGTTAAACCTTATTTACCTTACCTGGTAATGCTGTCCCCAAACTTCTCAAAGTTCCTCAGAAACTCTCAGTCTGAAAGTTAAACCTTATTGACCTTACCTGGTAATGCTGTCCCCAAACTTCTCAAAGTTCCTCAGAAACTCTCAGTCTGTCAGTGGGTTGTCAGCGTGGCTGAAAACTTTGGGAAAAAATGAGGGAACTGCCCGTGGTGCTTCTGGCAAAACAGAGTTAGTCCATCATGAAAACAGGTGGAAACTGGAGATTTTTGGGACATGGAGAAGTCCTGGCTGAGTGTCTGGTGTTGGGGCTGGACAGATCCACTCCCAGGAGTCCCTGACAGCAGCTCTGTGGGGCTGATTGTTCATACCCAGCTCTGGGGACATCACTGGAAGCAGCACAGCAATGAAACCACCCTTGTTTAGCTGAATTACTCAGCACTGCACACACATTTTAGTGGTGGAGTGACAGATTTACTCAGTGTGGAGGAACTCAGGCAGCTCCCACCAGCTCTTGGATTGCATGCTTGGCTTAGCTCTGCTAACATTCCCTTGGGAGCCTGGGAGATTGATTTAATGCTGCCTCATCTGCTGCAGGAGATTCCCAAAGCTGCTCTTCCACTCACTGATTTGCCACATTCTCATTTTGCAGGAATTGCATTATTTGTGTTTCTGCAAATCTTGATATTTAAGAGGGGATAATTTATTCAGTATCATTTACATATTTTCAGGGAGCTGTTTATGTTCACTGCCCTTTTTGAAATGCAGTTCTGTGGAATTACAGAGGGGGAAATGCTGGTTTTGGGAGAATTTCCCAAGTGTGTAGTGTCAGACTGCCCTGGGTGCAGAGTGCACTGGAACGTGGTGTCAGTCAGAGAATCCCAGAATTAGTTGGGTTGGAAAAGACCTCTGAGATCAGCAAGTCCAAGCCTTGGTCCAACCCCACTGTGATCACCAGCCCAGGGCACAGAGTGCCCTGGGCTGGTGATCACAGTGGGGTTGGATCAAGACATGGTGGATTCTCACTCAGTGTCACATCCATAGAATCACAGAATGACAGAATGGATTGGGTTGGAAAAGCCCTCTGAGATCATCAAGTCCAATCCTTGATCCAACTCCAGCCCCTTTACCAGATCATGGCACTCAGTGCCACGGCCAAGCTCAGCTGAAAAATCTCCAGGGATGGGGAATCCACCCCCTCTCTGGGCAGCCCATTCCAATGCCTGAGCACTCTCTCTGCAAAGAATTTCTTCCTGATCTCCAACTTCAATTTTCCCTGGCAGAGCTTGAGCCCATCGTGCCCCCTTGTCCTATTGCTGAGTGCCTGGGAGAAGAGACCAACCCCCACCTGGCCAGAATTTCCCTTCAGGGAGTTCTGGGTCACAGGATTGTGCAGTTGCTGAGTTATGGGATCATGGAGTTATGGGGCCATGGAATGACAGGGAGGAGGGAGCAGAAGGGCAGTTCCAGGCTCTCCAGAGGGGCCTGGAGTTCGCTGCCAAGAGGGAAAAGGAGAGGTGAGACCTGGGATTGAACCCTCTGGAGAACCTTGGTGTGGTTCCTGAAATTATGGGGGAATTGTGGGATCACAGAATCACAGAATGGATTGGGTTGGAAAAGCCCTCCAAGATCATCAAGTCCAATCCTTGGGCCAACTCCAGTCCCTTTACCAGATCATGGCACTCAGTGCCACGGCCAAGCTCAGCTGAAAAACCTCCAGGGATGGGGAATCCACCCCCTCTCTGGGCAGCCCATTCCAATGCCTGAGCACTCTCTCTGCAAAGAATTTCTTTCTGCTCTCCAACTTCAATTTCCCCTGGCAGAGCTTGAGCCCATCATGCCCCCTTGTCCTATTGCTGAGTGCCTGGGTATCCTTTTAAGAGAGAAGTTACAGGTTAATTCTGACTTGGATTAAATGTGTTTCACTGAGTTAACTGTTAAAATTGTGTGTGAAAAAACCTTTGTCAACCACTGCATTTATCATGTTCTTCATTTCACTTGAGGTGATTCTGTGGAATTTGTGCCTTCTGTCCCATAAGAATAAAATGAAGTGATACCTGCTCAGGGAGTCCTGGCTTTTCAGGTGTTGGTCTGTGGGAAGTTCTAAAGAAAGCAGGCCAGGAGGATTGCTGGGTAGACAGGAATGATGAAATTTGCTATTCCTCTGGGTTAATAATCCTTTCAAGGCCTGAGCATGCCTGTTTTCTTTCTGACAGGTGTGAGTGGGTTTGGCTTTCACCAGCCCTAATTTTCTACTACCGTGTCATTTGAATGTTTGTCTTTTTCCCAGTGTGGTGGAAGGTGTGGGCTATTGTCTGAACAAAGAATTCTCTCTATTCCTTTGTACTTCTGCTCCTACACTCTGATTCCCATGAGTCAGGACCCCCAGGGAACACTGAATGGTGCAGAAAAGTCCTGGGAGGTGCTGCTGCCCCCTGAAATCCAGCAAAGCCTCAACTCTTGTTACCTGAGAGTCCTGTGGAACACCAGGAAAACAGCAGGAGGAAGGATGAGCCTGGCTGTGTGTGCACTGATACCTGAACAAACCACCTTTTCCCTTTTCCTCCCCCAGGAACATCATTTGCAGCGGGCAATCTCAGCACAGCAGGTTTTCCGAGAGAAGAAGGAGAGCATGGTCATCCCCGTGCCCGAGGCCGAGAGCAACGTCAACTACTACAATCGTTTGTATAAAGGAGAGTTCAAACAACCAAAGCAGTTCATTCATATCCAGCGTGAGTAGCTGCTAAACGTTGCCTTTGTCCTGGGCTGGTGTGTCTCTCTGTCTATCTGTTCCCCTTTGTTTAACCTTCACATGGTCTGAGGGCAGAGTTGCTACAACATCCACGAGGTGGGAAAGCTCAAAAATCCAAGAGGGATTTATTTCTGTGTGTACTTTCTCAAGTTCTGGAGGGATTTAAGGCTGTGAGTGAGGGTTTTCCTGCTGTGTTTGGTTTGGGGCTCTGTGTGTCCATGTGCAGGAACTGGTGAGCTTTATCCTGCCTGTTGGGCTTCCAGGATTGTGGTTTTTTCCTCCCTAATCCTGGGAAGGAAGAGCTGATCTAGCCTGGCTGCCTCCGAGTTGCTTATACTGATGGGAGGGAGTGGAGGAGAGGTCTGGAATTCCTGTCGACTCCAAAGTTTTATATAAATGGAGATCAACAAAAGAGAAGAGCTTTGGTAATGAAATCACCTTCATTCTGCTGCTCCTCACAGAGTTCTGCAGGTTCCCTCTAGCTTGGATCTGTTCTGGGCTATGGGGGGCAGTTACTTTTCTCTGAGTTTGGATAGAAGTGAAGAATTCCCTTTCAGTGGGGAACTCTGAGCTTATTTTCCAGATAAAGTGAAGTATCATCCTGTAGGAGTTTAGCTTATGTCTTAAAAGACCTAATTAATCTAAACTTGTGGTCTCTGGAGTAATTAAACACTTCCTTTGGTTGATGGTCTGTTGACAAGTGACACACTCAGATAGTTCAGTTGTTCCTTGGCACACAAACCATGTTTGTGCTTTGCTGCTGGTGGTTTAGGGGGTTGTTTTGTGATTTGTTCTCCTCCCAGAGTTATCTTTGTATCAAAACTTTTCATTCACTTGTTGCACCGTTTCTCACCAACACGGTGAAGTGCCCAATTTATTCCATGTTTTTACAAAATAGGAGGTTTTTGGAAAGAATGTCCTGGGGGAACTCTGCTACAGTAGAGACTGTGGTGGTGATGTGAGAAATGAGCTAAAGGGAAACCTGCAAGAAAGGCAGGTTGAATTAACTGCAATGAAGCTGCTGATGGAGGAATGTGTTTTATTCTCTTCTTTGTTGGACATTGCCAGAAACACTGTGAATGCTGTTAATAAACATGTCCAAAATGTTAAATACATTACACCAAAATGTTCTTTGTCTTGTTGAGACTCACAGCCTTTCTGGACAGAATTACAGGGGGTATTTGAGCTGAAGATAAATACCAGATACTGCTCCAAGATAATTTCCCCCACATATTCTGGTTGGAGTAGGTGTGAAATAAGGCAGCCTTATGCTACATAAACTACTTAGAAATTCTGCTTTAATGCTAAAAGCACAAAAAGCCACAATGCCCAACCTGGCCAGGGAAATGACATAAACTGGTGTAAAATGCCAAGAGGCCACATGCTGTAATCCATCCTTACTGGTGGTTACTACAGGGAAATTGTGCTTTGCTGATCATTTGGGAGCCCAAGATTTCAATATTTCTTTGCATTCTTCTGTTTAGATCAGTGGTTCAAAGCAAATAAAATTAATTTCCTTATAAAGCATGGAGTTTGTGACTAAGCACAGTCCAGGTGTTGGTTGACCTCAGTAGTTCCGTTCAGTGGAGCTGCATGTAAAGCAAAAGCCTTGGACTATTCTAATTATTCCAGCATATTTAATAATTTCCCAAGAATGTTGGTAATTTCAGTAGCACCCAGATGGGTTGTGAGTTATTGACATGTAGCAAGGAGGGTAAATTAGAACACTTGCACCTTGCTGGAATTACAGCTGAGGGGGTGTAGGAAAATAAGAGTCACTCATGGAAACAATAAGAGTGTTCAGTCAGTTGTGTGGGATGAACTCCAGTCACCTTTAAAAAGGTGAACTTGGTGGCAGAAAGCTTATCTTTTATTTTTTGGTTAGAAGAACCTCTGTGTTCATCATTTCCTGGCTTGGCTCAGGGCACAGTGCTGGTGTTGGCACAGGATGGCAGTGGGCAGGGAAACCAGTGGAACTGCTCCTTTATTTCAGTGGGAACTCGTGCCCGTGGCAGCCTCAAATGAGTGTGGAACCACAGCCTTAATTTAGTCAGCTAAATGAAATTAGTTAATTTAGTTGAGCTAAACCCAATTCAGCGTAACTGAGCAACAAATTGCATTTGTGGGAGTTGGTGTATAAACTCAGCTCCTGGGGGAGCTCAGGTAAACAACAGCAAATCCCTGTGGCAGGTGCTGCTGTCAGGAGTGGCTGGAGGGGAGGGGATGTGAGCTGGGATCACAGAATCATAGAATGGATTGGGTTGGAAAAGCCCTCTGAGATCATCAAGTCCAACCCTTGGGCCAACTCCAGTCCCTTTACCAGATCATGGCACTCAGTGCCACGGCCAAGCTCAGCTGAAAAACCTTCAGGGATGGGGAATCCACCCCCTCTCTGGGCAGCCCATTCCAATCCCTGAGCACTCTCTCTGCAAAGAATTTCTTTCTCATCTCCAACTTCAATTTCCCCTGGCAGAGCTTGAGCCCATCGTGCCCCCTTGTCCTGTTGCTGAGTGCCTGGGAGAAGAGACCAACCCCCAGCTGGCCAGAACTTCCCTTCAGGCAGTTCCAGACAGTGCTGAGGTCACCTCTGAGCCTCCTCTTCTCCAGGCTGAACACCCCCAGCTCCCTCAGCCTCTCCCCACAGCACTTGTGCTCCAGTCCCTTCTCCAGCCTCGTTGCTCTTCTCTTCTCAGTTGGAATGGAAGAGACCTCTGAGATCATCAAGTCCAACCCTTGATCCAACCCCACTGTGATCACTGTGGCACTCTGTGCCCTGGGCTGGTGATCACAGTGGGGTTGGATCAAGACATGGTGGATTCTCTGTCCCTGGAGGTGTTTAAGAGGACACTCAGTGCCACATCCAGTCCCTTCTCCAGCCTCATTGCTCTTCTCTGGCCCCGCTCCAGCCCCTCAAGCTCTTGCCTCAACTGAGGGGCCCAGAACTGAACACAACACTCAAGGTGGGGCCTCCCCAAGGCAGAGTCCAGGGGAAGGGTCACTGCCCTGGGCCCTGGGATGGTGGGTTTGCAACAGCAACCAGCAAATCAGCAAGTTCTGTGCCTTCCTGGAGCAAACTTTGTCCTGCAGAAACATGGAGTGTGGAGAGCTGCTGATGGTCTGGAGGAAGAAGGCTGGATTGATCAGTCCAGTCATGAGAATACCCCAGGAATTGGCAGGAGCTGTCTGAGCTGGCAGAGGGTGGTGGGACTGACTAGTGACAGGTCGCCTGGACATGGGGCTGGTCCTTCAGCAGTCCTGGCAGGTGGGAATGGGCAGCTCCAGCTGTTCCCATGTCACAGGCAGGAGCAAAGGGGTGATGGGCACCAGCCCTGGCAGGTGGGAATGGGCAGCTCCAGCTGTTCCCATGGCACAGTCAGGAGCAAAGGGGTGATGGGCACCAGTCCTGGCAGGTGGGAATGGGCAGCTCCAGCTGTTCCCATGGCACAGGCAGGAGCAAAGGGGTGATGGGCACCAGTCCTGGCAGGTAGGAATGGGCAGCTCCAGCTGTTCCCATGGCACAGGCAGGAGCAAAGGGGTGATGGGCACCAGCCCTGGCAGGTGGGAATGGGCAGCTCCAGCTGTTCCCATGGCACAGGCAGCAACCAGGGGGTGATGGATGATCCCATAAACCACCTGGGTGTGGTGATGGCTTTCGAAGCCAGAGATCTACCCTGCTGTAGAGCCCAGCTCCAGGGTGGAAAATGGCTTTTCCTGGAGCAGTTGCAGGTCACTCAGTGCTTGGGGAAAGAAGAAAACTGGTGATTAAGGGTGTCACTGATGAAAGAGTGTTTTGAGGAGCAGTGTTAGATGAACTCCAGGGAAGGAGGACACTTCATGGGTGTCCCAGAGCTGTGACAAGCCAGTTTGGGATTGGTAATTCCAAAGGAGGAGTGGTAGCCTTGCATTTCCTGAGGCTCTCACACCCCCAGGCGATGCTGAGGGTTGGTGGCTCTCCTGCCTGCACTGGAACAGGTGGGATGCAGGTGCTGCTTCCACCACTGCAGTCCCAGAGAGCTGCAGCCTCTGTGTAACCCCCTGTCCCTGAAAGGGAACTCCACTGATAAATACAGGTCATGACAAATGGGTGGGGGCATTGCTGAGGACAGCAAAGCATTGCTGGAAGGCCTGGAGAGTGGGGTATGTCACAAGGGCCACTGGTGTTCTCACAGAAATGATGGGGTTTTGTTTAAGGAAGTGAGCCTGGGTTTGTTTGGTGTGTGGTGCTCCTGGTTTGTGCATGTTGGATGATGCCCTTTTATCTTGTCATCTTGGTTATTTGTCAAAATACTGAGCAGAGAGAGGGAGGGGCCTTCCTGCTCCTGGTTACCACTCACTTGAGCCTGTCTGGGTTTGTTCTGGGGGGGGGTTCAGGAAGGTGGGTGGTCCAAGACCTGTCAGTGTTGTGGAAGTGAAGGCAAGTTTACTGGCACTGCTCACAGTTATTGAGTGAACAGCCTCACATCCTCTCTGTCACAGGGATCCTCCTGCTCACTGATGCTCTGGGTTAGAAAAATAAATTTGAAACGTTTTGTACACAGGATTATTGAATTACCCACTGACAGGGAATAAATAGTTTGGCATCTTTCTTGTGCAAGAGCAAGATCTGTCTGAGGGCAAACAAGCAGTGCCTTTTCTAGGCTTTAATGGATTTCTGTGCTTTCTCACATCATCTCTGAGGACATTGTTAAACACCTGTTTTTTTGGAGTAGAGACACCTGTTTTATTTTAGAAAAGCTCTCCTGAAATAATGAGAATATCTAGTCTGTGAAATTGTGGCCACCTCCCTGAAGCAGAGTTGTTTGGATGTGATTTCACAGTGCACATTTGGGCTGTGGTAGTTCTGCAGGCTCTGGAGTGGTTAAAAAAAGCCCCCGGGTCAGTTTTCTCCCCCAGTTTTTGATTCCCACAGGCTGCCACTGGAGAGGGAGGGTCTGATGTTCTGAGCTGCAGTTTGAATGTAAGACACAGTTAATTGTTGGAGAGCTGTGGGTCACATGCCCAGTGAGTGTCTTAAATAAACCTGCCATGCACCTCGTATTACTGAATTAATAATATTAATAGTTGTACTTAGAATCATAGAATGGATTGGGTTGGAAAAGACCTCTGAGATCATCGACTCCAACCCTTGGTCCAACTCCAGTCCCTTTACCAGATCATGGCACTCAGTGCCACGGCCAAGCTCAGCTGAAAAACCTCCAGGGATGGGGAATCCACCCCCTCTCTGGGCAGCCCATTCCAATCCCTGAGCACTCTCTCTGCAAAGAATTTCTTTCTGATCTCCAACTTCAATTTCCCCTGGCAGAGCTTGAGCCCATCGTGCCCCCTTGTCCTATTGCTGAGTGCCTGGGAGAAGAGACCAACCCCCACCTGGCCAGAACTTCCCTTCAGGCAGTTCCAGACAGTGCTGAGGTCACCTCTGAGCCTCCTCTTCTCCAGGCTGAACACCCCCAGCCCCCTCAGCCTCTCCCCACAGCACTTGTGCTCCAGTCCCTTCTCCAGCCTCGTTGCTCTTCTCTGGCCCCACTCCAGCCCCTCAAGCTCTTTCCTCAACTGAGGGGCCCAGAACTGAACACAACACTCAAGGTGGGGCCTCCCCAAGGCAGAGTCCAGGGGAAGGGTCACTGCCCTGGGCCTGCTGGCCACGCTAGTTTGGATCCAGGCCAGGATCCCCTTGGCCTTCTTGGCCACCTGGGCACACTGGTGGCTCCTGTTGAGCTTCCTGTCCCTCAGTCCCCCCAGGTCCCTCTGCCTGGCTACTCTCCAGCCACTCTGTGCCCAGCCTGGAGCGCTGCAGGGCTTGGGGTGGCCAAAGGGCAGGACCTGCACTTGGCCTTGTTGAACCTCATCCCATTGGAATCAGCCCATCCCTCCTGCCTGTCCAGGTCCCTCTGCAGAGCCCTCCTGCCTCCCAGCTTGGTGTCATCAGCAAATTTGCTGCTGATGGACTCAATCCCCTCATCTAAAGCATCACTAAAGATGTTAAACAGAACTGGACCCAACACGGACCCCTGGAGACACCACTGGTGACCGGCCGCCAGCTTAACACACAGTTACAGCCCATTATTGAATTTTCTCAGATAAATTGTTGCAGTGTGTTTGCAGTGTGTGTTGGGCCAGAGAGCACAGAGTTGGTGCAGTTGGGCAGTGTCTCCTCTGAGAGGTCCCACTTGGAGCTGAGGGTGGGGAGGAGCTGCTTTTTGGCTGCATCTGGCTGAGTTTTCTTGCATAACAAATAGATAAATAATAGATAAACACTGGTAGTGGTTCAGCTGATTTATTGCAGTGGATTACAGAGAGAGTGGTCTTGGGCTGGGCTGAGGTGTGGAAAGAATATGCTGCTTATCACCTGACTCTGGGAGAGGAAATTCTGTAATTTACTTTAAAGGTGTTTTTCCAAGTGGTTTTCTTTTGCTCCTGGTCTTTCAGGTTTTTGTTCTGAGGTCCTGCCAGGGCAGCTCAGTAGCAGAGGATTCTGTGAAATCAGCACTATGGGTTAAGAGCCTGAAGATAAGATAGTGCTGTTTGTCTCATAAAAATAGAATGTATTTCAACAAACCTTCACTGCTCTCAGTACACGAACGTGTTGATTGAATTATTGGGAGTGTTGTAGCTCTTTATTAGGGTTTCATGTTAAGAATTCTTACTGTCACATGCAGTTTGCTTGTGTTTATTGTAAGATTCCATTTCTGCTGTGCTGTGTGAGTGGGAACTTCCTTCTGCTTTTAGCAGGACCAGGAATGTTGGCAAGTGTGGGAAATAATTAGCAGAAAGAAATAATTGTAAGAAGGACATGAGCTCTGCTGAGAAGTTGGGAACTCAGTATTTGGATGGTCTGGAGGAGCAATCAGGCTCTACATCTAGAGCTGAGCTGCTTTTGGAGAAGGAACAATTCCCATACAATTGGTCTGGCATTTTTACAACTAAATGAAGGGAAAAGTTTAGTCTGTTAAATATTTTAAGGTTTGTTGAACTGCTTGAAAACGGGCAAGTGAAGTTATATTGGAACTTCAGTGTAAGTCCTTTTACCAAGTCTGGAATTGTATGGAAAATTGTCAGAATTGTTAATGATCTTATTCTAAAGGAGCTGTATTGTAACAGCATTAAGGAGCATCTTTGCCCTTGTTTGCAGAGAAACATTAAAGTTTCCAACAGCATTAAGAAGCATCTTTGCCCTTGTTTTGCAGAGAAACATTAAAGTTTCTAACAGCATTAAGAAGCATCTTTGCCCTTGTTTTGCAGAGATATATTAAAGTTTCTAACAGCATTAAGAAGCATCTTTGCCCTTGTTTTGCAGAGATATATTAAAGTGTCTCTGCCTCTGGTAATTTTTTAAATTAAAGCTTTTTTTTCTGTCACCCCTTCAAGCCACTTAAAGTGAAACTCCGTGGATTCCCTTCATGCTGGAAGTCTGAGACAAGCAACTTCTGAGTGTTGTCTCTTAGAGATATGCAAGTCTGGAATTGTGTCAGTCACTTTGATTGTGTCTCCCCAGTGTGTTCTTTACCAAACATTTCAATCCTTGCCTTGTGTGTGTGTTTTTGTTCCAGCCTTTAATCTGGACAATGAGCAGCCAGATTATGACATGGACTCTGAGGATGAGACCCTCCTGAACAGGCTGAACAGGAAGATGGAAATCAAACCACTGCAGTTTGAAATAATGGTTGACAGGCTCGAAAAAGCCAGTTCTAGTCAGGTATTGTGTGGAGAAATCCCTGAGCTTTTTGGTGATTCTGTGGGTGGGTTCTGGGTGGGTGTTTGGTTTCCTGCTCAGGGGATCAGAGTGGGAGTGTGGCCTGACACAGAAATCACATTGCTGGTGATTATCAATAGTAGGAATTCAGAAAAACCCAGTGGGGAGGGAGCTTTGGGGGGGATACCTGGGGGGGAGTTTGGTTTAAATTTGAATTCCTGGCCAGAGGGTATTAGAGAGGACAACTTAGAGCTTGTTTTACCTGTGTGGGTGTGGAAGAAGCTCGTGGTGGTCACAGCCTGTATGGATTTGGCTATAAACACATGAAATCTAAATTCTTTGTTTCACTTGGTTCTAGTGGCCATTGCCTCCAGCTGATTTTTGATTTTTAGAAACTCAGAAGCACAGAGAGTGAACCAGCCCTTTGTTAATGTTGGGCCCTGGCAGTTTCTGCTGCCCAGAAGGGCCCCAGTGTCTGAATCAGATCCTGAGGGGTTCTGGGAGGGAGGGCAGTGCCTGCAGAAGGGCCCTAAAGCCCAAAAGATTCCTCTGAAAGGCAAGTTTGAAATCAGTGGTTACCTCTCAGTGAGAGGGAGGCTTTGTGGGAGTGAGAACTCCCCTGTGGGATGCACAGCTCAGGTCCTCAACCTCATGGGGGGTCAGTGCTGTGTGTCGAGGCCTAAATGTCACATCTACATCTTGGAGCAACTTTAACAAGGTAAATCTTTACCTTTTAAAGGCAGAGATTTCTTGCTGTGCTTAAGAAGGTGGGATGGGAAGGAAAAAAAAATTAGGGAACACATTGGATGGTACTTGTTGAACGTGTAGTTGGATCTCTCTGAGCTTTGGTACAGACACCCCTATTTTGGCTTTCAGTTAAAGCTGGTTATGCCTTTTCTAAGATTAATTAATTAATCCTCCTTAGCTGATTAATTGCTACCTGACTTGCTCAGGTAGCAAGTCATGGAGAAGATGAAGTGCTACCTGAATTCTGTTCTCAGTAATACCAGAGATACTATTTTATTTTTATTTAATGAGTGGGTTTAAGATGATATGAGCATGTTAAACTAATGTACTAGTTGGTCAGGGATGGGTTTGCATTTATTTTCAGTCTGGTTTCCATATAAAAACTGAACATAAAAGTTATCTTTAAGTTACCTCCTGCTGAAATACCTTGCCCAAGAATTGAGCAACTTTGTGTCTGAGCTGTAGTAAAAAGGGATAGTTATTATCCTTTTCTGTCACAAAGTAGACATTTTGGTGTGGAAAAACTTATCAATAAATTCACTTCAGAATATGTTCTGTCTGCTGTAAATTATCTTCTAAGGGAATCATCATTAACCTGCAAAGATTGATACATTAGTATTGGCTAACCAATAAACTTTAACTTTTTTTTTTTTAAAGAAAAGTAGTTCCTAAATCATGATCAGCAAACTGTAGTAAGTTGTTTATATCCTGTGCTTGTAGTTGTTTCAGTTTTCAGAGTTCATGGAAGTTGGAGGAAGTTCCAGAATATTGTGGGGAAGATGAGATGATGCTGGTTCAGAAAATTTGGGAACTATACATTAAACTTAGAAAGACCAACTGGTGGCTTAAGGACTTGAATTGACATCAATATTTTTCACTCCCTTGTGCTAGAAAACAATGTACAGGAGGTGTGGGAGTGTGGTGGCTTTCCCCACACCCTCACCTCCTCCCTGTCCTCCTGCAGCTTGTGACACTTCAGGAGGCGAAGTTGCTGCTAAATGAGGACGACTACCTGATCAAGGCTGTCTATGACTACTGGGTGAGGAAGAGGAAGAACTGCAGGGGGCCCTCCCTCATCCCCCAGATCAAGCAGGAGAAGAGGGACGGCTCCACCAACAACGACCCCTACGTGGCCTTCCGCAGGAGGACGGAGAAGATGCAGACGAGAAAGGTGACTTGGTTTTGTTTGGATCCCTGTCCAGCATCTTGTAGGGACAATTTATGTCCATTTTCTGCAGAGCTGGAGCTCAGGGCAATGCCTGGCACACAAACAAGCAGCTGTGGGTCTTGCTGGGTCACCAACTTCCCTTTCTGGGGAAAAAAGGGGAAAGGATCTTCCACTTGCCATGGAGTGAATAATTCAGGCTTCATGTTTGTAGCATGAAATGATTTGAACCAGGAAATCAGTACCTGACCAGCATTTTGCATCAGCTTTGTGCACATGAGTGGAATCAAGGTGGGGAAAGGGTTTTAGGAACCAAGCCATGGATTCCTTGTTCTGACAAACTCCCACTGGGTTTATGTGGAATGAGAGCAGACAAACCTGGGGGGAAATGGCTGAGGAGTTGGGGCTGAGGAGTTGGGGCTTCTTGTTGTGTTTGCCAGCTGGGCTATGCCTTAGATAAAGCTCCTTTGGAGGGTGCTCATGAGTCTCATTGGCAGCATTAGGGAACTCTGTTTTTGCAGTTTATGCCTCGTGGCTTTGGGGTTTTATTTCAAATGGGGTTTTAATCTCTCCACAGAACCGAAAGAACGATGAAGCATCTTATGAGAAGATGTTGAAGTTGAGGAGAGAGTTCAGCAGAGCCATAACCATTCTGGAGATGATTAAGAGAAGGGAGAAAACGAAACGGGAGCTGTTGCATTTAACGTTGGAGGTTGTTGAGAAAAGGTAAAATTGCAGATTACATTTGTAAGAAGTTACTCACAACACTGACGTTTTAAATGTCATTAAATGGGTTTGAAAGCATCTCCCAGAGGTTATTTGTGTGTGGGTGCAAGTCTTCTGCACACGTGGCTGAAGACTGACACACCACTTAAATACATACTCATGTATGACTTCAGAAGCCAAAATAAAAGGGGTTTGTGCAGACTCTTGGCCTTTCAGACATTTCCCAGTTGAAATGCAACTTCCTGAAGGGAAGTTCTGGCCAGGTGGGGGTTGGTCTCTTCTCCCAGGCACTCAGCAATAGGACAAGGGGGCACGATGGGCTCAAGCTCTGCCAGGGGAAATTGAAGTTGGAGATCAGGAAGAAATTCTTTGCAGAGAGAGTCCTCAGGGATTGGAATGGGCTGCCCAGAGAGGGGGTGGATTCCCCATCCCTGGAGGTTTTTCAGCTGAGCTTGGCCGTGGCACTGAGTGCCATGATCTGGTAAAGGGACTGGAGTTGGCCCAAGGGTTGGACTTGATGATCTTGGAGGGCTTTTCCAACCCAATCCATTCCATGGTTCTGTGATTATAGTCTTAATTCTGTTTTTTGAGGTACCATTTGGGTGATTTTGGAGGTGAAATCCTCAACGAAGTGAAGCTCAACAGACCTGAAAAAGAGATGGGCACAACTCCATCGTCTCTCCATAATGGAAATCATCACAAAGTTCAAGAATGTAAAGTTAAGGTGAGATGTTTTTCTGCTGTGAGTCTCTTTTTATTGAGCATATCATATATTTGGACATCCCAGCTTCGAGTCCAGGTGTGTTTTTGAGGCAAACAGCAGCTGTTTCAGCGTGCCTGGAGCGTTGGGCTGAGAGTGGAGGAGCTGGGAAGTTTGCATTTAGCACCCGCGACACCTAGTGGTCCTGGAATTCCACACAAAGCCCCTCTGCTTCTCCAGGAATTCTGCCATCCCTGTTTCCCTCTCCTGAGCTCCCTTACTGGACTTAGTTACAGTCAGACAGTTACTGATAAGTGGTAATTTGGGGTAAACTTAAACACTTGTCCAAAACTGCACTGACTTCTCCTTCAAGCTGAGAATTTTTTGCAAGTGAAATAATCTTTTTAAATGAAAGCTTTGAAGTTTAATGACTTCATTTGTGTTCAAGTGAACAGTTTAATATTGATGGAGTTGCTCACTGAAGAGGGTTTATGTTAGAAACATCTTAAATAGCCAAAGCAAATAACCGTTACGTCTGTTCCAAAGTATAAACCATATAAGAAACACAAAACAAATTAAATTGTTCCTATTGAACATGTCAGAGCAGTTCAGAGAATAGAAAGTGCTGTAGAAAAGCGAGATTTCAGAAAATAGTTGAAATAGGAATTCCAATTACAGTATACTGAGTGTACTGCAAAGCAAGGAGCCTTTTAAGTAGTCTTATGGCTTGAGAGCTTTCAGTTTGTTGATCAATTAATGTCCACAAAGACAACCAGAGGTTAAGTTGTAGTTTTTCATGTTTTGGATAAATTCTGCATGGTCTGTCTCAGATGTCAGCAGTCCTATCTTACTAATTAACCTTTCTCCTGCTCATGCCTCATTTATTTAAAGTATATGGTTTATTCCCCCCCAGCACCCCCATCACTCATCCCTGAAGGAGGAGGTGGCCGATGTTGTACGTCAGAAGAAGAAGTACCTGAAGAAGCCCAAACTGGAGTGTGTGGTGCCTGCCCAGCCCTCAGCTGAGCCCCTGCCTGTGCTCAGCAAGAGTGACATCAAACAGTACGACTTCCACAGCTCAGATGAGGATGAGTTCCCACAGGTACCAACTCTGCTGCAGCATCTCAGTGTTCTCACAGGAGAGGCTTCACTTGCCTGTCCTTTGGCCAGTCTGGCCTGTCCAGTGGATATATTTAAAATATCTCTGTATAAAGTATCAGTTTTTCTTCTAAGCAATGCTTTGAGAAGCTGCATTTACAATATCAACGTGGCAGGCTGTAATACAATTCTAAACTGTTATAGTAAGTAAAATTACACTGCATACATGTGGCAGGTGGGAGAATGACGTTGCTCTCTGGTCTAGGTACCCTCACCAGTGTCAGAGGCAGAAGAGGAGAACGACCCTGATGGCCCCTGTGCTTTCAGGAGAAGAGCAGGATGCCAGTACTACGCTGTAAGACTGTGCTGTTGGACTGGGGGTGGTTTGCCCGTGCTGGGGTGGGTTAAATTCAGGCTGGCATCGTGCTGGTCTCAACAGTTCTTCTGTTCCCACTGTGACCACCAAAGATCTGATGAATCCAGAGACCATTTTAATCCTTTTTGACCATTCCCCTCATGGTGCTGTTCTCTGTGGTTACCTGAAGGTGACACACTGTGTTTTCTGCAGACCAATTCAGCCACTGCTAAGCAGGGAAAGCATTTTCTTGTCTCCTCCCTTTCCTCAGCACATCCTTTCTTCCCAGCTTGGAGCTTGTTGGACTGAGATCCCAGTTGTCCCAGCTCTGAGCCCTGCTGGGATCCCAGCAGGGATTGAGTGGGGATGCCAGTGGAGCACAGGGCTTCCCTCTGTTGAGGGTATTTCCTGTAAATCACTGCAAGCTGTAGATACATTGCAAACCACGAGGCTGCAATTGCCAGAACATCCCTTTTCCTGCCTGGCTCCAGAGTCTCAGCTGAAGCTTCCCTCTGGATTTATCCTGCTCTCTCTTTCCCCTTAGCCTTAATTCCTTTACCAAAAGGAGCTGAGATGACTGGAAACTTGTATTTTCATTCCTTTGCTGTCAGAAGCAGCTTATTTAACAGCCTAAATGTTTAACCTTTCAGTTTCTTTGTCTTTTTAACCTACCAAAGCCATCTGAGTTTTGGTTAACTCAGCATAAATTGGTTGTCTCTACAGCACTGCATTTAACCTGATCACAGAAGTTGATAATGCACATTTATTAATCTGTCAGAAGACACTTCAGACAGCACAGAACATTTCTGCTTGTCAAGATGGAATCAAAGAATTGCAGGATAGTTTGTGGCTTCACAAATTCATGTTTTTTAAGAACATCTTCTGAGTTCTTTCATATTTGTGAAGTGATAGTTCAACCTGTGCATGCCAACCAGGAGTGCCCTCATCAAAGCAGAGCCTTAGAGTGTAAAATTGCCTGTTGTGTTTTCTCTCCAGCCTCGTTTGGACCAAATGAATCCTTCGTGTGAGAGCCCAGAGTTGGCAGAGTTGGACAAGCTGAGGTTCAGGCATTGCCTTACGACCCTGACAATTCCAAGGAGATGCATAGGATTTGCAAGGAGAAGGATTGGCAGGGGTGGAAGGTACAGTGGTGTTATTTCCACTCTCCATTCCCCCTTAAAGACTTGGAGATAATGCAACTAAAATGTCTCTTTTCCATCAGGGTTATAATGGACCGAATATCCACAGAACACGATCCTGTCCTGAGGCAGATTGACCCGGAAATGCTCAACAGTTTTTCAAGCTCTTCCCAGACTTTAGACTTTTCCTCTAATTTTTCACGGACCAATGCTTCCAATAAACATTGTGAAAACAGACTGTCCCTTTCAGAAATCCTAAGCAATATCAGATCATGTCGACTGCAGTGTTTTCAGCCAAGGCTACTCAACCTCCAGGACAGCGATAGCGAAGAATGTACCTCAAGGAAACCAGGGCAGACTGTGAATAATAAAAGAGTCTCTGCAGCATCTGTAGCTTTATTGAACACCAGCAAGAATGGCATATCAGGTAGGCAAGGATTTGAATTCTTCTGGAGCTTAAAATATTGAATTCTGGAGGTTTTACCTGTCACTGGATTGATGACATCAGCACTGGTGTGTATCTAAATTACAGGTTAAAATAACTAATTATATTGGGTTTATTACAATGTACAGAAATGTCCCACAAACAGTCCTGCTTTTATTTCACTTCCAGTAGAATTTGGGGAAGTGCTGGGTTCAGACACACATTGTTCAGAGGGATTCTGCTCATACTCAAAATTGCTGAGGTGTAATTGAGTGTTAATGACTCTCCTCAGTCTAACCAGGTTTAAAGATAGAAGAATTTTCTTTATGGATGCTGAAGAAAAGCCCTTGGTCTGTAAACAGCAGAAATGTTGACACTGGGAGCATCCACTGATGACACTGGAAGCATCCACAGATGGACCTTCCCTGTTAATTTTTCAGCAAATCATCAGGCACTGATTAAGTTTGGGAAATTTGTCTTTTCCCCTAAATGTCATCCCTGGCTCTCATAACCTTTGGTTTTATGGCCTGGCAGCTCCAGAAGAGCAAGACAGACATTGACACACTAAAATAATGATAATAAAAACGTTTCTTGTTGTGTCTTTACAATAATATAAATGCAAAACACTCCTGATCCTTGGAGACCCCTTGTTAGTGGTCTGGGTATGGCAGCACTGAGGTTGGAGTGAAAACAAGTCATTGTTTTAAGCTTGCATTAAATAGTCTTTGCAACACTTGCTCCAAGGGCTGGAGTTGTAGTTGCTCAAGTTTCAACGTTGTCACTTCTTTATGATGATAAAAGAATCATAATCATGTGATTCCTTAAAAAGCTGAACAATTGGAGATAAGGCAAGAGAGGTCTCTGAGCAAGCACCAACAACCACCTGAGTACACCCCTACTTTTGTGTATTGGAAACCAGCACTATTAAATAACAGAACAGGCTGACTCTGAATTCCATAATTAACTTCTGGTGGTTGTGGAATGGCCCATCCCTGTCACAGGCACTTGCAGGATATTTAATCCCCAGTAACATTCCTCTAGAATTCCTGTGTACAAATGAAATGTCTTGAACTGACAGAAACACAGAAATATTTATTCCAGCCTAATCCTTCTAGAACTTTTCAGGTTAGTCATTGTGACCTTTGTATTGTTCTCTTCCATTGTAACCTTTGTATTGTTCTCTTCCATGACCAGATTTGCACAGGAATATTTCTTCTGTATGAAAAAAACCAGATAGAATGTACTGTGACATTATTTTATATCATTATTTTTTTAAAAAGAACTTGAAGGCCTGGAGAGTTGCACCTGTAGCAGAAAGGGCAGTTGTGTGTGATGGGATTATTGATGAGCATCCAGAGATGTCTTGTTAAAGCAAGTGCAGAAAATAGAAGAGTTGAGGGTGTGAAACACAGACTGTGTTCTGTAAAGGACAGCAAGGGTTTAACTGTTGGCTCTTTATGTCACAAGAATGAGCAATTCTGCAGGATTCCTGTTTATTCCCTTCATTCCAGGAATAAAGGCATGACACCAAGGTATGGGAATTTCCTCAGAAAGATGTAGATTAAGCTGATTTTTTTATTTTCCTGAGGATTTTTTCCATGCTAATATAATAAATGCCAGTCAATTACTGAAGGATTAGGTGGGTGTAAAACTTTGAAGCTTTGAATTCTGCTCAGGGTGGAGTCTCCCTCAAAACTAGAGGAATATTTGGGGATGGGAGCTGATAAACCTCCTTCAGTAGCACATGGAGAAGGGAGTGAAGGAGGAAGGTTGAAGAGATTTGTGGAATCACAACTGGCTGGAGCACAAGGGAAAGTTGCAGCAGGGGAAGGGAATTCCAGGGGCTGGGAAGATAAAACAAATGAGAACAGTGCTAATTAATGAAGGATCTTCAGGGAAAGGGCAGCCCTGTGTTGGGTGGACACTCAGAAATAAAACATGAGCCCTTCCTGAGTCAGGTAATGCCCATCCACAAGAATAAAACCTGAATTACCAATAATTTTCCATGTAGCACCAGCACAAGTCATACCATGTGTGGGCTGCAGGATTTGCACTGTTTGGGACAGAGAACTGAAGGAAAGAGTAAAGAAATCCACATTTAATTGTGGAGAGGCTGTAGAGAAACAGCTGAAAAATACATTAAACCAAATGTGATGGGTCTGAGCCTCTTTGTGCAGGAATAGCAATAAACTTGAGTTATAATTTTAAAAATCACCTGGGGAATACATTTAGAGTAGAGATGCCTCAGTAGCTGAAGGACATTATGCAGGGAAATTTATGGCTGTTCATCCCAGATTTAAATTACAAACCAGATCTGTAGTTCTGGTGCAGGATCAGACACAGACAAGGGAATTCCTCCCCAGGTAACTGAACCAGCAGGAGGCACCACTTGGGTTTTCTCATAGTAAATAGTGACTAAATTTGAACAGGGCTGGAAGGAAACAGGGGCAGCACTTAAACTATTTTATTTTATTTTATTTTATTTTATTTTATTTTATTTTATTTTACTTTATTTTATTTTATTTTACTTTATTTTATTTTACTTTATTTTATTTTATTTTACTTTATTTTATTTTACTTTATTTTACTTTACTTTATTTTATTTTATTTTATTTTATTTTATTTTATTTTATTTTACTTTATTTTATTTTGCTTTATTTTATTTTACTTTATTTTATTTTTTTATTTTACTTTATTTTATTTTACTTTATTTTATTTTATTTTATTTTATTTTATTTTATTTTATTTTATTTTATTTTATTTTATTTTTGTTTTAGGGAAATCTGGGAGTTGGTTTCAGTGCACAAGAATATTTAAAATTACCTCTGCCTTTTATTTTTAGCTGTGTTAATAAAGCAGCTCTTCCTCTGCTGTTTCCTCAAACATGGTACAAACAGACTTAATTTTAAAAATGTGTGACCAGACTTTTCTTGAAAGTGCCTCATCAGTGCATGAATAAAGAACCAATTTTTGGAGCTAATTAACTCTTGCTCATGTCACAAGAACTGCAAGTGGGAAAACCATGTCCCTGGATGCAGGACAGCTATTCCCAGCTGAAGAATTCTGCTTATGGAACAAACTTTTACCTTTTAGAGGTATTTTTTCCCCAGCATTAAATACTGTGTAGAAGTAATTAATGAAATGTCACTTTTGGGGCAGCCTGAAAGATGATCTTTGATTAAAGGCTGCAAATCCTGAGAGAAGTGACATAATAAAGCAAACCAAAGCTGTCAGGGAGGGAGACTGAATTTCCCAGTGCCTTTTTTGCCCTGTGGTGGGAGAGATCTCAGCAGTGGAACCACAGAGCACTGGCACTTGATCTCACCTTAAATGCTGCCTTGGGACATGAGAAAAATCTGATTTTTGGGGTTTTCCCCCCCCTCTTTAGGGCCCTTCAGTTGTTTGCTTTGGCAGAAGAAGCAAATGATATTAAATGTGCTAATGAACATCTGCTGGTTTATAACAGGGGGAACAGCTGAGCTGAGTGTGAGCACTGAGTAAATACCTGATGGAAGGAGTGAGCTGAGAGAAATCCAAATATGTGAGGCAGAGTGAGGGATGTTACATGGCTGGAGTCTCCCTCCCTGCTCCTTGGAGTGGTGTTCCCTGGCCTGTGCAAACTGGGAAGGGAGGGACACTGAAAATACAGAATATAACCTTGTTCTGGGAAGGGTTTTTTATAAAACAAAAGGCATCATGTGGAATTTGTTACCCCAGAACTTTAAAGTAGAAATACATCTATATGTGATATTCCATAATGCTGTTCTTGGCCCTGTTGCCTGTAGGAATGCAACATGTTTGGAAAATTGTGGTAAGGGGATTTAGCAGGTTAGGCTGACTGAACTTGGAGTTCAGTGGTGAGAATCTGCAAGAGGAACAAAGTAAAGCTGAATGCAAAATAAATCTGATCTTAGAATAGGCTGGAAATTGTAATATCACTACAGTCTAAGAGGAGTGACTATTACATAATGTGGTTGAAACTTTATTAAATGGTGCAGCAGGAGAGGAGAAGTTTCAGCACCAATTTCTAAGCAGTCACAGTCCTAATTTTGGTATTTTTTCATAATGGAATTTCAAGGCAAGTGTCACTGGGAAATGCTCAAGCCAGACCCTGAAAAATGGATCACTCACTCTGTATTTTAATGTTAACTCAGTGTCTCTTGATAGGAGGACATTGCAGAATCCAGGTGTTTGAGGTGCTGGACAGCTTCAGTCTTGGACAAACAGGGTTCAGGATAAACTGCTGGAATGGATTCAGGGGAGTCTTTGAGAAGTGAATTCTCTCTTTGCTTCCTCCTAAGGGAACTCAGTTCTTAGGTTGGCATCACCTGCACAAAACTCAGGTTTTACCACGAAACACTTGACAGTGTTTCCAGTTTACTAAGTGTGCAGTTCTTTGGGGGAGAATATTAACAACAGCCTTTCTAACTTCATTCTTTATGTGTTAGGAATATGAGACTGCTGGGGTGGCACTAACCTGGTGCCACTCCCGAGCTCTTACTCCATTTAGAACAAATAATTGGCAGAGAAAACCCTGGTCAGGTGAAACGTGAGTGAATCCTTCAGGAAAGGTGTGAAGTTGGAAGGTCAGAATAGATTTGCCAAATAGATGAATAGTCCTCTGAGCTGAGGGCTGGTCTAGAACTGCAGACTGGTTAGATCTCAGTCCTCTCAGCTGAGGGCTGGTCTAGAACTGCACAGACTGTTCAAATCTCAGTCCTCTGAGCTGAGGGCTGGTCTAGAACTGCAGACTGGTTAGATCTCAGTCCTCTGAGCTGAGGGCTGGTCTAGAACTGCAGACTGGTTAGATCTCAGTCCTCTCAGCTGAGGGCTGGTCTAGAACTGCAGACTGGTTAGATCTCAGTCCTCTGAGCTGAGGGCTGGTCTAGAACTGCAGACTGGTTAGATCTCAGTCCTCTCAGCTGAGGGCTGGTCTAGAACTGAGGGCTGGTCTAGAACTGCAGACTGGTTAGATCTCAGTCCTCTGAGCTGAGGGCTGGTCTAGAACTGAGGGCTGGTCTAGAACTGCAGACTGGTTAGATCTCAGTCCTCTGAGCTGAGGGCTGGTCTAGAACTGCAGACTGGTTAGATCTCAGTCCTCTGAGCTGAGGGCTGGTCTAGAACTGCAGACTGGTTAGATCTCAGTCCTCTCAGCTGAGGGCTGATCTGGAACTGCACAGACTTGTTCAAATCTCAGAATTCTGGTGTTCTCCACTGCCAGGCTTGTGCTTCCCTGTAAGTCCATCCTGGTGTCAGGGGAAGGGACAATAAGGGACTGTAGGAAAGGAGGTTGCACAGGAATAAACCCCGGTGCTCACCGGGAGAGCAGAGCCCAGCTCAGCCCACTGTGCTTCTTCCTCAGCTCTGATTTTCAGGACCTGTTCGTTTTCTGGAAGCCAGGAACTATTTTCTCTAAGTTTTGCCTCAAGCTACTGGAGAGAAAACCACCAAAGAAACTGCTCAAAAGCAACAAAAGCTCTGAGTTCTTTTGTTTATAAACCAATTCGATGTAAGAACACAACAAACAAACATTGTGTTCTCTTTACATAAGAATAGATGAAGATCTTTGGAAGCGTCTGACACAATGCATGTTGTCTTTGAGCACTTGTTATTCCAACTGATGCACTGTTGCCTTTCAGATGTTTGTGTGCAGGGCTGTGTAACTCTGCTCCCCTTTCTTTCCCGTAGTCACAGGGGGTATCACAGAGGAGCAGTTCCAGACACACCAACAGCAGTTGGTGCAAATGCAGAGGCAACAGCTGGCTCAGCTGCAGCAGAAACAGCAGTCCCAGCATTCCTCCCAACAGGCACATCCAAAAGCACAGGTACTGCCCCTCGGTGTCCTCCCTGTGCCCCTTCCCTCCTGCTCCCTCTGCTCATCCCTTACAGACTAAACACAACACCCCGGTAAGGGTGTTACGTTACAGAGTGAGTGCTGAATGGTTTTAGGCAGGTTTTATATTTGTTTTTTACAAGTTGTACAGCATGGCTGCATTTTGGAAGCTGAGTGAGAGGCTTCCCAGTTTGCTGTGCTCTCTGGGCAGTGCAGGAACCCCTCAGGTCCAGGAACCAGTGCCCTCAGGTCACACTTGTCACTGGTTTTACCTCCTGAGGAGCCTCCTTTAGTGAGATTACCCTGTGGGGTAAAGCACTATTATGGTGAGCTCCTGTTGGGAGCAGATGTTCAGTGAGTGCTCAGAATTGGTACCTCTGAGAGGAAAACCAGCTTTACCTATTTGCATATTCTGTCTTCTAAAAGAATCCCATTTTTCCTCTGTAATACCTTACAAAGGAGCAATGTTTTCCCATTGTGTTGCTGTTCTGTTACTTTCTTACCAAGAAAATAAAAAGAGCTTTTGCTGTTGCCTCTTACTGGGAAATGTATTTTACTTGGAGCATTTAATATCTTAATTGCTTGTGCTGTTTGTCCCTTTCCCTCAGTGTTTTCTACTGCAATTAGTCAGGGATTCTGTGTTGGCAGATACTGATGACATTTTTTAAATGTAAGGAGACAGTGCCAGAATATTTAAACAAAAGAAATGAAATTTGGATCTTTAAAACACTCTAAGCTTCTATGCAAAGTCATTTCTTAAGTTGAAATAAAATAATTAATTGAAATGGCAGAATTAACACTTTTTTTCCAGTAAGACTGGTAAGACTTTTCAGTACAGAGAAACTGGACTGATGGATAATTCCAGAATGAGGAGGGCACAAATTGCTGTGGTCCAAATCACTCCCTGTGAATGGATGTAGGATAAAGACTAAACATCCTTTAGATTTGCAATTGCAGAGTGTTTGTTGCCTGGAGACAGAAGAGAGGAGACTTAAGAAACTTAAGGCATAATCATCATCTTAAAGGAAACTTCTCAAACACCACAGAATCCAGAGTGGTTTGGGTTGGAAGGGACCTCAAACCTCATGTATTCCCACCCCTGCCATGGGCAGGGACACCTCCCACTGTCCCAGGTGGCTCCAGCCTGGCCTTGGACGCTCCCAGGGATCCAGGGGCAGCCACAACTTCTCTGCCCAACCTGTGCCAGGGCCTGCCCACCCTCACAGCCACCAATTCCTTCCCAATATCCCACCTGTTCCCAATATCCCATTCCCTGTGTCCTGTCCCTCCATCCTTTGTCCCCAGTCCCTCTCCAGCTCTCCTGGAGCCCCTTCAGGCCCTGCCAGGGGCTCTCAGGTCTCCCAAAACCTTCTCTGTTCTCCAGGTGAACAACACATGACAAAAGTGATCTGTTGTGCTGAGAACTGCACTTGCCACGGAGTGGCTGAATTGGGCAGGACTTGCCCAACACTCATTTATTTGGCCACTGATGTTCAGCTTCCCATCAGCCTTGTGACACTGAAATACTTAATATTCCAGTAGAACAAGAATATATTTATGTGCACTACAGCAATCCTAATGTTAATTCCATTTTGTGCTTAAATAACTATGAAAACCACATTTTTTTCCTTCTTTTTCTCCCCCCCCAGGGCTCCAGCACCTCTGACTGCATGTCCAAAACCCTGGACTCAGCCAGTGCCCACTTTGCTGCCTCTGCAGTGGTCAGTGCCCCTGCCCCTGGCCGCAGTGAGGGCACGAAGGAACCCAGCACCAGCCACAACAACATCAACGGGGTTGTCCAGCCTTCAGGTGATGAGCTTGAACCTCCTGCTCTACCCTGAGCCAAGAGTATCAGCTGATCTTTCTTATCGGCTGGTTTCTGGTTTTTAAAGTGCTATTTAATAAAGAAATCAAATATATTAGGTGTGATAGTTTTAAATATCATTCTCTAAAGTCCTCTTGGGCAGTGTTGTGTGTCACAGAATACCCTGAGCTGGAAGGCACCCATAGGGGTCATCCAAGTGCAGCTCCTTTTGCCCTGCCCAGGACTGCCCAGGAATCCCACCCTGTGCCTCGGAGCCTTGTCCAATATATCTTGTTAATATGGATATAAAGCTCCCAAGTACTCTCTTACATTTGTTTTTCCTTTGGTGTATCTTTGAATGGTCTATTATGATCAAAAGTGCAACAGCATTTTAAAACCAGTCTGAATATGTAATGAAAAAAATAAACCAATGGCTTAAAGCATCAGATACTTGAGAAGGAAATGGCAAAGTTGATACATTATTTGGTTGTTATCTCACATATTCAACAAAAACTTAACTAACTACTGCTGGCAATTCTTTTGACTTCACTGTAGGTTTCAGGTTTCACTGCATTTGGGATTCTTCCCAAAATCAGGCAAAAGTGCATTCATTGGCATTCAGTGCCTCCCTCCCACCTCCTGCTGCACAACGTTGGTCGTGCTGGTGCCGTGGCCGTGTAGCAAAGAGGCAAATGAGATCTGGCTTTGGGCTGCCAGAACAAAGAAAAGGCTTTTAGAGTAATTTGTTGTTTTAGCAGCTAATGATGTGATTAGTTTTATAGACCTTCTGCCAGGCTGGGTTAATGATAATATGAAATGAATAGAGGGAGAAAAAACACGACTGAATAAAATCAATATACTGGAGCAGTTCCAGGAAAGAGAGGGAGAGACATCTGTGTAGGGTTCTGTAAGATTGGATCCAAGAGGGCAGTGCTTTGGGGGGTGTAAGATCAGCCACTTCTGCTGCAATTTGACATTTGGTGACTAAAATTGGGATTCTTGCACAGTGACATAAACAGGTGTGTTTTTAACACCCCCCCATCTCTTCCACCCAACAGGAACCTCCCGAACCTTGTACTCCACCAACATGGCTTTATCCTCCAGCCCAGGGATCTCAGCTGTGCAGCTCGTAAGGACAGTTGGCCACAGCCCCACGAACCACTTGCTGCCCGCGCTGTGCCCGAGCGGGGCGCAGCAGGCGCTGCCCATGAACCCCTCGTGCCTGCCCAGCGCCGTGCACCTCAACAGCGTCAGCGTCGTGTCCCCCGTCAACGTGCACATCACCGCGCGCACCTCGGCGCCGTCCCCCACCGCCTTAAAGCTCGCCACCGTCGCTGCCAGCATGGACAGAGTGCCAAAGGTGACCCCCAGCAGTGCCATCAGCAGTATAGCCAGGTGAGAGCCGGGGCTGCGTGGAGCACACACAGCCCCACAGGTGCTCAGGGTCCTCCTGCCCACCCTGTGCCCGGCGGGTCCGCAGCCCAGAGCGCTGAGTGCCATGGCCAGTCCTTCCTGGGGCACCTCCAGGGCTGGGAACTCTCCAAGATCACAGAGCCCACCCTGTGCCCCCTGCCCAGTGTGTCACCCAGCCCAGAGCGCTGAGTGCCACGGCCAGTCCTTCCTTGGACACCTCCAGGGCTGGGGACTCTCCAAGGCCTTCCAGTCCACCCCATGCCCACCTTGTCACCCAGCCCAGAGCACTGAGTGCCACGGCCAGTCCTTCCTTGGACACCTCCAGGGATGGGGACTCTATAAGGTCATCCAGTCCACCCCATGCCCACCTTGTCACCCAGCCCAGAGCACTGAGTGCCATGGCCAGTCCTTCCTGGGGCATCTCCACGGCTGGGAACTCTCCAAGATCACAGAGCCCACCCTGTGCCCCCTGCCCAGTGTGTCACCCAGCCCAGAGCACTGAGTGCCACGGCCAGTCCTTCCTTGGACACCTCCAGGGCTGGGGACTCTCCAAGGCCATCCAGTCTACCCCATGCCCACCTTGTCACCCAGCCCAGAGAACTGAGTGCCACGGCCAGTCCTTCCTTGGACACCTTCAGGGATGGGGACTCTATAAGGTCATCCAGTCCTTCCTTCGACACCTCCAGGGCTGGGGACTCTCCAAGGCCATCCAGTCCACCCCATGCCCACCTTGTCACCCAGCCCAGAGCACTGAGTGCCACGGCCAGTCCTTCCTTGGACACCTCCAGGGATGGGGACTCTATAAGGTCATCCAGTCCTTCCTTGGACACCTCCAGGGCTAGGGACTCTCCAAGGCCTTCCAGTCCACCCCATGCCCACCTTGTCACCCAGCCCAGAGCACTGAGTGCCACAGCCAGTCCTTCCTGGGGCACCTCCAGGGATGGGGAGTCTCCAAGGCCTTCCAGTCCACCCCATGCCCACCTTGTCACCCAGCCCAGAGCACTGAGTGCCACGGCCAGTCCTTCCTGGGGCACCTCCAGGGATGGGGAGTCTCCAAGGTCATCCAGCCCACCCAATGCTCCGTGCTCAGTATGTCCCCCAGCCCAGAGTGCTGAGTGCCACAGCCAGTCCTTCCTGGGGCACCTCCAGGGATGGAAACTCTCCAAGATCACAGAGCCCACCCTGTGCCCCCTGCCCGGAGTGTAACCCAGTCCAGAGCACTGAGTGTTATGGCCAGCTCTGCGTTGGGCACCTCCAGGTGTGGGGACTCTCCAGGGTCATCCAGCCCACCCAGTACTCTGTGCTCACTATGTCCCCCAGCCCAGAGCGCTGAGTGCCATGGCCAGTCCTTCCTTGGACACCTCCAGGGGTGGGGACTATCCAAGATCACAGAGCCCACCCTGTGCCCCCTGCCCGGAGTGTCACCCAGCCCAGAGTGCTGAGTGCCACAGCCAGTTCTTCCTTGGGCACCTCCAGGGCTGGGGACTCTATAAGATCATCCAGTCCACCGTGTGCCCCCTGCCCAGAGTGTCACCCAGCCCAGAGTGCTGAGTGCCATGGCCAGTCCTTCCTTGGGCACCTCCAGGAATGGAGACTCTCCAAGGTCATCCAGCCCTTCCTTGGACACCTCCCAGGGATGGGGCCTCTCCAAGGTCATCCAGCCCACCCTGTACCTAGTGCCCATGTTGTCCCCCAGCCCAGAGCACTGAGTGCCATGGCCAGTCCTGCCTTGGACACCTCCAGGGTTGGGCACTCCAAACCTTCCTGGGCATTTCCAATGCCTGACAACCTTTTCTATGGAGAAATTCCCCCTGATGTCCAACCTGCCCCTCCCCTGGTGCATCCCGAGGCTGTGTCCTCTCCACAGACATGCCCAGCTCTCCCCTGGAGAGATGTTTCCCCACATAAGGGACTTCTCAGCACACCTTCAGCCTCACAAAGCAGCTCCAGCATGTCCAGGCCACAGGAGCTGATTTGGCAGATTAACCCCCAAATAATTTATGCTGGTTTGAGGTACCAGTAGTTTTGTTCAGCTTCTATTTTGTCTGAAATAACCATTTTAGTGGCAGTTTTAGCCATTTGTCCCTTCTCAAGCAGCACTGTCAGGCAGATCCTGTGAAACCCTCCACGGGTTCTCTCCATAACTTTGGGTACCAATTTTGTAAGATGCAGGTTGGCACATACCTTTCTTATTTATACATATATGGATAAATGTGCTATATATTTATGTAAAGTAGAAACCAGGAGAGTGACAGCCTGAATCTCATATAAAATCCTGGCATTACTTACACTGGAAAAGGTCATCACGTCCAACCTTTAAGATATTTACTCTCATTGAACCAGCAGCACTGGTATTTCAGGATGCTTGAAGATGTTTCCTGGGAGTGGCAGGAGATGCAGCTGGCTAAGTTTTCTGAAAATGGCAATATTTGGGCTTTAAGTCTCTGCTGGATTACTTAAAAAAACAGAGTCACACTTGTTTGTGAATTGGAAAAGTAAAAAAAAAAAGTATTAGTAAATGATTAGAAAAAATACAACTTACATTGGGGTGAATTATAACAACACTCTGTTCACTAACAGAACAACTGATAGTGAGTTATCCTGGTATACCTTGACTTTGTTCCTTCAGATTTCTCAGTAGTTTTTAGTGCTCTTACCCATAATTTAGGCTGTTAATTGCCTAATTGTGGAAGTCTCTGCACTGTTAGTGGAGCAGAGGCTGTTGTTGAATACCAGTGTTTCCTTTTAATCACATTTTCAGCATGTGTGTTAAGGTTTGCCCCTGGTGCAGGGAAGAGAACCCCCCAGAACATGAAAAGAGCCTTTAACCCTGTGGGAGGAGCTGCTCCTGCTGTTCCTGTAACCATGGAATGTTTTCCCTGGCAGGGAGAACCACGAGCCAGAACGCCTGGGCTTGAATGGCATAGCAGAGACAACAGTAGCCATGGAAGTGACATAACCTCGACCTGAGCCTGCCCTGTGCTGATGGTTTGCTCCTTCCTGTTCCAGCTGAATGCAAAACAGCACTCTGTGGATCACAGAGAACTCAGACAGACCTAAATGGACTAGACTTATATCGTGTATTAAGTCTCTATATAATGTAAATTTTGTAAAATTGGGAAAATCACTACCTTGTAAAATAGTTTATTTGTATCATCAATATTATTTCTGTTACTTGAATAGTAGATATTCATCATCATGCTTTTGCACTTGAATTTGCAACTGAATGGATTAAAAAATAATTCTTTAATGGGATCATGAGCATGACATGGGATCCTGCATCACTTGTTTAAACTATTTATTTTGCCATGTTTACATTTTGTATCTTGTACAAATAAATGCAACTTTGTGTCTAAAAAAAAAAAGTTAAAGATTCATAGCTAGGAAACAAAATTCTTGTAATTTTTTTCTAAAGGAAATGTAAAGTTTTCACTTGGTTCATTTTGTTTCACAATTTGACTAGATGGACTTTTTGGTAAATACTTTAGTGGCATTTCACTGTCAAATATGAAGTTCAAGGCAAAATAGTATTTTCTATTACTGTGCAGGGGAAAGGGATGGATCGATACATGCAAATTTAATGTAGTAACTCACTTTTCCATATATTTTGAATGTATATTTCTATTTATAATACCAGTTTATAAAAAATAATTACACAGGAAAAGGAAAAAAAAAAAAAAGAGAACTGACTAGGAAAATTATGCATCTGGCACACGTGAGGCTGTGCAGATCTGAGCAAATTTTCACCTGATGACATTTTATCCGAAGACTGCGTATTTTAACCGGCTTTAAAACTGTACCACACACCACATAAAGGATATTTTACCAGGTATGTATTGCATTATATATCATTGCAATAAGTCATTATTGGATGTCTAGATATCGAGCCATCCCAGGTGGTGGGGGGGGAGGGAGGGTTGTGGCAAGATTGTCTTTTCAATTTTGGAGAGTTTTCCTGTGGCTACAAGGCAAGTAACGGGTTGGAAAAAGTCTGACTGTAAGCGTTGGACACCTTGGTAGTGTAGTGTTTTAGTGACTTTTTTTATACGGTTCTTGTACATTAGATACGTGTAGTGGTGTTTCCGAATGTTTGTTTATGCACTAGTTCAGACAACTTTCCCTGTTACTTGTTCTTGATAAGTGAAAACTGCAGGGAAATAAAAATACATATCAAAACCTGGCCATGGTGCACATGTGGTTATTTGGGAGGGAGAGATTCTTGTCCTGCCAGAGAAGCTTTGGGGGAGTCATTTGACTGTTGTGCTCTTTGGTTCTGGGCTGGGCTGGAACTGGGATCTGAGTCCTGGGAATAAGAGGGAGTGTTTCTTGTCCTGTCAGAGAAACTTTGGGGGAGTCATTTGACTGTTCTGCTCTTTGGTTCTGGGCTGGGCTGGAACTGAGATCTGAGTCCTGGGAATAAGAGGGAGTGTTTCTTGTCCTGTCAGAGAAGCTTTGGGGGAGTCATTTGACTGTTGTGCTCTTTGGTTTTGGGCTGGAACTGGGATCTGAGACCTGGGAATGTGGTGAGTGAGAGTTTCTTGTCCTGCCAGAGAAGCTTTGGGGGAGTCATTTGACTGTTGTGCTCTTTGGTTCTCCACATACGGGTGATGTTTCTGTGGGGGGAATCATTTGACTGTCGTGCTCTTTGGTTCTGGGGTGGGCTGGAACTGGGATCTGAGATCTGGGAATAACAGGGAGTGTTTCTTGTCCTGCCAGAGAAATGCTGGGGGAGTCATTTGTTGTGTTGTTTTGTTCTGGGCTGGCGTGGAACTGGGATCTGAGACCTGGGAATAAGAGGGGAGTGTTTCTTGTCCTGCCAGAGAAGCTTTGGGGGAGTCATTTGACTGTTCTGCTCTTTGGTTCTGGGCTGGGCTGGAACTGGGATCTGAGTCCTGGGAATAAGAGGGAGTGTTTCTTGTCCTGTCAGAGAAACTTTGGGGGAGTCATTTGACTGTTGTGCTCTTTGGTTCTGGGCTGGGCTGGAACTGGGATCTGAGATCTGGGAATAACAGGGAGTGTTTCTTGTCCTGCCAGAGAAATGCTGGGGGAGTCATTTGTTGTGTTGTTTTGTTCTGGGCTGGCGTGGAACTGGGATCTGAGACCTGGGAATGTGGTGAGTGACAGTTTCTTGTCCTGCCAGAGAAAATTTGGGAGAATCATAGGAATGTTGTGCTGTTGGTGCTGGGCTGGGCTGGAACTGGGATCTGAGACCTGGGAATGTGGTGAGAGTTTCTTGTCCTGCCAGGGAAACGTTGGGGGAATCATTTGACTGTTGTGCTCTTTGGTTCTCCACAGTTGGATGATGTTTCTGTGGGGGGAATCATTTGACTGTCGTGCTCTTTGGTTCTGGGCTGGGCTGGAACTGGGATCTGAGACCTGGGAATGTGGTGAGAGTTTCTTGTCCTGCCAGGGAAACGTTGGGGGAATCATTTGACTGTTCTGCTCTTTGGTTCTCCACAGTTGGATGATGTTTCTGTATTTCTTCCATTTGACTGTTGTGCTCTTTGGTTCTGGGCTGGAACTGGGATCTGAGACCTGGGAATAACAGGGAGTGTTTCTTGTCCTGCCAGAGAAACTTTGAGGGAATAACTTGTTGTGTTGTTTTGTTCTGGGTTGGGCTGGAACTGGGATCTGAGACCTGGGAATATGGTGAGTGACAGTTTCTTGTCCTGCCAGAGAAACTTAGGGAGAATAACTTGTGTTGTTTGGTGCTGGGCTGGAACTGGGACCTGAGACCTGGGAATGTGGTAAGTGAGAATTTCTTGTCCTGTCAGAGAAACTTTGGGAGAATCATTTGACTGTTGTGCTGTTTGGTTCTGGGCTGGAACTGGAACTGGGATCTGAGACCTGGGAATACAGTGAGTGAGAGTTTCTTGTCCTGCCAGAGAAACTTTGGGGGAGTCATTTGACCTTTGTGTTGTTTGGTTCTCCACAGTTGGATGATGTTTCTGTATTTCTTACAAATCCTGTACTCACTCAGGCTGGAAGGAGCCTCAATATGTAGTCCAGCCCAACCCCTCCTGAGAAACTCAGGATGTGCTTTGCCTTTCTGTCATGCAGTCAGTGTATTTTTCTTTCTAGCTATATATAAAGAGCTGTTTTTAGTCTAAATTATGTTTCAACCTGCTTTGTCTTACGTTGTGTGAGTTAAAAATTCTGGCAGCTGAAAACACTTGCAGAGCTTTAAATACCACGAGCTCGTCAGAAACTCAGCTGTCTAAAATTAGCTCAGTTTTGCTTGACTGATGCTTTATTTTTTATTCCTAAGTGTTGCTTTATTTTTTATCCAGCATGACACCTGCAAGGAGAGGTGGGAATAGCTCAGACCTGTTGAGAGTAGTCAGAGGAACCCATGAGATGCCTTGGTCAGGTGAGGTGTGGTGGTGGCAGCACAAGGGGGGCACCTGTGCAAAGGTGCTCAGTGGTGCTCTGGGCCCTCCCTGAGCTGCTGGTCCCTGACAAGCTGCTCTTTACCTGTCCATGATCCCTCCAGGTGTGTCTGGGCCTTTCTGTAGAGCTGGGCTCATGGGAGAGACTGACCTACATAATCTGAAGTAGAAATGAACTGTCTTTGAAAGAATTGTTGAAAATTTAAGTCTGGAAAAGGAAAAAAGTTATTCTCCTTGTTGTATAGAAATAGCCTTGCTTCTCTCATCCCCAACACCCTTTGGAGGTTTGATGAAAATGGGAAGTAATTTCTTCTGCAGATTGAAAGCCGTGGACTCTTCTCACTGCAGGCGTGGATCATTTTCAGGGAAAATTGGCCTGGAGATATCTCTGAGATTGCTCTGTATCTCTGGCTTGGTGTGGGCTAAATCCTCATCTAATTACTTAAAAAACCCTTAGCTGGAGCTTCAAACTTTTAATGGATTCTGGGAGAATGGGAGGTGGAAAGAAGGATCCCATAAACTCCCAAGGCTCTGATGGGAAGTGCCAGATGTGGAATGGGTTTCATTTAAAGGATTAGTAAAGCAGAACTGGAATAGTCATCTTTAGAATTTCTGGCAGTTAATTCTGTGCCTCAAGTGCAAGAGAAAGGGAGTGATGGATAATGCTGTAGCCCATGAAAACCTTCATTAAAAAGAAGAGAAAGAAAAGAAAGAGAGTGTTGCTAGAAAGTCTGCTTTGTCCTTATCCCAGTAAACAGCAGGGAATGCCACTGACTGAGCTGGGTTTGTGCTGTTCTAATGTGTGTGTTGAGGATAACACAGAGTTTTAATTCCCTTATTTGACCATCTCTGCAACAGAATTTGAGTAGTGATTTCTGTCCTGTTACATCCTGGGGAATGTCATTCAGGTAAGATTAAATCTTACTGATCTGCAGCAATTTATATTGGACTCATGTCATGTGCAGAGTTTCCCTTCAGTGTCAGATACTACAAAGGGATTGTTCTTTTTCTAATGAGGATTATCTATTTATTTGTACATTGGCTGGAGTTCTGGTTTGTGTTTATTTATTATCCCAACAGGTTTGGGGTTTGACTTCAGAGGTAGTTTCAAATCTCACCTCGATGTTTCTTCTGCTTTTAGGTTTTGCACTACTCAGACTGACTCTTAGAAAGATGGAGAAAAACCTTCATAAATTCAAGGAAAGAAGGAGGATCTCTGTAGGAGGGAGAGGGAATGTTCCCTGAAAAGCACAGTGCAAGTTGGGTGAGCTTTAACCCTCCCCACAGAGAGGATGTTCTGTCAGCCTGGGCAGCCACTGTCCCTGTGAGGCTCCCTGAGGCAGGGAATGCTTGGAAGGGTTTCCTGGGAAAAGAACAGGCAGTTCTGGGGTGAGGGCAGTGCTGGGGCAGGACTGGGCAGAGGGGGAGAAATACAGGGAGGGGGCAGATCCACAGGGAGGGAAGAATTTTCTTTGCAAAGCTTTACCTCACAGGGCAGGAGGAGAAGGTAAAGATGCATTTCTGACAGAGTGGAATGGACTCCATTCCTGTCTGGAAGGGAAGCCCCCTAAGAATGAGTTGGAAACAGGCTGCTCTTCTAGCCATGCATTGCTGTCCTTTAAAGCCCCAGCTCAGCAAGGAATTGGGCACCTCCTGTGTCTCTAAATGCATCTGCATGTTTTTAATGCTGTAATCCCACAAAAGTGAGGAAGTTAAATTTTGCTGTGCATTTAACCCCATTTAATCAGTCTGGATTGTCACCCAGTGACTGCAGTTAAAGGAAAAAGATGGAAAAAAGAGTAATGTAGCTGGAATAGGGAGTCTGAAAACGGAAAGGGAGCAACAGGGAAGTGCTCCCTGGGCTGTGGCTCCTCCTTTCTCTGAGTATCAGCAGCATCTCCCCATTCTCTCTGAGCACTTTGCAGGGTTGAAAGTGGTGTGAGACTCTGAAAATTCTGTGGGGCAACCCAGGATCCCTCCCAGGCTCAGGGTGAGTGGATGTGCAGGTGTGAAGAGACAAGGTGGTCCAAAATCTGTGCAGAAAATCTGAGCTGTCCTGAGCCCTGTGGGTGTGTCCAGAGCCTCTCCCCATCCCCCTGTCACACGGATTGTTTGGGAATCAAACAATCCCAGAATGATTTGGGTTGGAAGGGACTTTAAAACCCATCCAGTGCCACCCCTGCCATGGGCAGGGACACCTCCCACCAATTCATATTGAATCATGGAATGGTTTGGTGTGGAAGGGACCTTAAATCCCATCCAGTTCCAAACCCAACGCCTCCCACCAGCCCAGGTTGCTCCAACCTGGCCTTGGACACTCCCAGGGATGGATCCAGGGGCAGCCACAGCTTCTCTGCCCAACCTGTGCCAGGGCCTGCCCACCCTCCCAGCCTTACAACTTTCTGAACTTAGAGTTGTTCCTCTTACTAAGAATAGTGAAATCCCTCTAGTCCAACCTGGCTTCAGTCCTTTGCCCCCTGGTTTAACTCCAGTCCAAGTGGATTTACCCAGGGAGGAGGATGTAGAAGGATCATGTAGAGCAAGGAGCAAAGGAAGGAGGGAGGAAATTATTAAGGCAAATATGTGGCAGATCACAGAAAACTTGTACCAGGAGAGAGATCTCAGCGTAAACCTTTGTGTGGTGGGAGTGCAGGACTGACCAGAGCACCATCAGTGTTGGATCACACTCTGGCAAGATCTTATCAGGCTTGGGTATGTCAGCAAAAGTGAGCTGTTCCTGTCAGCTGTTGGCTCTCAGAACATGGTCGGGTGACCAAGCCCCATCTCACAGCTGCACTTCAGACCTCAGGAGCTCCTCAGAGCCCTTTCTGACAGAGCCAGCACTGCCAAGGAGCCCCCAGTGCCCCCCGGGGCCGGGCTGGTGGCAGCTGGCTGGGGATTGGTGACAGCCCCGAGCTCCCTCCCCACCGTGGCTCTTGATGCTTCATTTCCCTTGCCCCAATTAATGTCACTCCATTGAGCCCTGCCCTGGGGTCACAGTGATCCTTAAACAGCGTCCTTGCTGAGGATGATGTGCCTGAACTGGTGGTGGGTGTAACTCAGGCTGTAAGTGACACCAGAAGGTGGCATCAGCCGCCTGTGATGCTCCTTAACTATTTCTGCAGCTCCACAGACACCTCGTGGCTTGGGGTTCTGCGTTTTTAGTGGCTTTGTGCTTTTCTCAGTTGGGATTTGTATGGTTATATTTAAATATTACAGACTTACAGGCTATTCTGAGTTGGAAGGGACCCACAAGGACCATCGAGTCCAACTCTTCAGTCAATGGCCCACACAGGGGATTGAACCCATGACCTTGGCATTACAACCAAATTTTATCCAACTTCCTGTAATTTCAAGACAACACATTTTTTCCAAGTTCCTTCTATTGGGGTGATTTATCAAGTGACCCAAATGAAAAGATGGTAACTTGGAAAAAATGTTTTCAGTATTGAATAATGAGCTAAAGTGTTTTGCTGTTTTATACAAAGTGGTAAAAATTCATTTTATTTATATTTAGCAAACCCGTTTTTACTGGTGGGTTAACACGATATCTGTGACTGAATAATTGATGTGAAGACTGAGATTTATGTGTGCACTTAACAAATATATATATTTTAGAGCAAGCATATATTGAAGTGTCTTGCAAATCAGAAGCAATTCTGCTCTTAAACTCCCTGCCAAACACTTTCTCATGGAGCATCTTTGGAGTGCCAGGGCTCTGTTTGCCCCTGACCTTCATGGAGGTGTGAGAAGGGAACCCCTGTGGCCCCAATCCCCAAAGAAATCCTCCCCTGTCGGATCAAAGGGATGTTGTGTCTGGGATGATCATCCTGGGTGACAGAGGGTCAGCTGTGCAGCTCCTGTACATTTTGCTGCTGAATTTTTCCCTTTCCTGGCCAGTGTTCTCTCCTGAGCTGTGCATGTGTCTCTGTGCTTTGGTGATCCCTGGGGATGAGGGTTGGATGTTCCTGTCCCTCCCTCCCTCCAAACTGCCTTCTCAGCACTGTTTGGCTCCTGTTGTTGCCTGTTCTTCAGCCTTGCTTTATTTATTTGGATTCCTGTTAACACTTCCATGTTCTGGCCTTGTAGGGTGTTCCCTGGTGCTCTAATGGTGTCTGGGATGTAACTACCCGTGACATTCCACACTGCTCCTGGTCCTGGGGATCCCAACCCTTTGGGGACCAGTCCTTTCCCAGCCCTTTCTCTCAGCACTGATGACACAGGCATTTCATCCATCAGCTGAGGCACCAGATCAATGGATCTGCATCAAAGCTGCTCTCCTGCTGACGAGTTCCACCCCTGGCCAGCACTGAGCTGTTTGTTACACACAGCAGAAATTCAACCTTGTGGTTCCTTTCCCCCTGGAGCAATGGAAGGAAGGAATGTCTTGGGGCTCTGTGCAGAGCAACTTGATTTTTCCCCTTCTGAAATGTCCGGGTGTGAATTCCCTGATTTCTGTGGGATCACCTCTCTCAGAATCCACGTTCTGGTGTCATATCTGTGCCCCTCTTGGTGTCCCTGCAGCCTGGACACCTTGCTGTGCTGCTGGCTCACAGGACCTTGTTTTCTTATGATCCCAGTCTTTTTTTATTCCTTTTGGGAAGCTCTGACATCTTGTGCTGTTTGAACTGTCCCAGCCAAGCTTGGCTCAGTTGAGAATTGATTCAGGAAAAATCAGAACTCGCTGTTAACCCATATCTGGTCTGTCAGGGTGAGCTAAACTATGGAATTCCATCTGGAGAATTTGCTGGGAAAATGGGGAAATGAGATGACATCAATATTCCCTTGCTTTTATTTTTGTTGTAGTGGTAGGAAGAAAATGCTCCTGTGCTCTGGTGTGACACAGTTTCAAAAATGAAAGAAATCAGGATGTCAGCAGTGCAGTGTAGCTGCTCTTCTGTATCTTCATCTGTGATGTGAAGCAGTTTCCCAACAAACTCCATCACACCTTCAGGCACCCAGAGCAGCCTGGAAGAAGCTCAGAAACCCCAGGAGAGGAGCTGAGACTCCTGGGTTTGGCTGAAAATTCCTGTTCCTACCAGGCTGCTTAACCTAATCTGGTAAGAAGTAATAAAAATAGCTCAGTGACAATAAGGTATTGTCTGCACTACAGACAATGGCACATTGTTTGAGACAAAACTGCTCAGAAAAGATGGCCCTTTGCATTCTTCCTGATTGCAGATTATACCTGCTCGAATAGGAAAATAGATTTTTGCCTCCCTCGCTCCAAAATGAGCTCTTGATAATGGAAAAAAATGAGGATTAATTCATCCAAAGGGTTGTCTTTTATGACTAAGCCCCTGCTTGTCATGACTAACAAATGTGCTATTCAGGGTAAAAGCTTGAAACAGAAGAGAAATAAAAGGGATAATTGGTAATCCAGGGGAATAAATTGCATTATATAATAATGTCTTATCACATGCTGCACATTGGTAGCTCTCCTCGATGGAGTTGCTTTGAAGAGGGGTGGGAGAGCCTCTGGAACCAACCTGCTCCTCACAACCCCCTCAGGTAAAGAGGACAGCCCCTGGAGCTGGAAGAAAAGGAGATTTCCATCAAAATGCTGGAGGACTCGCCACCATCCCCTTAATTACATGGCTGAGCTAATTGAATTAAACTGCTGCTCTGGAAGAAAACAGGTCCAGGAGCTGCTGAGGTCTGGGGCATGGCTGCAGCTTTCCAGAAGTCATCAACAGTGATTGGATTCTTCTTTAGTGGCCCAGCCATTTCTAGGGAGAAAATTGTGGGAGACGAGGAGGAGATTTCCTGTGGCACATCATGGACTGTTTCAAATCAAAAAAATGAAGTGAATTAAAGGAGTCTGGGCACAGGAGGGCAAAGTGCAGATGCTTTTGGCAGGTGAGGAAGGAGCACTGTTGGAAGGAGAAGTAGGAGGACTGTGTTGGAACAGTCTCCAGCCACTGTTTTTCCCAGATGCTGATTCACCAACTGCATCGTGACAAAACTTCTGGTAAATTGAATGAGGTCCAAGCGTCACCCAGAGGTGCCACTGCTGCTGTTCCTCACAGGAATGATGTCATACAGATACACAATGTATTCCAGGAATAAATATCCTTTCAACTGGATCTACATCCAGCTTGTGGCAGGTCTCTGGTGCTCCTTCCTTTTTCCTGTCAGATTTTCCAATGGAAAGCAGAGGTGTAATCCAAGATCACAGAATCCCAGACTATTCTGAGCTGGAAGGACCCACAAGGATCATCGAGTCCAACTCTTCAGTCAGTGGCCCTCACAGGGGATTGAACCCATGACCTTGGCATTGTTACAGCCAAGTTCTAACCAACTGAGCTGATCTCAGATTTGAGCTCCTCAAGATTTGAGTCCAACTCTCTGATTCTTTTCTGTTGTAGTTAATCTGGAGCTGGATGGTGGTGATTAAACAATTTCAATCTTGCGGGTTTTAAGGAAAAGAGAAGACAATCCCAAGGTTGGTCTCTGGGAGAGGTTGGGCTCAGGAAACTGCTGGTGCTGGTTTTGGTGGGGGCACATGGGCAGCACTGGATGCCTGAACTCACATTTTTGGTTACTGACCAACCAGCCTTGACTTGGGTTGGAGACAAGGGGAGCTCTGAGGGGGTGGATACTGAGGGGGAAGGATACTGAGAGGGGTCTGAGCTGAGGGGAGCTGAAGGGGGTCTGAGCTGAGGGATGCTGAGCTGAGGGGAGATCTGAGCTGAGGGATGCTGAGGGGAGATCTGAGCTGAGGGGGGTCTGAGCTGAGGGGAGCTGAGCTGAGGGGAGCTGAGCTGAGGGATGCTGAGGGGAGCTCTGAGCTGAGGGGAGCTGAAGGGGGTCTGAGCTGAGGGGAGCGGAGCTGAGGGGAGATCTGAGCTGAGGGATGCTGAGGGGAGATCTGAGCTGAGGGATGCTGAGGGGAGCTGAGCTGAGGGGGGTCTGAGCTGAGGGATGCTGAGGGGGTCTGAGCTGAGGGATGCTGAGGGGGGTCTGAGCTGAGGGATGCTGAGGGGGGTCTGAACTGAGGGGGTTCTTAGCTGAGGGGAGATTTGAGCTGAGGGGGGTCTGAGCTGAGGGATGCTGAGGGGGATCTGAGGGATGCTGAGGGATGCTGAGGGGAGCTGAGCCTGAGGGGGGTCTGAGCTGAGGGATGCTGAGGGGGATCTGAGGGATGCTGAGGGGAGCTGAGCCTGAGGGGGGTCTGAGCTGAGGGAGGCTGAGGGGAACTCTGAGCTGAGGGATGCTGAGGGGGATCTGAGCTGAGGGATGCTAAGGGGGAGCTGAGCTGAGGGGGGTCTGAGCTGAGGGATGCTGAGGGGGAGCTGAGCTGAGGAATGCTGAGGGGAGCTCTGAGCTGAGGGATGCTGAGGGGAGCTCTGAGCTGAGGGAGGGATGCTGAGGGGAGCTCTGAGCTGAGGGAGGGATGCTGAGGGGAGCTCTGAGCTGAGGGAGGGATGCTGAGGGGGGTCTGAGCTGAGGGATGCTGAGGGGGATCTGAGCTGAGGGGAGCTCTGAGCTGAGGATGCTGAGTGGGAGCTGAGCTGAGGATGCTGAGGGGAGCTCTGAGCTGAGGGATGCTGAGAGGGGTCTGAGCTGAGGGGGATCTCACAGGGCTCCCAGGCTGCCTCTGGAGCAATTCCAAAGGACACAACCATGGAGTTGATACAGGGCCTGGAGCACCTTCCCTATGGAGACAGGCTGAGAAAGCTGGGGCTGCTCAGTCTGGAGAGGAGGTTGTGTGGAGACCCCATGGAACCTTCCAGCATCCAAAGGAAGCTGGAGAGAGACTTCATGAGGAACTGCGGTGATAGGACAAGGAGTAATGGGTATGAATCGAAATAGGGGAAATTTAGTTCAGATATATGGAAGAAATTCCTCCCGGTGAGCGCTGGAATAGGTATCCTAAGGAAGCTGTGGCTGCCCCATCCCTGGGAGTGTGTGGGGCTGGACTGGAGCAGCCTGGGCTGGTGGAAGGTGTCCCTGCTGTGTGGAAGGTGTCCCTGTCCACAGTGTCCCTGCAATGTGGAAGGTGTCCCTGGAACGTGGAAGGTGTCCCTGCTGTCCAGGGGGTGTCCCTGCCATGTCGGAGGTGTCCCTGCTGTGTAGAACGTGTCCCTGCCATGTGGAAGGTGTTCCTGCCGGGTGGAAGGTGTGGAAGATGTCCCTGCTATGTGGAAGGTGTCCCTGCCAAGCGGGAGGTGTCCCTTCTATGTGGAAGGTATCCCTGCCTTGTGGGAGGTGTCCCTTCTATGTGGAAGGTGTCCCTGCCCTGTGGGAGGTGTCCCTGCCCGTGCAGGGGGTGGCACTGGGTGGGCTCTGAGCTCCCCGCGGTGCCACCTGCGTGCGGTGCGAGGGGCGGTCCCCGCCGTGTCCCCCCGCGCAGCCGCGGCCGCTGCGGGGCCGGTCGGGGCGGGCTCGGTGCGGGGCGGGCCCGGTGCGGGGCGGGCTGGGAGCGGCTCTGGGTGGCCCCGGCCCCCGCTCCGCCGCACCTGCCCCGCGCAGCGCCCGCGCAGCGCCCGCCCCCGCCATGGCGGACCCCGCCGAGTGCAGCATCAAGGTGATGTGCCGCTTCCGGCCCCTCAACGAGGCCGAGATCCTGCGCGGGGACAAATTCATCCCCAAATTCAAGGGCGACGAGACCGTGGTCATCGGGGTGAGTCTGCCGCATCCCTCTCCGCATCCTTCTCCCGCATCCCTCACCGCATCCTTCTCCCCCATCCCCCTCCCGTATCCTTCTCCCGCATCCCCCTCCCGTATCCTTCTCCCGCATCCCCCTCCCGTATCCTTCTCCCGCATCCCCCTCCCGTATCCTTCTCCCGCATCCCCCTCCCGTATCCTTCTCCCGCATCCCCCTCCCGTATCCTTCTCCCGCACTCTTCTCTCGCATCCCCCTCCCGTATCCTTCTCCCGCATCCCCCTCCCGTATCCTTCTCCCGCATCCCCCTCCCGCATCCCTCTCCCGCATCCCTCCCCGCATCCCTCTCCCGCATCCCTCCCTCTCCCGCATCCCTCTCCCGCCGGCATCGCCGTCCCCCGCCGGGGCCGCGCATCCCTCCCCGCGGTGCCGCCGCCCACGGGGCACCCCCGACCCCCCCGCGTGTCCCCCCGAGCCCCCCCCGTGTCCCCCCGACCCGGTCCATTGTTCCCGCTGCGGCGGAGCGGTGGGGGGTGGGCTGGGGGGCAGCGGCGCTCCGCGCGCCCCCACGGCGGGGCTGCCCCCCGCCCGCCCACCCACCCAGCCGAGGAGGGCTGGGGGTGCCCAGGGGGCTCCGGGCAGCGCTGGGGGCGCGGGGGCTCGCCGGGCTCGGGCGCTGATGTCATGCCGGGCACTGGGCATGCTCGGCTGGGGCGGCCCCCGCGCTCCGCCGCGCCCCTGCGGCAGCGCCGGCGGCGTTACCCCATCCCCAGGACCCTCATCCCTGGGGTCCTCATCCCCCGGGATCCCCTTCCCTGGGAGCCCCATCCCCGGGACCCTCTTCCCTGGGACCCTCATCCCCGGGATACCCTTCCCCGGGGTCCTCATCCCCGAGAACCCTCATCCCTGGGGACATCATCGCCCGGGATCCCCATCTCCGCGACCCTCATCCCTGGGACCCTCATCCCCAGGACCCCCATTCCTGGGGTCCCCATCCCCGGGGTCCTCGTCCCTGGGACCCCCATCCCCGGGATACTCATCCCTGGGTTCCCCATTCCCGGCTCCCCATCCCCGGATTCCCCATCCCTGTGTCCCCCATCCCTGGATTTCCCCTCCGGGGACCCTCATCCCCAGGACTCCCATCCCCAGATTCCCCATCCCGGGATCCCCATCTCTGTGTTCCCCATCCCCGTGCCCCCCATCCCCGTGTCCCCCACCCCCCTGACTCCCATCCCCGTGCCCCCCATCCCCGTGTTCCCTCTCTCTGGATTCCCCATCTTTATGACCCCCATCCCCATGTCCCCCACCCCCCTGACTCCCATCCCCGTGTTCCCCCTCTCTGGATTCCCCATCTCTATGACCCCCATCCCTGGTACCCCCATCCCGTGCCCCCCATCCCGTGCCCCCCCATCCCCGTGTTCCCCATCCCGGGATCCTCCGTGCGGGCGGTGCTGGCGGTCCCCGCAAAGCAGCTGCGGGACCGCGCGGAGCCTCCGCGGGGGCCGCCACCCGAGTTTTGCCATCGCGCAACGACAAAACGATAAAAATGTCAGAATTAAACCCCCCCCGAGGTCTCCCCCGCGCCCGCCCAGCCCTGCAGGGGCTCCCAAGGGTGATTTAACGGGAACAAAAGGTGCGGGATGTGGCTCCTTCCCCAGGGCTCGTCCATCGGCGCTGCCCTTGCCCTGTCCAGCCCCCCAGACGGGTCCCTCGGGGGGGTTTGCTCGGGGACTGCCCCTTTTGGAGGGGGTTCCTGCGTCCTACCGGGCTCAGACTTTTGGTTTGGTTTGTCCTTGGTGCTTTATTTCATATATTTTTCCTCTGTGTTTAAAGCAATACCGTGTTCCATACCATGCAATGATAAAGAGATCCTGTGTTGAAATCCTTCTTAAACCCTTGAGGTTCTTGGAAACTTCTCTCCTGAAAGTTGCAAAACAGTTGCAAGGGCAAAAACGAGTCAATTCTGAGCATAAACCGTTATCTTCTTTTCTTATTCTTTGATATCATTTATATAAATGTTCTCCCTGTGGCCAAGTTAATTGTCTTTCTTTGAAGGTTAAAGCTGTGCCACCCCCAGCAGCCCGTTAACAAAAGAATAATCAAATTGCTGCTCAGTCTTGGTCAGCAGTGGAGGGTTTGGAGGAAGGGAAGCAGAACTGAGCACAGCCCTTTGGATGTCTAAAAACACAAAGGTCAGCAGATTCCCCTCCCCCCTTAAATCAACAACCCCTCAGACATATTAAAAGCAGATTAAAATACATCTACTGTAAATCCTTCAGCAGGGCTGTGTTTTTGAGAGAGGTGGAGTTTGGAACGTGTCTTTGTCCATGAAGTGTCTGTTGTGTGGGAAAAGAGTAACTAAGATGCTTTGGTAAAGGTTTCTGTGTCTTGCTGACAGGAGACAATTCCTTTGGCAAAGGGAAAAATAACAGCAGCTGATAATTTCCTACCATGGGAGTGTAAAAAATAGAAGAAAATTGATGTATTTATTTATGTAAATATTTATTTTCGATGCACATTCAGGTTGGCAGGAAACTTTTGGGGGGTTATTTTTTGACCACAAGCTTAGAGTTTGTCTTTTGGCAAAATTTGAGGTGCATATTTTAATTTTAACCATCTCAACCAGGGCAGTGTGACCTCAAACCCAGGTCCTGCTTCCCCAGGAGGAACTGCCCAGCTCTGGGTTTTAACCATCTCAACCAGGGCAGTGTGACCTCAAACCCAGGTCCTGCTTCCCCAGGAGGAACTGCCCAGCTCTGGGTTTTAACCACCTCAACCAGGGCAGTGTGTCCTCAAACCCAGGTCCTGCTTCCCAGGGAGGAACTGCCCAGCTCTGGGTTTTAACCATCTCAACCAGGGCAGTGTGTCCTCAAACCCAGGTCCTGCTTCCCAAGGAGGAACTGCCCAGCTCTGGGTTTTAACCATCTCGACCAGGGCAGTGTGTCCTCAAACCCAGGTCCTGCTTCCCAAGGAGGAACTGCCCAGCTCTGGGGGGATATTTGGAGTTTTCTGGATGGAGCTGAACATGAAAATCCTTCCACATTCCTTGTCCTCTTTATTTGCAGTGCTGAGCTTTGGTGTAACCTGATCCCCAGTGGATTCCACTGCAGCAGGAGCAGGGAATGCTCCTGGGAATTGTTATTTATTGGTTTAGGGAGCTGCTTCCCTCCAACAAATCATGCCTGGCAGGGCAAGGAGTCCTGACTGGTGCAAAGCACTTCCAGAGTAACTTCCTCCTGGACAAGCAGGATTTTAGTCTTCCAAACCTCTTAGAAATGTTATATAAAGCAAAAATAAACCAGAACCAAACACTTTTTTTTTTGGTTTTACTTTACCACTTGAAAACACTGCAATGCAGCTTTTATATCTTGATTCATATATTGGAAAGAAAAGGGTTCTGTTAAAATTTCAAAACCCAAACAAACCCACCAACCCCTCCCAGAGGAATTGTGTCATCACAGCAGAAAATATAAAATATAAATGATTCAAAGGAAACACCTATTTTTTTTTCCTGACCAGTAAGTCTGAAAAAATTTACTTCTTCCCAGCAACCAGTTGTGAGGAAAATGCTTTTTTCCCCCCTGAACTTCCCACTGTCATCTCCCATGATACTTCCCCAGGGCCAGGAGGAGATTTTCCAGCAAAAAAATTAGAGATTGGATAATATTTCTGAAATAAGGCTGGGTAGTATTTCTGAAACAAGCAGTTTAACCACTTAGGTGTGACTTGACCCTTTATTTTATGGCCTGGCCCTTTCCATCCCTCTCCAGGTGCTCCTGTTGTTCCCAGGTGTGGCTTTGGGTCCTGTTCCTCCCAGTTCTTCCCAGTTCCTCCCAGTGCTTTTATCCCTGATCCCAGAAGGATGCAGGAAGCTCAGCTCCTGCTGGGATGCTCCCCACGAGGTGCCTTCTGGTTTTGCTTTGTGGGACAGGATTCTCCCAGCCCTGCTGTGAAATATTAAGGAATTATTTTCAGGAGATGGTGTTTCCAAGTCCTTTTTCTCCCAGGTCTGGAGCCACCACCCCTTGGAGGGCAGGGCTGCTCTGAGGGTGATTTCCCAGACCAAAGTCTCCTAAGGAGAACATCCAAAAGGCAGCTCAGGAAGCTCCTTTTGTTCCCAGGTGTGGCTTTGGGTCCTGTTCCTCCCAGTTCCTCCCAGTTCTTCCCAGTGCTTTTATCCCTGATCCCAGAAGGATGCAGGAAGCTCAGCTCCTGCTGGGATGCTCCCCATGAGGTGCCTTCTGGTTTAGGTTTGTGTGATAGGATATTCCCAACCCTGCTGTGAAATATTAAGGAATTATTTTCAGGAGATGATGTTTCCAAGTCCTTTTTCTCCCAGGTCTGGAGTGACCACCCCTTGGAGGGCAGGGCTGCTCTGAGGGTGATTTCCCAGACCAAAGTCTCCTAAGGAGAACATCCAAAAGGCAGCTTAGGAAGCTCCTTTTGTTCTCAGGTGTGGCTTTGGGTCCAGTTCCTCCCAGTTCCTCCCAGTGCTTTTATTCCTGATCCCAGAGGGATGCAGGAAGCTCAGCTCCTGCTGGGATGCTCCCCATGAGGTTCCCTCTGGTTTTGCTTTGTGGGACAGGATTCTCCCAGCCCTACTGTGAAATATTAAGGAATTATTTTCAGGAGATGGTGTTTCCAAGTCCTTTTTCTCCCAGGTCTGGAGCCACCACCCCTTGGAGGGCAGGGCTGCTCTGAGGGTGATTTCCCAGACCAAAGTCACCTAAGGAGAACATCCAAAAGGCAGCTTAGGAAGCTCCTTTTGTTCCCAGGTGTGGCTTTGGGTCCTGTTCCTCCCAGTTCCTCCCAGTTCCTCCCGGTTCCTCCCAGTTCCTCCCAGTTCCTCCCAGTGCTTTTATCCCTGATCCCAGAAGGATGCAGGAAGCTCAGCCCCTGCTGGGATGCTCCCCATGAGGTGGCTTCTGGTTTAGGTTTGTGGGACAGGATTCTCCCAGCCCTGCTGTGAAATATTAAGGAATTATTTTCAGGAGATGGTGTTTCCAAGTCCTCTTTCTCCCAGGTCTGGAGCCACCACCCCTTGGAGGGCAGGGCTGCTCTGAGAGTGATTTCCCAGGCAAAAATCTCCTGGTGGGAAGGAGAAAAGATGCAAAAGGCAGCTGAGGAAGCTCCTGTTGTTCCCAGGGAGGGATAAAAGGCTCTCTCTCCATTGTGCTGTCAGCAGGGAATGTGTAAGCCCAGCTTAGAGCAGCTGCTGAGCCCTGCAGTTCCTCTGGCAGCGCCTGCCCAGCCCTCAGTGCCCACCCAGGGGCTCCTGCCCAGCCCTCAGTGCCCACCCAGAAGCTCCTGCCCAGCCCTCAGTGCCCAGCCCTCAGTGCCCACCCAGGGGCTCCTGCCCACCCCTCAGTGCCCACCCAGGGGCTTCTGCCCAGCCCTCAGTGCCCACCCCTCAGTGCCCACCCAGAAGCTCCTGCCCAGCCCTCAGTGCCCACCCAGAAGCTCCTGCCCAGCCCTCAGTGCCCACCCAGGGGCTCCTGCCCAGCCCTCAGTGCCCACCCAGGAGCTCCTGCCCAGCCCTCAGTGCCCACCTCTCAGTGCCCACCCAGAAGCTCCTGCCCAGCCCTCAGTGCCCACCCAGGGGCTCCTGCCCACCCCTCAGTGCCCACCTCTCAGTGCCCACCCAGGGGCTCCTGCCCATCCCTCAGAGCCCACCCAAGGCCTCCTGCCCACCCCTCAGTGCCCAGCCCTCAATGCCCACCCAGGGGCTCCTGCCCAGCCCTCAGTGCCCCCCCCAGGGGCTCCTGCCCAGCCCTCAGTGCCCACCCAGGGATTCCTGCCCACCCCTCAGTGCCCACCTCTCAGTGCCCACCCAGGGGCTCCTGCCCAGCCCTCAGTGCCCACCCAGGGGCTCCTGCCCACCCCTCAGTGCCCACCCAGGGGGCTCCTGCCCACCCCTCAGTGCCCACCCCTCAGTGCCCACCCAGGGGTTCCTGCCCACCCCTCAGTGCCCACCCAGGGGCTCCTGCCCACCCCTCAGTGCCACCCCCAGGGGCTCCTGCCCAGCCCTCAGTGCCCACCCAGGTATTCCTGCCCACCCCTCAGTGCCCATCCCTCAGTGCCCACCCAGGGGCTCCTGCCCACCCCTCAGTGCCCACCCAGGGGCTCCTGCCCAGCCCTCAGTGCCCACCCAGGGGCTCCTGCCCAGCCCTCAGTGCCCATCCCTCAGAGCCCACCCAGGGGCTCCTGCCCAGCCCTCAGTGCCCACCCAGGGGCTCCTGCCCAGCCCTCAGTGCCCATCCCTCAGAGCCCACCCAGGGGCTCCTGCCCAGCCCTCAGTGCCCACCCAGGGGGCTCCTGCCCACCCCTCAGTGCCCACCCCTCAGTGCCCACCCAGGGGTTCCTGCCCACCCCTCAGTGCCCACCCAGGGGCTCCTGCCCACCCCTCAGTGACCACCCAGGGGCTCCTGCCCAGCCCTCAGTGCCCATCCCTTGGTGCCCACCCAGGGGCTCCTGCCCAGCCCTCAGTGCCCATCCCTTGGTGCCCACCCAGGGGCTCCTGCCCGTGCCACTTCCAGCAGGGAGCTGCAGGATCAGGGGGAGGATCCCCCAGGACTCACACGAGGGAATTGCCACTGGCTCAGCCATGCAATATTCCACATAAATAACTAATGTGGCTCCAGCCAACCAGCCAGAGCCATCCCCTGATCTGTGCCCCGGGCTCTGCTCTTCTGCAGTGTCACATTCCATGGGAGGAATTCCCGGGCAGGACTTGGTGATCCTTGTGGGTCCCTTCTGTGAGGAAAAGGAAAGGAAACAACAAAGATTGATGGCTGAGTCCGTTGCAGTGGGTGGGCTGGAATCTCAGCAAGGCTGAGCTTTTGCTTTCTTCTTTTTTTTCCCATACTTTTCTTCTCTAAGCTCTTTTCGTGGGGAGATTCTCACTTATTTGCACCCTCCAAATACGTGGCTGTGTTTTAGCTTTTATTTCATATCTGCCAGTGAAGTCAGCACAGTTTGTGCTGATGAGAAGCACATTCTTAATGTCTTAAGCACATTCTTGTCCAGAGATCTTTGGGTGCTGTTGAGCAATTGCCACCTGAGACTTTAAAAAAATACATAGCCCTGTGAAATAGGTAAGTGGGTAAAAAAATAGGGATTAAAGAAGCCCCCTGTGCTGCTGGGCTTTGTTCACAGGGCTGTTAACCAAGCCAGGCTTCCATCTCAGCCCTGTGCTCCAGGAGGGTTTGCTCCCCAGGGATCCAGAAATACCTCGTGGGAAGCTGGTGCTGGGTGTGATGCTGTGACTTCTGTGATGGTGTGAGAGCTGGCACTGGGGAGGAGGCTGAGTGCTGTTCCTCAGGCTGATCCCACTCTGGGAAGCTGCTCCTTGCTTTGTCTCCAGCACCTTCACTGTGTGTTCCAGCTCTTCTTTTCCATCTCTTCTTTTCCAGCTCTTCTTTTCCAGCTCTTCTTTTCCAGCTCTTCTTTTCCATCTCTTCCAGCTCTTTTCTTTTCCAGCTCTTCTTTTCCATCTCTTCCAGCTCTCCTTTTCCATCTCTTCCATCTCTCCTTTCCCATCTCTCCTTTCCCATCTCTCCTTTCCCATCTCTCCTTTCCCATCTCTCCTTTCCCATCTCTCCTTTCCCATCTCTCCTTTCCCATCTCTCCTTTCCCATCTCTCCTTTCCCATCTCTCCTTTCCCATCTCTCCTTTCCCATCTCTCCTTTTCCATCTCTTCTTTTCCTTCTCTCCTTTTTCATTCTCTTCTCTTCCATCTCTTCTTTTCCATCTCTCCTTTTCCATCTCTTCCATCTCTCCTTTTCCATCTCTCCTTTTCCATCTCATTTTTTCCATCTCTTCTTTTCCATCTCTTCCTTTCCATCTCTTCTTTTCCGTCTCTTCTTTTCCATCTCTTCCATCTCTTCTCTTCCATCTCTTCCTTTCCATCTCTTCCTTTTCCATCTCTGAGCTTGGCACTGCCCAGTTTCGTGGGATGCTCCTGGCAGGGATTCTTCCCTTCCCAAGGAGCTCCAAGCAGATCCCTTGGCATGTTGGGCACTGAGTGGCACCTTCTTGCCAGGCTTGGGGACAGGCTGGGTTGGGGGTTTCTGTGTCATTCCCTCCTCCATCCTCTGCTGTTTTCCTGCTGGGAAACTTTTCCCTCCTTACCTGTCCTTTCAAAGTTTGGATTCCCACTTCAAGCCTTGAAATTTAAACCCCAGGGAATTTATTTCAACAGGATTCCTTGTCAGGCACCTGCAAAATGTAATTTCATGTCACTCTGTGTTGTCTTTTCCCCTCTGGCACCTCCTTTTGGGAGCACAAAGTTTGGACATTGAGCTTCTGTCCTGAAGAACTTCATTCCAGTCCCTTCCCTGGCATTTATTGGGGTGAATGTTGAGCCTGGCACAGATTTTTGGGTGTTTGGGGAAGGAGAAGGTGCCACTCAGAATGTTCAATATTAATGTGCTTTTCTCTGTAGTGTTTTTTTGAGGATTGGGGCAGGGAGGGGAAAACAGAGGAGAAAAAATTATTTAATTTAATTTAATTTTTAACTTGACTGCTGACACCTTTGGTATTATCTTGGTGTCCTCCCTGTTACCATGAAAATGACTCACTCAGGGTTTGTTTTTTTCCAAAAAACTCTGTCTGGGGGGTTCCTGCCTCACTCCTGGAGGTTCAGTGGAACACAGAAATGTGTTTGGAACTGGGAATGTTGTCACAGAAAGAGGATTTATTGGTGATTTTTTTTGGTTTTTTTTTCCCTGACCTTTCCACCACTGCTGTGCATTTGGGTCTGGTTTGATCTGTTTTGTCTGATGGAACCCAGAGGGACCTCCCAAATCCTCTTTATTTTCCCTCTCCTGTTGGGTTTTGTGTCTCTGCAACCTTTGAAATCCCAGGGGTAGAAGCACAGAAGGGATTCAGAGTCACCCAATGTTTATTTTTGGGAAAACTCTGGATGATGCTGCTTGTCTGGGATGCCTTTATGGGCTGGGAAAATGCCTTTTATTCCACTTTGTTGGGGTTTGGAGTGGGAAAACTTGGCATGTTTAAATAACCCCAAATAAACCAAACCCAACCAAAGCATCAGCAGCAAAAAAACCTTTACCCCAAAGTATCCAAAATGGGATTTCTGTTGGATTTTATTCATCTCCTGGAAAAAGCCAAACCATTCCTATATATTTGTGTTCTTGACTTTCCATGGGATGTCCTGGCAATGCATGTCCTTATTATCACATTCCATTATTTTATCAATAATTGGTCCCGTGACACCTTCAGAAAATGCCTTTATTCAAAATATAACCCAGAGTTTAATTGACACCAGGAATGCTGGAGTTTTCCCCCTGAGAAATGAGTATCCAGAGATAAAACCTGAAATATTTCATAGCATTGCTCTCAGATGTCTTTGCCAGAAATGGTTCATTTTTCACTCTCTCTCTGCTCAGAGGGGTTTTTCTCTGCTCTGATTTGTGGGGATGGGCAGGAGGAGGAGGAGGGAGAGGCAGTTCTGGCTCAGGGAGCAGAGACATCCTTGGAAAACTGGCCTTGCTTGGGAGCTGTTGTCAAACATTTCTGTTGCATGGGGAGGATTTGGTGCTGAAACCACATTTTGTTCCACATTCAACAGCTTTTGCAGCACCAAATATTCCCAGATTTCCTTAGATACTGTTTTTGTCACAGGCTCTGCTGGGCAGCTCTCCCTGTGGCAGCATTTTTAGGGCTGGAAGCTGCCTTTTGAAGCCCCCCTGGGCATCCTCTGCCAGCCCAGAGTCCTCCTGGCTGCTGAATTGTTCCCCCCTTAGCACAGGAGAGAGTTCTCTGAATTGGGGTAACTGGGTTAGGGAGTATTTTTAGCACAGCTGGGACCACAAGGTGGATTTTTCTGCAGTTGTGATCAGCCCTTCTGCCTTCACAGCCCAGGGTTCAGCCCAGCAGGGAGATGTGCAGCTTCTCCCAGGGCTGGGGGTTTATTCCTGGTGCCACCCTGCTCCTCCCAGGGCTGGGATTGTCCTCCTGTCCCACCCTGCTCCTCCCAGGGCTGGGATTGTCCTCCTGTCCCACCTGCTCCTCCCAGGGCTGGGATTGTCCTCCTGTCCCACCCTGCTCCTCCCAGGGCTGGGATTGTCCTCCTGTCCCACCCTGCTTGTCCCAGGGCTGGGATTGTCCCTCCTGTCCCACCCTGTCCCTCCCAGAGCTGGGATTGTCCTCCTGTCCCACCCTGCTCCTCCCAGGGCTGGGATTGTCCTTCCTGTCCCACCCTCCTGTCCCACCCTGCCCCTTCCAGAGCTGGGATTGTCCTCCTGTCCCACCCTGCTCCTCCCAGGGCTGGGATTGTCCCTCCTGTCCCACCCTCCTGTCCCACCCTGCCCCTTCCAGAGCTGGGATTGTCCTCCTGTCCCACCCTGCCCCTCCCAGAGCTGGGATTGTCCTCCTGTCCTACCCTGCTTGTCCCAGGGCTGGGATTGTCCTCCTGTCCCACCTTGCTTGTCCCAGGGCTGGGATTGTCCTCCTGTCCCACCCTCCTGTCCCCCCTGCTCCTCCCAGGGCTGGGATTGTTCTCCTGTCCCACCCTCCTGTCCCACCCTGCTCCTCCCAGGGCTGGGATTGTCCCTCCTGTCCCACTCTCCTGTCCCACCTGCTCCTCCCAGGGCTGGGGTTGTCCTCCTGTCCCTCTCAGCTCCTCCCAGGGCTGGGATTGTCCCTCCTGTCCCACCCTCCTGTCCCATCTGCTCCTCCCAGGGCTGGGATTGTCCTCCTGTCCCTCAGCTTCTCTCAGGGCTGGGATTGTCCCTCCTGTCCCACCCTCCTGTCCCATCTGCTCCTCCCAGGACTGGGATTGTCCTCCTGTCCCTCTCAGCTCCTCTCAAGGCTGGGGATCTCCTCCTGTCCCACCTGCTCCTCCCAGGGCTGGGGTTGTCCCTCCTGTCCCACCCTGCTTGTCCCAGGGCTGGGATTGTCCTCCTGTCCCACCCTGCTTGTCCCAGGGCTGGGATTGTCCTCCTGTCCCACCCTCCTGTCCCACCTGCTCCTCCCAGGGCTGGGATTGTTCTCCTGTCCCACCCTCCTGTCCCCCCTGCTCCTCCCAGGGCTGGGATTGTCCCTCCTGTCCCACTCTCCTGTCCCCCCTGCTCCTCCCAGGGCTGGGGTTGTCCTCCTGTCCCTCTCAGCTCCTCCCAGGGCTGGGATTGTCCCTCCTGTCCCACCCTCCTGTCCCATCAGCTCCTCCCAGAGCTGGGATTGTCTGTGTGCAGCCCAATTTCCAGAGTGTTGCAGAATAACCACAAACTTCAAACAGAGCTGTTGCCAACTTCTTTTACCCTCCTCTATGTGCTGCTCCCAGGAATTTCTGCCTTCCCTCTGCCCCTGCAGGACAAGGGTTGGACCCAAAGGAAAAGGAAGTGGTGGCACAGCTGGGTGTGTGCCAGGGCTGGACATGGTCCATCACTTAAGATGAGATTCTTGGGGTTTTTTTTTAAATTAATTTTCCCCTTGTTGTGTTTTTTGGGATGTGCAGGTGCTGCTTCAGCAAAGGTTGTGCTGTGGGTGTGTCATTTAATGGGAGCTCTTCTGCCTTGGTAAACTCCTCCCAGGGCTTGGATTTTCCTCCTCTGCCTTTTTGGAGCTGGGGCTTTGTTAAATTCTTCCCAGGGCTTGGATTTTCCTCTTCTTCCTTTTTACATCTGGGGCTTTGTTAAACTCTTCCCAGGGTTTGGATTCTGCTCTTCTTCCTTTTTACAGGGCATTTGTTAAACTCTTCCCAGATCTTGGATTTTGCTCTTCTTCCTTTTTACATCTGGGGATTTGTTAAACTCCTCCCAGGGCTTGGATTTTGCTCTTCTTCCTTTCTACAGGGGATTTGTTAAACTCTTCCCAGAGCTTGGATTTTCCTCCTCTTCCTTTTTACATCTGGGGATTTGTTGAACTCCTCCCAGGGCTTGGCTTTGGTGTGTTTTGGTGCAGATTTAATGCAGGAACTCAGCAAGGCTTCCTTTGCCTGGGCAGTGCCCAGGGCATCAGCTCCTGTTGGCACAGTGGGAACACTCCCTGCTTTTCCCTGCCCTGTTCCTGCTTTGGAGGTTCCCATTCCCAAGGAAGAGCAACCATCCCTCCTGGGATCAGCCATCCCTCCTCCTGGGACCAGCCATCCCTCCTCCTGGGACCAGCCATCCCTCCTCCTGGGAACAACCATCCCTCCTCCTGGGAACAACCATCCCTCCTGGGACCAGCCATCCCTCCTCCTGGGAACAGCCATCCCTCCTCCTGGGACCAGCCATCCCTCCTCCTGGGACCAGTTGTTGTCCCTCCTCTGGGATCAGGAGAAGGATGAGATGAAGAACAGACTGTCCATACCCCGTAACCTCCAAGGCTGAGCTGGTTGGTGTGACCAGAACAGTTAAATTTGGATTTTTGCTTTTTATTTCTATTAAAAAGTTCCCTTTGGAGTGGCTTTCAGAGGATTTGGGATGCAGGAATTGATGGGGAAGGTGAGACCTTGGTGGTTTCAGGATTGAGGGGTTGTTTTTTGTGTTTTTTTTTTTAAATCAGTGCCAAGAGCTGCCCCTTGAGTGGCAGAGCAGCAGCTCCTGCTGCTGAAAAGGTTTTAATGCTCATTTGCACCATCCTCCTCTCAGTTATTTTCTGGCTGGGAAATTTCAAAATTTTGGTGAAAGAAAATCACAGTGTTTTCTACATAACAAAAACCCCCAGGAGTTTAAAACCAGTTTTGAAGGATGGAATTCTACAAAATAGGAATTAGAGAATCATAGGATGGTTTAAGGTGGAAAAGCTCTGTGGGACCATCAAGCCCAACCACCCCCAGCACCACCAAGGCCACCACTGACCGTGTCCCCAAGTGCCACATCCATTAAATCCCTCCAGGGATGGGGATCCACCACTTTCCTGGGATCCTTTTCCAGTGTTTTCCCTTTCTGGGAAGAACCTTTTCCTCATGTCTGTTTTTCTCTTGTCCATCTCAACTGCTCTAAAATCATTCGAGGAGGCTCCTGATTTATGGCACTTTCCATCCTTTTTCCTTCTGCAAAGGAGATTTTCTGTGTTTTCTTTCTAAACTCTTGGTCTGTGTTGTTTTATATACAAAAGAAATTATCAATAGGTGGAAAACCAGGAAAAATCTGGATAATTTGCACCAACACAAATCAATAATAAGGGGAGAGCTGTGACTGAGTATTGTCAGAACTATAAAAAAATGCTGCTTAAGAGGATTATTTATTACTTGTCTTTGTTTTGGGAGCTCTTTAGACTTAAAATTCATATAAAATTCCTGTTTTCCAGGTGGCAGAAACAACTCCTGAGCTTTGATTTCCTGACCTGCAGATCTTGAGCAGAGTCAGGTGATGCTTTGGGAGGTGGAGTTTGTTGCAAAGGAGCTCAAGGTCCTTTCTGCTGACAAGTGAGAGCTTAAAGTGGCTCCCTGGCCTTGAGCCAAACTCCATCAGCTCCCCAGAAATATTAATGAAGCAGATCAATAATTAAGCCCTCTCTGCCAGGGTAGTGCTGGTTTGTCTCATGGCTGCTCCATTTCATTTCTTTTCCAAATGATTTTAGGAATCATTGGCGGCGGGTCACCAGTGGTGTCCCCAGGGGTCTGTGTTGGGTCCTGTCCTGTTTAACATCTTTAGTGATGATTTAGATGAGGGGATTGAGTCCATCAGCAGCAAATTTGCTGATGACACCAAGTTGGGAGGGAGGGTCGACCTGCTGGAAGGCAGGAGGGCTCTGCAGAGGGACCTGGACGGGCTGGAGGGATCTGGAGAAGGACCTGGACAGGCTGGAGAGACCTGGAGAAGGATCTGGACAGGCAGGAGGGCTCTGCAGAGGGATCTGGACAGGCAGGAGGGATGGGCTGATTCCAATGGGATGAAGTTCAACAAGGCCAAGTGCAGGTCCTGCCCTTTGGCCACCCCAAGCCCTGCAGCGCTCCAGGCTGGGCACAGAGTGGCTGGAGAGCAGCCAGGCAGAGGGACCTGGGGGGACTGAGGGACAGGAAGCTCAAGAGGAGCCACCAGTGTGCCCAGGTGGCCAAGAAGGCCAAGGGGATCCTGGCCTGGATCCAAACTAGCGTGGCCAGCAGGCCCAGGGCAGTGACCCTTCCCCTGGACTCTGCCTTGGGGAGGCCACACCTTGAGTGTTGTGTTCAGTTCTGGGCCCCTCAGTTGAGGAAAGAGCTTGAGGGGCTGGAGCGGGGCCAGAGAAGAGCAACGAGGCTGGAGAAGGGACTGGAGCACAAGTGCTGTGGGGAGAGGCTGAGGGAGCTGGGGGTGTTCAGCCTGGAGAAGAGGAGGCTCAGAGGTGACCTCAGCACTGTCTGGAACTGCCTGAAGGGAAGTTCTGGCCAGGTGGGGGTTGGTCTCTTCTCCCAGGCACTCAGCAATAGGACAAGGGGGCACGATGGGCTCAAGCTCTGCCAGGGGAAATTGAAGTTGGAGATGAGGAAGAAATTCTTTGCAGAGAGAGTGCTCAGGGATTGGAATGGGCTGCCCAGAGAGGGGGTGGATTCCCCATCCCTGGAGGTTTTTCAGCTGAGCTTGGCCGTGGCACTGAGTGCCATGATCTGGTAAAGGGACTGGAGTTGGCCCAAGGGTTGGACTTGATGATCTTGGAGGGCTTTTCCAACCCGATCCATTCTATCATTCTGTGATTCTATGAATATGAGCTTTTTTTTTTGGCCAACTTGCTTTAGTGCATTCAGGTTATTCTGGATAAATTTCCTTATTTTTCAACCCAAGAATTCTGAATTTTCCCCCCCTGGGGGCTTTGCTGCTGCCCAAAGTTTTCACAGGGCAGGTTGGCACAGCTTGGGATGGCAGTGGCACTTCTTGTACAGCTGAATAAAGGGAAAACATAATTAATTAATTAATTTTTCAGCTTTCCTAACATGCTTTTATTTCCCCTCTCTGCTTTTAACCACGTTCTCAATTCTCAGTCCACATAAATGGCTTCAGGAGAAGATCCTGTTTATTTTTGGGGCTAATCAGCAAAGTAGTGACAGCTCTGGAGCTGCAGAACCTCGTGGGGAGGAGAATTCCTTCTGGAATTCCTTCTGACTCCTGCTTTGGTGGAATTCCAGGGGGAATTTGCAGGCCCAGCTCTTTTTATCCCACTTGGGAAGGGAGAGTGTTCAGCAAATGTGGTCTGTGCATTTCCAAAGGGAGTGGGGACCTGAATTCCTGCTCCAAGGAATTGTGTTTTATTGCCCCTTCCAAGGGAGGAGCTCAGACTGTGCCCACTCAGACATGGCATTGCCCCTGGGAATGATTCTCCTCCTCCTCTTGGAAAAACTCTGCCCTCCAGGCCTGCAATGGCACATCTTTTATTTATGAAATTCTCCTGCCAGAGCACTCAGGGCAGGGAAAACTCTCTGGGAAGTGATCTGGGCTTAATTGAGGTTCTCCATGTCACGTGGTGGTGGTGGTGGCACCTGGAGCTGCTCCGTGCTGTGCCCTGGCAGTGCCATCCTGTGCAGGGAATAAAGGATTCCATGGGCTCTGGGTGGTGATTCCATGGGCTCTGGCTGGTGATTCCATGAGCTCTAGCTGGTGATTCCAAGGGCTGGTGATTCCATGAGCTCTGGGTGGTGATTCCATGAGCTCTTGGTGGTGATTCCATGAGCTGGTGATTCCATGAGCTCTGGGTGGTGATTCCATGAGCTGTGGCTGGTGATTCCATAAGCTCTGGGTGGTGATTCCATGAGCTCTTGGTGGTGATTCCATGAGCTGGTGATTCCATGAGCTCTGGGTGGTGATTCCATGAGCTCTGGGTGGTGATTCCATGAGCTGTGGCTGGTGATTCCATGAGTGATGGGCTGGTGATTCCATGAACTGGGGGCTGAGGATTCCAGGGGCTCTGGCTGGTGATTCCATGAACTGGGGGCTGAGGATTCCATGATGATTCCATGAGCTCTTGGTGGTGATTCCATGCGCTGGTGATTCCATGAGCTCTGGCTGGTGATTCCATCCTATTCCCCCACTATTTTCATCCTATTCTCCCAATATTTCCCTCCTATTCCCCCATTATTTCCATGGCTATCCCCCCAATATTTCCATCCTATTCCCCCAATATTTCCATCCTATTCCCCCAATATTTCCATCCTATTCCCCCACTATTTCCATCCCATTCCCCCAATATTTCCATGTCTATCCCCCCACTATTTCCTTCCTATCCCCCCAATATTTCCGTGGCTATTCCCCCAATATTTCCATGGCTATTCCCCCAATATTTCCATCCTATTCCCCCACTATTTCCATCCCATTCCCCCAATATTTCCATGTCTATCCCCCCACTATTTCCATCCTATCCCCCCAATATTTCCGTGGCTATTCCCCCAATATTTCCATGGCTATTCCCCCAATACTTCCATGGCTATTCCCCCAATATTTCCATCCTATTCCCCCATATTTCCATGGCTATTCCCCCAATATTTCCCTCCTATCCCCCCACTATTTCCATGGCTATTCCCCCAATATTTCCCTCCTATCCCCCCAGTATTTCCACGTCTATTCCCCCAATATTTCCATGGCTATTCCCCCACTATTTCCATCCTATCCCCCCAATATTTCCACGTCTATCCCCCACTATTTCCCTTTAAAACACCCCCCTGAATGGCTTCCCTCGTGGGCCCTGCAGCATTTCCTGCTGCCTGTCACCCTGGGGGTCCCAGCTGTGGGATGTTCTTTCTCTCACACGTGTCTCTCTCTCTCTCTCCCCTGTGTTTGCAGCAGGGCAAGCCCTACGTGTTTGACCGAGTGTTGCCCCCCAACACCACCCAGGAGCAGGTTTATAACGCCTGTGCCAAGCAGATTGTCAAAGGTGGGTGCTGGCCCTGCCCTGCTCCCTGGGTGACATAGTGGGGTGGCTGTAGTTACTATTTCATTTATATTATCCTCACATATATATATTTGCTATATAATAAGCCATGTGTATATTTACTATATAATATATAATATAGCCATGTGTATATTTACTATGTAATATAGTCATGTGTATCTGTATTTACTATATAATTTATAATACAGTCATGTGTATATATTTATTATTTAATTTATATTATAGTCATGTGTATATATTTACTATATAATATATAATATAGCCATGTGTATATGTGTTTAGTATTTAATTTATATTATAGTCATGTGCATATATTTACTATATAATATAAAATATAGTCATGTGTCTGTATTTACTATATAATATATAGTCGTGTATATATTTACTATATAATATAATCATGTGTATATATTTAGTATTTAATTTATATTATAGTCATGTTTATATATTTACTATATAATATAAAATATAGTCATGTGTATATATTTACTATATAATATATAATATAGTCTTGTGTATATGTTTACTATATTATATAGCCTTGTGTATATTTACTATATAATATATAATATAGTGATGTGTATATATTTACTATATAATTGATAATATAGTCGTGTCTATATTTACTATTTAATTTATATTATAGTCATGTGTCTATATTTACGATATAATATATAATAGAGCCATGTGTATATGTATTTACTATTTAATTTATAACATAGTCATGTTTATATATTTACTATATAATATAAAATATAGTCATGTGTATATATTTACTATATAATATATAATATAGTCTTGTGTATATGTATTTACCATATAATTATAATATAGTCATGTATGTATTTAGTATTTAATTTATATTAGTCATGTGTCTATATTTACTATATAATATATAATAGAGCCATGTGTCTGTATTTACTATATAATATACAGTTGTGTATATGTATTTACTATTTAATTTATAACATAGTCATGTTTATATATTTACTATATAATATAAAATATAGCCATGTGTATATATTTACTATATAATATATAATATAGTCTTGTGTATATGTATTTACCATATAATTATAATATAGTCATGTATGTATTTAGTATTTAATTTATATTATCATGTGTATATATTTACTATATATAATATAGTCATGTGTATATGTTTACTATATTATATAGCCTTGTGTATATTTACTATATAATATATAATATAGTGATGTGTATATATTTACTATATAATTGATAATATAGTCATGTCTATATTTACTATTTAATTTATACTATAGTCGTGTCTATATTTACTATTTAATTTATATTATAGTCATGTGTCTATATTTACTATATAATATATATTATAGTCATGTGTATATGTATTTACTATTTAATTTATATTATAGTCATGTGCTTATATTTACTATATAATATAAAATATAGCCATGTGTCTGTATTTACTATATAATTTATAGTCATGTGTATATATTTAGTATTTAATTTATATTCTAATCAAGTATATATATTTACTATATAATATATAATATAGTCATGTGTATATGTATATACTATATAATTGATAATATAGTCGTGTCTATATTTACTATTTAATTTATATTATAGTCATGTGTCTATATTTACTATATAATATATAATATAATCATGTGTATATATTTAGTATTTAATTTATATTATAGTCATGTGTTTATATTACTATATAATATAAAATATAGCCATGTGTCTGTATTTACTATATAATTTATAGTCATGTGTATATATTTATTATATAATATAATCATGTATATATATTTAGTGTTTAATTTATATTATAGTCATATGTTTATATTTACTATATAATATAAAATATAGCCATGTGTATATTTACTATATAATATAGTCATGTGTATATGTATTTACTATATAATTGATAATATAGTCATGTATGTATTTACTATTTAATTTATATTAGTCATGTGTATATATTTACTATATAATATAAAATACAGCCATGTGTCTGTATTTACTATGTAATATAGTCATGTGGTTATATTTACTATATAATTTATAATATAGACATGTGCATATAATTACTATATAATATAGTAATGTGTAGATATTTACTATTTAATTTATATTATACTCATGTGTATATATTTACTATATAATATAAAATATAGCCACGTGTCTGTATTTATATATAATATATAGTCATGTGTGTATATTTAGTATTTAATTTATAATATAGTTGTGTATATATTTACTATCTAATTTCTATTAGTTGTGTATATATTTACTATATAATATAAAATATAGCCATGTATCTGTATTTACTATATCATATAAATTACAGTCATGTGTATATATTTAGTATTTAATTTATATTATAGTCATGTATATATTTACTATATAATATGGTCATGTGTATTATTGTTATAATTTATTATAATTTATGTGTAATTTATTTGTCATTATTATAATTTATGTTTATTATTATAATTTATTTTTTAATATTCAACATAGTAATTTATATATATTTACTATTTATATAGAATATAGCCATGTATCTATATCTACTATTTAATATAAAACCATGTGTGTATATTTAGTATTTAATTTATATTATAGTCATGTGTCTATATTTACTATATAATATATAATATAGACATGTGTCTGTATTTTCTATTTACTATATAATATAGTAATTTGTATGTATTTAATATCTATATATAAAATATAGCCATGTATCTATAATTACTATATAATTTATAATATAGCCATGTTTATATATTTACTATATAATATAAAATATAGCCACGTGTCTGTATTTACTTTATAATATATAGTCATGTGTATAGGTATTTAATTTATCATATAGTCATATGAATATATTTACTATATAATCTAATCATGTGTATATATTTATTATTTACTATATAATATAGTAATTTGTATGTATTTATTATTTATATATAATATAGGCATGTATCTATATTTACTGTATAATATATGATAGAGCCACCTGTGTATATTTACTATTTAATTTCTATTATAGCCATGTGTATATATTTAATATATAATATATAATATAAATATATAAAATAATAATAGGTAATATAATATATAATACATAATATAATATATAATATATAAAATATACTATATACTATATAATATATAATATACTATATACTATATAATATACAATATACTATATAATATATACTATATACTATATAATATACTATATACTATATACTATATAATATATAATATACTATATACTATATACTATATAATATATACTATATACTATATAATATACTATATAATAAATAATATATAATATATAATATAGCCATGTGTATATATTTACTGTTTAATTTATATTATATTAATGTGTATATATTTACAATATAACATAGCCATGTGTATATATTTACTATTTATTACATTATATAGTAATTTGTATATATTTACTGTCTATATAATATATATTTATATTTATTTCCTGGGAGTCTCTCTTAGGGTGGGAACCATAAATACCTTTCCAGCCCTCCCAGGTTTCTGGAGCTTCCCATGGGCATTAAAGCCCTGCCAAGTTATAAATGGATATTTTTATATCTCAATGCAATATAAAATTATTCATTCTGCCCTGAAAAAAGTAATTTTTAATAAATCCAAGTCCTTTCCTTCTCCTCTCCTTTGCTCTCCTGCTTTGTAGACGTGAGAAACTTGGAATTAATGTGGGAAACTTGGAATTAATGAGGGGGGACAGCAGGAGAAATAGAATATGAAATTTATAACAAGAAATAATCCATTTCCTGGTTGAGCTCCAGCGCTGAAAACACTTTAAAAATGCTGATAATTCAGCTTTAATGAGGGTGTTAATTGGCTTTTCTTCCCCCTGCAGATGTCCTGGAAGGCTACAATGGGACAATCTTTGCCTACGGACAGACATCCTCGGGGAAAACACACACCATGGAGGTAGGGGGGAAATTAAAAAAAATTAAAATTAAAGGCAATCAGGGTTTGGGGGACTCGTGGGTAGAGTGGCAAAATTAAAAAAAAATAATTACAGGCAATCCGAGTTTGAGAGACCCGTTGGTAGAGTGGCAAAATTTATAAAAAAATGAAAAAAAGAAAAATTAAAGGACTGAAAGGCAATCAGTTTGGGGGACTCATTGGTAGAGTGGCAAAATTAAAATAAAAAAAAAATTAAAGGCAATCAGGGTTTGGGGGACTCGTTGGTAGAGTGGCAAAATTAAAAAAAAATAAATAAAAATAAAAGGCAATCAGGGTTTGGGGGAACTGTTGGTAGAGTGGCAAAATTAAAAAAAATAAATAAAAATAAAAGGCAATCAGGGTTTGGGGGAACTGTTGGTAGTCGCAAAATTAAAAAAAAATTAAAAAAAAAGAAAAATTAAAGGAATTAAAGGCAATCAGTTTGGGGAAACTGTTGGTAGAGTGGCAAAATTTAAAAAAAAATAAAAAAAATTAAAATTAAAGACAATCAGAGTTTGAGGGACCCATTGGTAGAGTGGCAAAATTAAAAAAAAATAATTACAGGCAATCAGGGTTTGGGGGAACTGTTGGTAGAGTGGCAAAATTAAAAAATAAATAAAAGGCAATAGGCCAAATCAGAATATATTGTTTTTAATCCTCCAGTCCCCCCAAGCCCTTCAGCTCTGGAAGGTGGTGGGGGAAGAGGAACAGGAGCATTTGATGCTCATTGATGCTGACAGGTCTGCAGGCACCTGGTTTGACCTGGGCTGTCGTGCTGGGTCTGTTTGTTCCTCTCCTTGCTCAGGGAATGACAGCACAGGAACTGCAAAGGGGATCTCCGTGGGGTGGGAATGTCCACCCAGGACGTGGATCCACCACCACACGCCCCATGGGGAACCTCAGGAAGGGGGGTGAGTTGGGACCAAGCTGTGGTTTTGTGTCCACAGGGGAAGCTGCATGACCCTCAGCTCATGGGCATCATCCCCAGGATCGCACACGACATCTTTGATCACATCTACTCCATGGATGAGAACTTGGAGTTCCACATCAAGGTAGATGTGCAGTGACATGTTACATAACGGGCTGGGACGTTGTGCTGAGGGGGTTTATTGCTGTCCCTTTGATAGCTCAAAAATTGCTGGTTGGAATCACAAAATCATGGAATGAATTGGGTTGGAAAAGACCTCTGAGATCAGCAAGTTCAACCCTTGATCCAACCCTACTGTGATCACCAGCCCAGGGCACGGAGTGCCCTGGGCTGGTGATCACAGTGGGGTTGGATCAAGACATGGTGGATTCTGAGAGTGGGGTTGGATCAAGACATGGTGGATTCTCACAGTGGGGTTGGATCAAGACATGGTGGATTCTCAGAGTGGGGTTGGATCAAGACATGGTGGATTCTGAGAGTGGGGTTGGATCAAGACATGGTGGATTCTGAGAGTGGGGTTGGATCAAGACATGGTGGATTCTCACAGTGGGGTTGGATCAAGACATGGTGGATTCTGAGAGTGGGGTTGGATCAAGACATGGTGGATTCTCAGAGTGGGGTTGGATCAAGACATGGTGGATTCTGAGAGTGGGGTTGGATCAAGACATGGTGGATTCTCACAGTGGGGCTGGATCAAGACATGGTGGATTCTGAGAGTGGGGTTGGATCAAGACATGGTGGATTCTGAGAGTGGGGTTGGATCAAGACATGGTGGATTCTGAGAGTGGGGTTGGATCAAGACATGGTGGATTCTGAGAGTGGGGTTGGATCAAGACATGGTGGATTCTCAGAGTGGGGTTGGATCAAGACATGGTGGATTCTCACAGTGGGGTTGAATCAAGACCTGGTGGATTCTCACTCAGTGCCACATCCATAGAATCACAAAATGGATTGGGTTGGAAAAGCCCTCTGAGATCATCAAGTCCAACCCTTGGGCCAACTCCAGTCCCTTTACCAGATCATGGCACTCAGTGCCACGGCCAAGCTCAGCTGAAAAACCTCCAGGGATGGGGAATCCACCCCCTCTCTGGGTCAGGGATGGTTCCCTGAGACACCTGGCACAGTTCAGCCCCTGGTGGGACTGGCAGGGGCAGTCTATTTATATTTTTAGATTTATATTTATTTTTATATTGACGTATATGTATCTTTAATGATATTTATATTTTTATATATTTATATTTTATATTTAATTTTATTTTTATATTTTATATTTACATATTTGTATTTTTAATTACTTTTTATTTTTATGTACTTATATTTTATATTTATACTTATTTTCCTATTTTATATTTACATATTTCTATTTTTAATGATATTTATATTTTTATATATTTATATTTTATATTTAATTTTATTTTTCTATTTTATATTTACATATTTGTATTTTTAATGATATTCATATATTTATATATTTATATTTTATATTTAATTTTATTTTTCTATTTTATATTTACGTATTTATATTTTTAATGATATTTATATTTTTATATAGTTATATTATATATTTATATTTTTAATTTTTTATATTTACTTATTTGTATTTTCAATTATATTTATATTTTTATATTTTTATATTTTAGATTTATATTTATTTTTATATTTTGTTTTTACATATTTGTATTTTTAATTACATTTTTATTTTTATGTTCTTATATTTTATATTTATACTTATTTTCCTATTTTATATTTACATATTTGTATTTTTAATATTTATATTTTTATGTATCTATATTTCATATTTTATATTTATTTTTATATTTTATATTTAAATATTTGTATTTTTAATGATATTTATATTTTTATATAGTTATACTATATATTTATATTTTTTATTTTTTATATTTACTTATTTGTATTTTCAATTATATTTATATTTTTATTCATTTATATTTTATATTTATATTTATTTTATATTTGCATATATGCATCTTTAATTATATTTATATTTTTATATAATTATATTTTATATTTATTTATATTTATTTTTATATTTTATTTTTACATATTTGTATTTTAATGATATTTTTATATATTTCTATTTCTGTTTCTATTTATTTCTACATTTACATATTTATATTTTCCTTAGAGCAGTTGTGTCTCTGCTACAAAAAACCTTTTCACTTTTTTTCAGTGACTCAATTCAAGATCAAACTTCTCCA